>NW_025963890.1:71663161-72263161 GCF_023055435.1 Haliotis rufescens
GCCGCGTCATACCAAAAGACGTTAAAAGATGGTACTTGTTGTTACCCTGCCTGGCGCTCTTCATTAAGGGGTTAAAGCAAGGACTGGTCGGCTCGGAGTCAGTATACTGTGTCTGAGTGGGGTATTCATGTTAAACTGCGGCATGGTATCTCAGTGGGCTAGCACTATAAAATCGGCATCAGTCCGTTCTAGTACAAGCAGACACACACACACAAATGCATGCATGTCGCTATATAAGTGCAATAATCTTGGACGCGACGTTAAACCCAATTTCACCTCACCTCACCTCTGTTTATCACAAAACATTTTTAGGACATCGAGACAGATTATCTAAACTTGAACCACTACACACCGCTTGCCCCGCGGTATGCGACATTTAGGATGGATTGTACACTATGTAAAACTACGTTGAATTAAACCAGAGCCAAATGTCTTACGATCGAACTCTCTATTGAGTCATTCACGTAACCCGTAAATGAAACGGAGGAATATGCCCCCATTGTAGGTGAGGTGAAATTGGGTTTAACGTCGCGTCCAAGATTATTGCACTTATATAGCGACGTGCATGCACGTGTGAGTGTATGTGTGGCTGCTTGTACTAGTCCGGACTGATACCGATTTATAGTGCTAGCTCACTGAGATACCATGCCACAGTTTAACATGAATACCCCACTCAGACACAGTATACTGACTCCGAGCCGACCAGTCCTTGTTTTAGCCCCTTAATGCCGAGCGCCAGACAGGGTAACAACAAGTACCATCTTTTAACGTCTTTTGGTATGACGCGGCCGGGGATCGAACCCCGGACCTTCAGCTTCCCGGGCGGACGCTCTACCACTAGACCACGGAGGCGGTCCTGGCCCCATTGTAAAACAAGTTATAGTGATAGCGGGACAGATATGAGTAAAATTAGTTTCAGTATTCTCACTTAGCATAATTAGTTTGCCTTCATGCGGATTGGCTAGTTTCTTCCAATTGTTTCAATGTTTTCATTGTTTGCGAAGGGAAATGACGTCATACAATGTCCATAATGTCATACAAAATTTATGTGACGTCATTCCAGAAATGACTATGTCTACTTGAGATCAGCAAGTTTCAACTTTAAAGCAGGAAACACGCGTTTTTCTTCATTTTCTCATAAATGAGAAAAATGAATGAATTATAATCATCATTGTTGTTATTGGAAATAAAACCATAGAATGTATGTGTTTGAACATAAAAACGTGTACAAATACCCTCTCAGATAAACCACGTGTTTGTGACATCTGGAACATATGATTGATTTGACTTAGAGGACGTTTAAACAATTTAAATATCGACAATATTTTTTTAACGTTATTCCTATTTTTAAGACATATAGATTAAATCATTTTACGGACAGAAATGCAATTCCAACTGTTGCAGCATTAGCTGCTCGCGATTAGCCCAGCCTCGTGTTGCACGGACGTGTCATTTAGCGGAGACGTGTAGTTATCACAACATGATATGTAGATCGCTGGATAACAGTAAACTCCAGCTGATGGTCTCTGTCAAGCTTAACTTGATGCAGTACTGATTCACGGCACCCCCGGGCCCTGTAGTGATATCGTTATTGTTCTGTATTTTCCCTGGCTGTCTATAAACAGTAGATAGAGGGTTGAGAAGTGACTTGTGTCAATGTGTAACGTTACTGGGTCGTACAGGTGGGTGGGGGGTTGACATCTGACTGACGTTAAGTTATAACGTGTGCTGTGACGTACAGGTAGGTAGAGGGTTGACGGCTGACTGACGTTAAGGTATAACGTGTGCTGTGACGTACAGGTGGGTGGAGGGTTGACGGCTGACTGACGTTAAGGTATAACGTGTGCTGTGACGTACAGGTGGGTAGAGGGTTGACGGACGTCAATGTGTAACATGTGCTGTGACGTACAGGTGGATGGAGGGTTGACGGACGTCAGTGTGTAACGTGTGCTGTGACGTACAGGTGGGTGGAGGGTTGACGGACGTCAGTGTGTAACGTGTGCTGTGATGTACAGGTGGATGGAGGGTTGACGGACGTCAATGTGTAACGTGTGCTGTGACGTACATGTTGGTGGAGGGTTGACGGACGTCAATGTGTAACATGTGCTGTGACGTACAGGTGGATAAAGGGTTGACGGACGTCAGTGTTTAACGTGTGCTGTGATGTACAGGTGGATGGAGGGTTGACGGACGTCAATGTGTAACATGTGCTGTGACGTACAGGTGGATAAAGGGTTGACGGACGTCAATGTGTAACGTGTGCTGTGATGTACAGGTGGATGGAGGGTTGACGGACGTCAATGTGTAACGTGTGCTGTGACGTACAGGTGGATGGAGGGTTGACGGACGTCAGTGTGTAACGTGTGCTGTGACGTACAGGTGGATGGAGGGTTGACGGACGTCAGTGTGTAACGTGTGCTGTGATGTACAGGTGGATGGAGGGTTGACGGACGTCAATGTGTAACGTGTGCTGTGATGTACAGGTGGATGGAGGGTTGACGGACGTCAATGTGTAACGTGTGATGTGACGTACAGGTGGATGGAGGGTTGACGGACGTCAATGTGTAACGTGTGATGTGACGTACAGGTGGATGGAGGGTTGACGGACGTCAATGTGTAACGTGTGATGTGACGTACAGGTGGGTGGATGGTTGACGGACGTCAATGTGTAACGTGTGCTGTGACGTACAGGTGGATGGAAGGTTGACGGACGTCAGTGTGTAACGTGTGCTGTGACGTACAGGTGGGTGGAGGGTTGACGGACGTCAGTGTGTAACGTGTGCTGTGACGTACAGGTGGGTGGAGGGTTGACGGACGTCAGTGTGTAACGTGTGCTGTGACGTGCAGGTGGGTGGATGGTTGACGGTTGACTGGTGTGAAGATGTTTCTTTGTTTGTTTAACGCCGCACTCAGCTCTATGGTGGCGGTCGAACAATAATCGAATCTGGAGCACTCAGTTGTCGGAAACCAAGGCTGACTAAAAGTATACAGTCGAACCTCGTTGTGTTGAACTCGTTGGGACCTTGAGGACAGTTCGAGTTCTCCGTAGTTCGAGACAATCAACAAAATGCAACGCATCATGTTATTGGAGATTATTGCACGTTCCAAATGCAAAGCATCATGTTTTGTGAGATTTTTTCACGTTCCAAATGCAACACTACATTTCAAGGCGTACGTATATTTTAGTGCCCAGGCTGCTAGTAGTGAACGGGACGGCAGTTCAGGCGTAGAATCGATCCCACTCTATAAGACACGACCAAGGAAAACTAACTACAAATGACATGTTAACTATTAATTGTTGTGTTGGACAGTGGTACCTTTTGCCTACATAGATTACAGTATGTGAACTAGTCTAGCCATATAACTTTAACGCCAGGTAACCCTACTTACGCAGAAATGAAGTACTATATAAAAGTCATGCGATATAGCACCGTAGAGATCCGGGTTAGAATTGGTCTTTAGGCAATTAAATGGACTGGGTGGCCAGGCTCGCTGACTTGGTTGATGCATGTCATCGTATCCAAGTTGTGTAGATCAGTGCTCATGATGCCAATCACTAGCTTGTCTTGTCCATACTCGATTACTTACGCAGTCATATAGCTGAAATATTGCTGAGTGCGGCGTTAAACAACAAACCCATAAACAAACAAATCATACGATTTATACAAATGATCAAAGCAAGTGCTACGGCATTATTCTATGACCTTTCCAACGAGATCGTTGTTATGTCACTGTGCTCATTAACTACACATAACGGACAACCCCATAGTTAATCCCAACACCAAAAATTATATATCCTTCCAATACAGCATAAAACAAACCACAAATCAATAAGTTTACGAGATGGAATAAGCTTAAACGGAACTGTACAACCAATTGTCACATTTGATGCCAACGTCACCACAGTAACCGCATAGATGTCGGTTCTGCCTTAACGCACACAGGCCATATAGATGAATATAATGTCCCCTCGCCCTGTCAGGGATGAGGAGAGGGAAGATGTGAACCGAACGCTAGGTTCTCGGACAATCGATATCGATGACCGATGACAAGTCCCTACCAAGTCCTTATATACCCCAATCAGACCACTACCACGAAGCTAAATATACTCTGCCTATCCGCCGGGATAAGCAAATGCACCAACTCGTTTAATCATAATAGATATAATTTTCTGTTTGAAGGGTAAATCTTTAGTAAATAGGCGGGGTAGATAATTAATCAATATCACCTGTAACACAATTTGTGACTGTTAGGTTTGCGAGTATTGAGGGACCGTTACGAGAACAATGGCCATTCGGATCTCATTGATCGTTCATACACCACTCTTGCAGCATTCATTCAGCCTTGATCATATATTTGTACTGGTAGACTGTGCGCAAGGTAGCATGCAGACGTTGCGTGCACCACCAGGCAACTGGAATCATTTAACAGTATGATTGGACTATTTATTCCGTCAATTAGCTGGCTGTTTCCTATGTAAACCGCTTGCGAGGTTTGCAAATGGATACGTCATGGCATCAAAACAAATATTACCCCAAAACATTAACAGTCTCTGACTGTTTCCTGTCAGTGATGATATAGTTCGGCTGTGTCATGTTCGTGAGATTCTCGCTGGTATGCATGTGGTGACGAATTCCCTCTGGTTTATGGCATTGTGAAATTCACTTATCAATCTTTGCCCCGATTGAAATTAGAACTGAATAGGACTAGAACTTCACGCAATGTGGATAAACCTTGTTTTAATGAAAAGACTGAACACAGTGTAATGTAGATTTACGTGAGTAAATGAGGGTAAATATGAGAATAGCAATTAATGTGAGTATGATTGGAGCTCGAGGCAGTTCAAATTAACGTGGAATTAATAATTTTACAAAAAATGCACTGTAAATTGACGTTAACGAGAAGACTTAATTTCTCTCAGTGTAGATTTAGGTTAACGATTATGATTAGAACTACACAATGTAGATTGATGTTGAATTTTTAAAATCTCTGGTAAAAGCATAGTTGATTGTACGATAACACACTGTAGATTTACGTTCAACTAATGAAAACACACAGGGTAGATTAACGTTGAGTAATTGATAGCACAGCGTATATTAAAGTCGAGTAAATGATAGCACGGTGAAGATTTTAAACGTTGAATTCGTGAAAACGCAGCGAAGATTAACGTTGAGTAAATTATGCAGGGATTATCAGATTAGCGTCTTATCATTTCAAGTTGATTCTATTCTTTTGCTTATTTAAGAAAACTTACTCCGAAATCAATACAGCCTTACTGAATTGTAAACGGAACGGTTTCCAAACGAGAAACGGTAGTTGCCTTTTCATACGTAGATGTGGTGATATGGTGTCTTCGTCAATATTGAAGTGCCTTCCGTCTACAGTTTGCCAGTGTCGTGTTACATCCAGCTAGGCCTCGTCATCTGTTACGATTAGCTATACCTAGTCGTCTGTTAAACCTGGCTATACCTGGTCATCTGTTACACCTGGCTATACCTGGTCATCTGTTACACCTGGCTATACCTGGTCATCTGTTACACCTGGCTATACCTGGTCATCTGTTACGCCTAGCTATACCTGGTCATCTGTTACACCTGGCTATACCTGGTCATCTGTTACGATTAGCTATACCTAGTCATCTGTTAAACCTGGCTATACCTGGTCGTCTGTTAAACCTGGCTATACCTGGTCATCTGTTACACCTGGCTATACCTGGTCATCTGTTACACCTGGCTATACCTGGTCATCTGTTACGCCTGGCTACACCTGGTCATCTGTTACGATTAGCTATACCTGGTCATCTGTTACACCTGGCTATACCTGGTCGTCTGTTAAACCTGGCTATACCTGGTCATCTGTTACGATTAGCTATACCTGGTCATCTGTTACACCTGGCTATACCTGGTCATCTGTTACACCTGGCTATACCTGGTCATCTGTTACACCTGGCTATACCTGGTCATCTGTTACACCTGGCTATACCTGGTCATCTGTTACACCTGGCTATACCTGGTCATCTGTTACGATTAGCTATACCTGGTCATCTGTTACACCTGGCTATACCTGGTCATCTGTTACACACAGCTATACCTGGTCATCTGTTACACCTGGCTACACCTGGTCATCTGTTACACACAGCTATACCTGGTCATCTGTTACACACAGCTTTACCTAGTCATCTGTTACACCTGGCTATACCTGGTCATCTGTTACACCTGGCTATACCTGGTCATCTGTTACACCTGGCTATACCTGGTCATCTGTTACGCCTAGCTATACCTGGTCATCTGTTACACCTGGCTATACCTGGTCATCTGTTACACCTGGCTATACCTGGTCATCTGTTACGCCTAGCTATACCTGGTCATCTGTTACACCTGGCTATACCTGGTCATCTGTTACGATTAGCTATACCTAGTCATCTGTTAAACCTGGCTATACCTGGTCGTCTGTTAAACCTGGCTATACCTGGTCATCTGTTACACCTGGCTATACCTGGTCATCTGTTACACCTGGCTATACCTGGTCATCTGTTACACCTGGCTATACCTGGTCATCTGTTACACCTGGCTATACCTGGTCATCTGTTACGCCTAGCTAAACCTGGTCATCTGTTACGCCTAGCTATACCTGGTCATCTGTTACGCCTAGCTATACCTGGTCATCTGTTACGCCTAGCTATACCTGGTCATCTGTTACACCTGGCTATACCTGGTCATCTGTTACGCCTAGCTATAACTGGTCATCTGTTACACCTGGCTATACCTGGTCATCTGTTACGCCTAGCTATACCTGGTCATCTGTTACGCCTAGCTATACCTGGTCATCTGTTACGCCTAGCTACATCTGGTCATCTGTTACACACAGCTATACCTGGTCATCTGTTACACCTGGCTATACCTGGTCATCTGTCACACCTAGCTACATCTGGTCATGTGTTACACACAGCTATACCTGGTCAACTGTTACACACAGCTATACCTGGTCATCTGTTACACACAGCTATACCTGGTCAACTGTTACACACAGCTATACCTGGTCATCTGTTACACACAGCCATACCTGGTTATCTGTTACACAGGGCTACACCTGTCCATCTGTTACACTCTTCTTTCTTGATATTTTTCTGAACGTATGTTGAAATTTGAGATCAATATTCTGTTATTTGAAATGACATAGTCAGCCAAGCTTTCAGTCTATTAGGTTAGACCAATATAAATTCCTAAACTATCTCACTTCCAATTGTTTCAGGGATAAGAACAAAATATCGATTTCTTGTGAGAGTTATATCTCTGGGGGATTACAAGTTACAATTTGTTGAAATCAAGACGTTGTTTATGAATCTTTGCCTAAACAAATGTCTGTCATTGTCACAGTAATACTCATATTTTCTGAAACAATGTAACAATATTTGTATCATCTGAAAACAAAACTGTTCTCCACAACGTTACAGTTTATCCAAAAAGAATTAACCCAATCATTGTGTTTATGCACTTGTCATCTTGCCGTGCCATGTTATTTATAATTTTAATGAATTGTATTGCTCATGTTTCGCCACTGATGGTCACCTGGAGTGAATAGAGGTTGTTGATACTCAACGAGACTCCACGAGACTCCACGAGATTCCACGAGATGGGAGGAATACAAACGAGTCACTGCGATTGCCTAGATGTCAATGTGTACATTCTTCTAGGAAATTTCCAGGTTCGATTTCAACACCAAAACCTGAAACCTCACTGATTTCGTTTTTTACTATGGTTTCATTTTTTAACATAAATTTAATTAGACACTGTCACAAATGACATCGTGTCACGTAAGGTGAACTGTCGCATTGGTTAGAATACTGACTAAACTCCTCAAACAGCTGCCAACGCTTTACAACAGCCCCATTGTTGTGCTCTAAATACACGTACATATATACAGCCAACGTCAGGGAACAACCAGTCTCGAATATCCGCCGAAATAGATTCCATTGGGCTTTAAAGGCAAATAACCGGTGAACATTATATGCATTTTTATGAAGCCACGTACTCGGAGAGCGCCTTTAAGTCACTGCAGATTATTGTTGCTCTGGAGTGTGGTTGTCAGGGATTGAACGTGTTCATATTCAGTAGGGTCTGTGGTTGTCAGGGATTGAACGTGTTCATATTCAGTAGGGTCTGTGGTTGTCAGGGATTGAACATGTTCTTATTCAGTAGGGTCTGTGGTTGTCAGGGATTGAACGTGTTCTTATTCAGTAGGGTCTGTGGTTGTCAGGGATTGAACATGTTCTTATTCAGTAGGGTCTGTGGTTGTCATGGATTGAATATGTTCTTATTCAGTAGGGTCTGTGGTTGTCAGGGATTGAACGTGTTCTTATTCAGTAGGATCTGTGGTTGTCAGGGATTGAACATGTTCTTATTCAGTAGGGTCTGTGGTTGTCATGGATTGAACGTGTTCTTATTCAGTAGGGTCTGTGGTTGTCATGGATTGAACGTGTTCTTATTCAGTAGGATCTGTGGTTGTCAGGGATTGAACATGTTCTTATTCAGTAGGGTCTGTGGTTGTCAGGGATTGAACGTGTTCTTATTCAGTAGGGTCTGTGGTTGTCATGGATTGAACGTGTTCTTATTCGGTAGGGTCTGTTGTTGTCAGGGATTGAACATGTTCATATTCAGTAGTGTCTGTGGTTGTCATGGGTTGAACATGCCCAACCAAACTATTCCGAACGAAGACGTCTTGAAGGGTTTCAATAATTGACGTCGCTAAACAAGGGACAGCCCGTTTGAAAAATGGACATGCTGGATGCCTTGAAAGAATTGTGGTGGGAAAATAATAATATAAAAATTCGGCTCCAAATCAAAAACATTTCTGAAGCAGTGACGGTAACATTTTTCTGTTTCTAAAAAGATAGCACCCCAGGCAGGTATGGCATATTTAGCTTGTAATGGTTCGTACATAATGATCTGCCTTAAAGACCGGGAATCACGTGTGATTAAATATTGCAGCCACGCTGTTTATTCGCCATTTTCTCTCCTATCCATGGGCTAAATACAGGACAACGTCTTATCAATGTACAATGGTATGTACAATTTCAATCGCCTTATCCCCGGCGCTAGGTGATCTCCTTGAGACACTTCCGTATCTGAGTTGGTTAGTTAAATGGTTCGGGACTAAAAAGCGTTTCCGAAATATTTTTTTGCAATTAATTCCACACTGATGTACAACTCTTCTAATGGGATTTAATCCTCACCTGGGATTATTTCCTGGCAGAGGCACACAAATTACTGAATATGGTTTATGGACACCACTCAGATCCATAGATCTCGGATTCGCCTTCAGCTCTCTATTACGTCTATTGCTGCCGATGTCTCCAATTAGACCTGTATCGAGTACCATAAGTCCTACCTTGTCCAGTATAACGGTAAAGGCACCATCTGCTGCTATACATCGCCCATTGTCTCCTTCATAGACCACACAATAAGTGCATGGATGTTTCCATTCATTCCATGCCTTCTAAAGACCATTCTGTTAGATAGCTGTTGTCTTTGGAGCACAAGCCGTTTTCGACTTATTACGTTTTGTAGTATCTGCCTCTATATTGATGGACAGAACTACGTTTTCTGGAATGGAAGCTAACATCTCCCCTTATTTATGGGAGGCACGGGTGGCCCAGTCGTCTGAGGCTTTGCGATTCGCTGTGCAGAGTTGCGCCCCTTGGCTGTGCCAGAAACCTATGATTGCAGGTTCGAATCCCGGTTCGTCCCGATTATGTTTCTAGGTTTGTCATCACCATACCCGTGCTCGTGGGTTCCACCGAAGTGGTAAACGTCTGAGACCTGCATCACTTCGGGCTTTCCTCCCACATTAAGTTGACACGCCGTGATATAACTAGAATACTGTTAAAAGAGGCGTTACACTCAACTTACTCACCCACTCACTTTATTGCTGGATTGAACAAATGGTTAATAGAATGGAAGCCAACAGACGTATTACTGGACAAAAGAGGCGGTTTATTGGTAGACAGAGCCGACGCTTCTTAGAATGGACGATAACAGACCTGTAATATCTCCACCAATTATTGTCTACCCTTATGAAATGAGACGGTGAGACGGTTTGGAGACTTTGAAAGTTGATTTGACCAGTGACATACCTTTTCTCTTAATGTCATTTAATACGAGACTATCTTTAGATGTTTCCGTAACATGACCTCATTGAAGATATTAAGAGTGCGGTCTATGCATTCACGAGAGGTCAACATGACCCCTTCAAAGATTCTGGGACAGCATGGGTCCCGACCAGATGGGTATCGGGTGGTCACAATGTCACGTCTGGTATATGTCATTGTGCCCCAGCGTTGTTGAGTGAGCGAGTAGCGTTTGACGTCGCTGTTAGCAATACTCCAGCAATATCACGGTGGGGGGTACCAGAAATGGGCTTACCACTCGATTGTATACAGGGCGTGCAGACAATAACAGCAACACGACCACTGACATCCATGCACTCAATAGCGGTGGGGTAGCCAAGTGGTTAAAGCGTTCTCTTGTCACGCTGAAGGCCCGGGTTCGATTCCCATATGGGTACAATGTGTGGAGCTCATTTCCTGTGTCCCCCGCCATTTTATTGCTGGAATATTGCTGAAAACGGTGTACAACCATACGCACTCACTCACTCACTCACTCACTCACTCACTCACTCACTCACTCACTCACTCACTCACTCACCCACCCACTCACTCACTCACTCACTCACCCACTCACTCACTCACTCACTCACTCACTCATGCACCCAATGCTGTCCGCGATGGTCAACATGGACTAACCTCGCTGACTATGGGGAAGATCGATATTGTTGGGTAGCCCAGTTGGTAAAACATTCGCTTATCCCACCAAAGACCGTGTTCGATTCCCACATGTGCAATGTATGAAGCCCAAGCATATATTATGGAGCCCACAGTCAGCAGTCATCACTCACGAACTCCCATGGGTCTTGCCGTTAATTTTTACCCCCACAACTCATATAAGGGAACCTCTCGGTTAGAATTATCTCCTTCTTTGCAGTAAACCTGCATCAATACTTCCTCCGACGCCATCTTGGCCTCACCGGTCCTATCACTACATGGAATCATTTGTCAAGCTTGATCTTAACGTTTACGCAACTTCAGGGGACTAAAAACATGCCAGCGTCTTCTGTTATCGGCGGCACTCCGGCCCGGCCACTCTGTATCATGTAGCGCAGCAGCCCTGCATCTGTCCAGGGACACATAAATATTCAGCCTTGTTGCAGATTACAGAAAGCTTCCACACCGGGAATCTGGAAGGAAGTCTCAAAACCAAGCATGCTGGAGAAGAGAAAGTATTGTCGCGAGAGTTGGCGTATTAGCATAACTCAAGGCATTGTCTTGATTGTCGTGGCGAGTTTTGTACATTTCTTTGCATGGGACGTTCGTACAGATTCTCTTGGGGTTCAGCTGCTCTTCCATATTTTCCCGAAGGCAAACACCGAATACATAATATAACAAAATCCTTGAGCTAAATAGGGTCTTTGTGAGGCCAAATTGAGTGCAATGTCTTCGGTCAAGTTCCGAAATTTAATCGGATTCAGTCCCGTAATACTCATTGTGAAGATGTGATTGCACTAAGAATATCAGGTTTGGACATTTTGTGAAATGATGAAATATTTATGAAATGTTGAATAATTGTAGTTGCTTCAACAATAACACTTGTTGATATGGTATTGGACAAGTACGCTAGGAATATGCTATATTGTCGGCTAGACTTTAACACCTGTGTTGGAGAAGAATCAGTCTAATACGTAGACAGTCGAACCTTCTCTCTGAATTATTTGGCAAACACCCGTTATACCGCGGACATTCGCTATATCGTATATGAAGGGGTCAAGCCATTACATGGCTGAAATAAATCCTTTATCTTCTCCATGTAGCCATGACCCGATGACGTCATGAAACATTGACGTCACTTTGGAATACGACTTCAAGACAAATATTTTCTCTATATTCATTTCGCAAGGGGTGACATCAAAAACGTATTACGTTGTGCAAAATGCAATAATTATCTCAAGTCAGTCCCAAAGTGTTTTTTAAGGAATTGGGGAGAGTGGTATGAATGGACTAGATATGGCTGTGGATAACTGAAAATGTGTCGAGATAGAGGGAGTGATATGACCGGACCGTAACTTGTGTCGAGATAGAGGGAGTGATATGACCGGACCGCAACATGTGTCGAGAAAGAGGGAGTGATATGACCGGACCGTAACATGTGTCGAGATAGAGGGAGTGATATGACCGGACCGCAACATGTGTCGAGATAGAGGGAGTGATATGACCGGACCGTAACATGTGTCGAGATAGAGGGAGTGATATGACCGGACCGTAACATGTGTCGAGATAGAGGGAGTGATATGACCGGACCGTAACATGTGTCGAGATAGAGGGAGTGATATGACCGGACCGTAACATGTGTCGAGATAGAGGGAGTGATATCATTGGATCACTGAACATGTGTCGAGATAGAGGGAGTAATTTGACTTGACAGATAAATATATTTTGAGATAAAGGGGCGATATGATTGGACCACTGAATATGTTTGGAGATAAAAGGGGTAATATGTTTGGAACACTGAATATGTTTGGAGATAAATGGGGTGATATGATTGGACCACTGAATACATTTGGAGATAAAGGGGGCGATATGACTGGACCACTGAATATGTTTGGAGATAAATGGGATGATATGATTGGACCACTGAATGCATTTGGAGATAAGGGGGCGATATGACTGGACCACTGAATATGTACGGATATAAATGAGGTGATGTGATTGGGTCACTAAATATGTTTGGAGATAAAGGGGGGTAATATGATTGGACCACTGAATACATTTGGAGATAAAGTCGGTGATATGATTGGACAACTTAACATGTGTCGAGATAGAAGAGTGACATGCCTGGACCGCCGAACACTGTGTCGAGATAAAAGAGTGACATGCCTGGACCGCTGAACACTGTGTCGAGATAGAGGTTTACATTGCTGGGGAGCTAGCACTATATAGAGAACCAAAAGATGATTACAATCCTACAATTAGCAAACATCCATGTAATTGTTTGACGTAACGTTTCTGTGTTGTCGCGACTTACTCTACTTTCTTCTCCCCGGTATCTTGGGAGGCCTGTTTAATATCCCGGTTAAAGCTGTCACGGAACGCCTGAACGTCAACAACACCGGCAGCAGCACGCGCGCAACGCTATCCTCATCCCTCGTGATACAATATATTAGCCTCCAAAGGATTAACGCGGAGCCAACACCACTTACTTGCAGTCAAGTATGCATTAAGTTCCAACGTTAACAAGTTGGCTGTGAGTCAAAAATTTGTAAAAGTAATTTAAACTGATCAGGGACCTGTTTGCATCGTCGTGCAGTTCTATCCTTTATGCTTTTCATTATGAAATATGATCCAGACAGGGCTAAATGCACTTGGGAATGTTTTGAAAATCAAATTATTACCATTCTTGGCAAGATCGGGGAAATATTTCTTCTTGTAATTTCTCTGTAGTTGTAAGTTTAGCTGTGTCCTGATTGGTTGATTTAAACTTTGTGTTGTTTTCTGATTGGTCGTTAATCACAATAAGGCACTGTGACGTCATATTACTGCATTATTGGGAGCGGAATGGGGATCTCATTATATATTTATATTGCTTTCCGTAAACAATTCATTTAGCATTTCATTCTATACGCAACATCATTATTCTAGTTTTATTTGGTTTAGGACGATTAGAATAACCTTAGAGATTATGGAAAGTCGAACCTCGGAATACCCGTTGTTCGAGGATGAGATATACTTTCCACATCAAGGTGAGAGGCCGAGTGAATCTGGAAGACTGTTAAAAGCACGTTTCAACAAACTCACTTTGTTAACTTGAATAAAGGCAATAAAATAAATAATGATATTCATTCCCTGCATCTTGGTATGTGCAAATTACACAGATCCTTTGTATAAATCGAAAGCTATGCCCACCTGCCTTTTATGCCTTGATAGAAGGTACCGAATAATAACAATCGTGCGTACAGTGATCTTGGTAATATATGACTTTATGTCAACATTTCCATTAACAACTGTATATTATATTGATTTATTGGAATTGTGCATGTCAAGAATACATTTATGGAGAAATTACAGATCTTCCAGGCATTTAATTTGAGATTTAAGCGAGCGTTAACGATGACGCGTGGGTTTATTTTCTATGGAATACTGTAAGGGACATTTTCGCGTCCTCGGTCTCAATCATCACGTAAGATCGAGAGAACGCGAGATTTGGGCAAAATCTCGAAACCTCGTGTTGTTAGTACATAGCAATATAGTCGTAACGCATATACGCTCAGAATATACTTCCGGTTTAATTCAGGAATTTTATTTCAGTCATTTCAAGTATTACCTTTTGTTACCATTCACGTGATGTAATTTAAATAGTGTTTAAAGCGGCGTAAAACTCTCTCACTATATCACCCACTCACTAAAATCTATCCCACACTCTTACTCGCTCGCTCACTCACTTACTCATTCGCCTACCAGTTAGAATAGGCCTTCGGCATGACGGCAACCCATATGCTTTCTGTAGTGAGTGAGTGAGTTTCGTTTTACGCCGATTTTAGCAATATTCCAGCAATATCACGGCGAATATCACTAGAAATGGGCTTCACATATTGTACCCATGTCGGGAATCGAACCCGGGTCTTCGATGTGACGAGCGAACGCTTTAACCACAAGGCTACCCGACCGCCCCGTATGCTTGCTGTGAGAGGCAACAATGCTTGTCGTAAGGGGCGACTAACGGGATCGGGTGGTCAGGCCCGCTGACTTGGTTGATACTAGTCGTATCCCAATTGGGTAGATCGATGCTCATGACATCAATCACTGGTTTGTCTAGTCCAGACGCTATTATTTACAGACCGCCGTTAATTACATGTAGCTGGAACACTGCTGAGTGCGGCGTTAAACAACAAACAAACAAACAAACAAACAAACAGCTATAACAGTGAACTTCTGTTTCTGTCAATGCTGACAACTACACGTGGAAATGAATGCATCGGGATGACGTAATAATACATTGGACATATCGAGAACACTCGGCCACGACCAGCCGTCCACCGCTCTGTATTACCGGTCGATCAACGCTCATCAGTGAAAGCCGCAGCGATAACAGTCGACGTAATTAGGGTAAAAAGCAACGTTGTCCTTGATGTCCTGTAGATAATAATATTGAAGTGGTAGTAGTAAATGATTAATGCTGACAAAAATAAGGAAAAATGAAAAATCAATTTGATTCTTACTTCCACAATGACTATTAACTCACATTAAGGCAAGATTTGCATGGGTCCACCAAAGGGCACGTGATCAATCAACTCTCTCCATATTAGGGCAACACTCAGTTTGTTTTTGCCTTGACGGCTGGACAGTCAAGCTGAGTGGAAGCAGCTAAAAGATTTAGTTCTTGTTTTTCAATCGTCATTTATTAAGGGTTAGGTATTTCGTTATTTAAGTTGAATTATAAACTAAACACATTAAAAGTGTCGAAATGTTTACTAAAGATAAAAATACGTATATCATCATCTATAATTTCCATATTATATAAAAAAAATACTAATTAAACTTTGCATGCATCTCCATCATTCCCCGTAGCAGTCAGAGAACACACCTGAGATTAGTATTTAACCCTTTGGAAATTTCAATTTGGCGTGAGTGTCACTTGCGGAAATGATCCCGCACAAGCGGGAAAGGCTGTATGCTGTGTGGGAACAGTCGCGTGGGGAACAGTCGGAGCCAGCTTGCATGTTCTCCATAGTAAGCTGGTACTATTAGCCAAACACTAATCTTATGTATTATCTGGGCTTGATCCAACTTGATGCGTTTAGCGTTAGTGAATGAAGTACTGATTGTGTCACGGACACTGGGACGCTGATATACTGCAGAGCTGCTTAAGATGTCAACCGATTGCATTTGGCAGCGTATTCATATATAACTGAGTAGGTTCTTGAATATGTGATGTGTGATACAATATGTTATTGAGAAATTAAAATATGCTGAACAAAAAAGGTAAGGGATCATGAATTATTTATTCATCACGCACACAGTTAAAAGATATTCAGTATTCACTATTAGAAGAAAATATTCTTTAAGAGATTCATGCTTCCCAAATTTCTTTTGGATTTTTTTATATAAAATTGAAATATTTATTTATTTTCTTTATGAATCAGCGTGCGAAATTCCACTTCCACTGTCCTTCTGACGCAGACAACCGAGAGGCAAACGAACATTTAAGCACCCACGCGCCAAGTTCAACAATGAAATATTTAACAAACATTGTATTTCTCACACGCCATTCTGCAACAATGAAATATTTAACAAACATTGTATCTCTCACACGCCATTCTGCAACAATGAAATATTTAACAAACATTGTACATTTCAATATTCGGCGCATCTGTGACACGAATGATGTCCGATGCATTTCCCTACTTTCACTTGTACCATATGTCCCCATGTTTTTTCAGATGAACAATTGATTTGCCTTTGCATGTGTTTGTGACTTATGCCACCGGTCGGTCAGGATACGCTCACCTTTTAGTGAACACCTGGTATCATCACTATTTGAGAGTGATTGAAAAACACATGTTCATGATATAGCCGCCTTTGCTTTTAGCAGAGATTTCTTATGAATATGGAAAGGGGTTGGTCGTTTTTATTTGCATGCCATGCTGCATCAATGAAATGTGTAACAAACATTGTATCTCCCACGCGTCATGCAGCTGTGAAATATAAAACAAACATAATATATCCCACGCGTCATGCTGCTGTGAAATATTAAACAAACAGTATATATCCCACGCGCCATGCTGCTGTGAAATATTAAACAAACAGTATATATCCCACGCGTCATGCTGCTGTGAAATATTAAACAAACAGTATATATCCCACGCGTCTTTCTGCTGTGAATTATTAAACAAACAGTATATATCCCAAGCGTCATGCTGCTATGAAATATTAAACAAACAGTATATATCCCACGCGTCATGCTGCTGTGAAATATTAAACAAACATAATATATCCCATGCGTCATGCTGCTGTGAAATATTAAACAAACATAATATATCCCACCCGTCATGCTGCTGTGAAATATTAAACAAACAGTATATATCCCTTGCGTCATGCTGCTGTGAAATATTAAACAAACAGTATATATCCCACGCGCTACGCTGCAGCTCTGAAACATTCAACAAACCTTGCTATCTGAGAGAGTGAGTGAGTGACTGAGTGTGAATGTTATTTACGCCCAAGTCAGTATTCTCTAACTCGACGGCCTATAAATAACCCCCCACCCCCCATCCCCGTGAAGAACTTACAGTCTTCAGCAACCCATGCTTGTAGTAAGATACGACTATAAGACTAGCTGTCTTGGTCTATGTATCCCCATTGTGTAGAGCGATGTTCATGATGTCAATCACTAGATTGTCTAGTTCAGACTCGATTATTTACAGACCGCGGTCATACAGCTGGAAAATTGCTGAGTGCGGCGTTAAACAACAAAAACAAACAATCTTTGACAAACAATCAGTTAAATTAGCTTGTTACTCGCCAATCCCTATGTAGTGTCCATGGCCTGGTTCAGAAGCCACAGACGCTGCGGTGCTGCAACTGAGAAGTGTTTAACAAAGACATTATCTCGATAATCCCATTATCTCAAAAACCCACTTTCTTCATTCCATTTCCAGAAGTCTGTATCCTCACGACGTGCGTTATTTCATGACGTCATTGTGCATGCATGTTCTCCTTACAAACTACCACTGTGTTTTCCGTCTGATAAATCAATGTACAAACAAGCAGAATATTGCAGATTTCTGCGAAAGATCTCATTTACGTTCTCCTTAAATATGTCACACCATCCAATTTATCACGACGTAACGCAACCAGATCAGTAATGAGGCCAATATCAGTTGTCTTCTACGCGGGAAGATGTATTGCGGTAATGCAATATCTAACAGTAATTAACGACTGTCAGCCCTCTCACCACCTAGTCATATTCACTGTTGTGACGGCCGGCATGTAGCCAGGGTGTTATTTCTAGAACAGACAAGCATCAGTCTCCTCCTCATCCTCATCCAGAACAGTCCATCTATTGAAGATCGATGAGGCAATATGAAACAGATATCTATCATCTCTCTTATTTAATTCATGTTGTCATCAGTAATAACATAGGCCCATCGAGGCAGTGACCTAGGTCATAACGGTACTACGGAGGGTTCTTCCTGGTCTCGCTGTTCGTTCATTGCATAGCCTCGATGAAAAATGAACATATGAAAGAAATGGCTTTCGGTGCATGGCTTGACATTAGGAATAGATTGGCATCAGTGTTAACATGGCTGTTTGCTTTAAGCCACCATGAATACTGGGTTCGTGAACATTGTGTATAAAATGTTTGAGCATGAAGAGGCAAATGAGGTGTGTATTTGCCCGAATTCCCCTATTAGCCGATAGCCCAATTTGAATAAATTCTCGAGGAAAAACAGACATTATCTGCCATTCCATGTTCCTTGTGGAATTTAGACTTTTGTTTTTGGCTAATAAAAGCGTTGCGAATATGAAGTTAACCGTAAGTGAACCGTAATCTAATTTATTTTAAAGATGGAGTATGGAGTCCTTCGAGTGTATTGGTGATCCGGCGTTATGAGGCTCGGCAATGCGTAACGTCCGTTGGTTGTGTCAGGATCAGGTCATCCTGGGTTCGAATCCCAGATTGCCCTGATTATGATCCTTGGATATTGAGCTACGTGCAGAGCTTTGGTAGTCTAATATAAAACGCCAACGCCAAAAAATAACCAGTCTCGATTATCTGCAGAAACGGATTCCATTGGGCTAAAAAGGCAAAATAGCGATGAAAATTAATTGAATGAATCGCTAAAAATCAGTGATGACACCAGGTGTTCGCGAAACGGGTAATCCTGTCCTGTTCAACCTGCTGCCCCTCTGACTTCCTCCCTCCATTTAGCCCAAGGTCATGATTTTATTCAGACATTTCTCTCTTAAACTGACGTGATATAACTGAAATATTTTTCAATTCGTTTTCAGTCATGAAGCGACTCCGATACCATTGCATATTGTTTAGATACAATAAAATTGCTTTTTATCTTCATAAGTGAAAAAAGTGGAATGACCTTGATAGCCTGCATCGCTCATCACACTATCAAGAGTATCGTTTCACCCAAAAGTCTTAAAAAAAATTAACGTATTTTTAAAACCAAATCGTTATCAGTGACGATTCAACTCTGTGAGAGGGGATATAAATAATTGACTACGTTTTCTTGATTTTAGCCAATCATCCTAAAAGTTTTAGTGGTCCAACAATATTTTTACTTTTTTATTTCAACGAATAGGTGAACTTTTCAGCCAAAAGTTAATTAAATTGGTATTGACGATGCTCAAATGGGTAAATTATTTACTATGATGCAGCAGAATGCGAAAGGAGAGGTATTAGGGGCTTGTCTCCGCGATGCGTATACCATCGATTGTGAACGAATAATCTCAAGTTAGCAAGCGATTGAATTTTACACTTCATCAGTATAGATGGGATGCCTCGAAGCAAGCGGCGGTTGTCGTGGTTGAAACTGGATATATCGATAGACTGTAAGTTGCTTTTCTAATTTACTGTATTTTATATCTATATGTGTTCCTGGAAGCATGTTCCCGTCCGCTCGTTCTTGAATATGATATAATTTTATCAGTATGTCTCGTTGTCGTTGTGTCATGGCCTACATGAAATGAAGCTGGTAGTTTGTGTTTAAATCACGTCAACATGGGTAAAGTCAAAGTCTTGAGTTTACTGCCACTGTGGTTGAATGATCACTTGTCATGTTTTAAGTCGCAGTCGGCATATTACAGCTATGTCACTACATTATAGAGATTAAATCTGACTAACGAATGGTCCATGGAGTGAGCAACTACCTAATTGATACATGTCTTTGCGTGTATTTGTGACGAGTGGGGCAGGATACGCTCACCTTTTCGCGAACACCTGGTATCGCTATTTGATAGTGATTCATAAACACATAGTCAGATAAGTCGAGATTTCCCATGATAAGGTCATATTTTTGTCGCTTTTAATGACGATTGGCTAATCGTGGAGTATTTGTCTCCTCGGTTTGTATTCATCCGGGTACCTTTCATCCGGGTACCTTTCATTCCATGCCGCCATTGAAGTTTGGCCTGGGCCTCTTGTAGTGATCTTTCAATCATCGGTAATAGTGACCTGCTCTTATAGTAATCTCTTGTAAGGTTGGATGGAAGTGTGGTTGATGATGCAAGTGTGAGTGATGGAGTGGGTATCGCTTGGTCCTGCAGCAACACAACCTTTAACGATACAGCGAACTGTAACATAGTGGAATATTGTTTTACGACGTCATATTTCACCGTATTCTCGTTCTAACAGGCGATCATGATACACATTTGAATCACGCATACCATCTTGGTCAATAATATTTAATGTTTTTAGATATTTCCTATTCAATGTAAACTCTGCAACAGCTGTCACGACCTGTTTAACGCCGTTCAATACAAAGTCGATATGTCTGGGCGAACCATACATTTAAATAACACAGATACGAAGGCAAGAAAAGACAAGGTCTTGGTCCTGGATGCATATCCTACCTTCCAAAAGTTACTCCATTAGCAGCGATGGATTTGTAATTTCTGACACTCCAAAATCAAAACAGGCGATACTATTTTATTGAGGTCAGAAAATTGACTTATCTTTTGTGAAGTACAGACCCACATTACCATAACTGTATTGACTGTTGCAGATGTAATGTATGTATTAGGATAACGGGCGGCTGGTGTGAGCGACAGGTGTTGTGTTAGTTTCTTACAGGTATCGGCAACTGTGTGTAGGTTTCAGTGTTCGCCACAGGTGGTTGTGTTAGGCCTGCCAGATCAGTATACGTGTTTCTCATCTAGACAAGGAGACGTGGGCGGGTGGGAGAAGTTGGAACAAATATATAACGCCCTAAAACCTCCTTTGATAGGTTGTTTTTTGTTTATGACGTGTGTGAAACAGGCCAATCTGGCATCTCGCTTGAGAGAGTTGAGAACGTTCTGAGCAATGAACTGGGCATGACAAAGGTTCTGCACGCTGGGGTCCAGGGCAACCCACTCCTGATCATATATGCTCCAGATTAATCAATGCTTGTGATAATTTACATCGTTTTGAAGCAGAGTTTGTTACGATTTATAACCATGGATGTGTCTGGGTTCGCCACTATCAGCAAGAAACAGTCAAAGCAGTGGAAAGATCTAACATCTCCGCGAAGGAGGCAACATCTGACAAGGTGATGGCCTTGGTATTTTGGTGGATTACCCCCCGAAAGGTCAGATCATTAATGACCAAACTTTTCTGGTCTTCCTAAACGTCGTGGAAAACTTACTTTAGGTGTCTCGTGCCACCAGGACAATGGACCTGTGCACAACTCGGTTGTCGCCATGGCTGCAATAGAAGAGTGTAGCTTTAACTCATTGAACATCTTCCGTATTCACCAGATTTGGCACCGTCATATTTCCACCTCTTGGCTATCTTGAAGAAAGAACTGTCTGGCAAGCGTTATCATATTGTGATGACGTCATATATGCTGTGGAAAAGTTTGGATGATGTCAAAGTGTGTACATATCGGAGGGTATTATGTAGAAAAATGATCAGCTACCAACTCCACTAACACAGTCCATCATGGTAAGACTCAGAACATTTCGTGTAAAAATATACATCAGTTTGTCGTTTCCCAAAATAAAACAGAATATCGTTTTCCAATTCCTCACTGTAAAATGGGTACCTGAGGGGTACGTGAGGGGTACTTGAGGGGCTAATGAGGGGTACGTGTGGGGTACGTAAGGGGTACTTGAGGGGCTAATGAGGGGTACGTGTGGGGTACGTAAGGGGTACTTGAGGGTTACGTCAGGGGTACCTGAGGGGTACATGAGGGGTTCATGAGGGGCTAATGAGGGGTACTTGAGGGGCTAATGAGGGGTACGTAAGGGGTACTTGAGGGTTACGTCAGGGGTACCTGAGGGATACATGAGGGGTTCATGAGGGGTACTTGAAGGGCACATTAAGGGTACACGAGGGGTACATGAATGGTACATGAGGGGGGTACATGAAGAGTACATGAAAGGTACGTGAGAGGCACATGAAGGGTATATGAGGGGTACGTGACACGAGATAACATTGTGGTGAACAATTGTTTCACAGCTTCACGTTTGGCACATGTGTACATTCGTACACTTGATGTATCACTGTTTCCTGTGTTTTGCTTTCCCACAAGTTCCATATCGGAGTATACTACCTAACTCACATTGGGCCGTCACCACACCGTGTCGGAGTATACTACCTATACGTACATATATGTGGCCATGTATCACATTGGGCCGTCATCTCACCGTGTCGGAGTATACTACCTACACGTACATATATGTCTCCACATATCCCATTGGGTCGTCATCACATCGTGTCAGAGTATACTACCTATACGTACATATATGTGGCCATGTATCACATTGGGTCGTCATCACATCGTGTCAGAGTATACTACCTATACGTACATATATGTCGCCATGTATCACATTGGGCCGTCATCACACTGTGTCGGTGTATACTGCCTATATCACATTGGGCCGTCATCACACCGTGTCGGAGTATACTACCTATACGTACATATATGTCGCCATGTATCACATTGGGTCGTCATCACATCGTGTCAGAGTTACTACCTATACGTACATATATGTCGCCATGTATCACATTGGGCCTTCATCACACTGTGTCGGAGTATACTGCCTATATCACATTGGGCTCTCATCACACCGTGTCGGAGTATACTACCTATACGTACATATATGTGGCCATGTATCACACTGGGTCGTCATCACATCGTGTCAGAGTATACTACCTATACGTACATATATGTGGCCATGTATCACATTGGGTCGTCATCACATCGTGTCAGAGTATACTACCTATACGTACATATATGTCGCCATGTATCACATTGGGCCGTCATCACACTGTGTCGGTGTATACTGCCTATATCACATTGGGCCGTCATCACACCGTGTCGGAGTATACTACCTATACGTACATATATGTCGCCATGTATCACATTGGGTCGTCATCACATCGTGTCAGAGTTACTACCTATACGTACATATATGTCGCCATGTATCACATTGGGCCTTCATCACACTGTGTCGGAGTATACTGCCTATATCACATTGGGCTCTCATCACACCGTGTCGGAGTATACTACCTATACGTACATATATGTGGCCATGTATCACACTGGGTCGTCATCACATCGTGTCAGAGTATACTACCTATACGTACATATATGTGGCCATGTATCACATTGGGTCGTCATCACACCGTGTCGGAGTATACTACCTATACGCACATATATGTGGCCGTGTATCACATTGGGCCGTCACCACACTGTGTCGGTGTATACTACCTATATCACATTGGGCCGTCATCACACCGTGTCGGAGTATACTACCTATACGTACATATATGTGGCCATGCATCACATTGGGTCGTCAACACACCGTGTCGGCTGTGTAATACCTATTTATCATATAATGGGTAGGTTTCTCGGCAGGATAAAGCCAAACACACTCGCGTGATAACCTCTATGTACCACGTACATAATACTAATCGGTTGTATTCTATGTACAGTATACGTTCCAATGCCATGACATACGTTACCCCATCTCAGGCTATTTATTATACCGTACCAATCATCAGTACGTATACCATACCGTACAATCTAAAGTACGTATCCCATACCATGTCAATCTTTATTACGTACCAGTAGACCATACCGTATTTATCTTCAGTACGTATATCATAGACCCGTGAAGATCCGGGGTAGAATAGGTCTTCAGAAACCCATGCTTGCCGTAAAAGGCGACTATGCTTGTCGTAAGAGGCGACTAACAGGATCGGCAGGTCAGGCTCACTGACTTGGTTAATGCATGTCATCGTATCCCAATTACGTGGATCGATGCTCATGATATCAATCACTGGATTGTCTAGCCCAGACTCGATTATTTACAGACCACCGTCACATAGCAGGAATATCGCTGAGTGCGGCGTTAATTAACAAACAATCAAACAAACAAAACGTATATCATACCGTATCAATGTATTTCATACCGTATCAAGCATCTGTTCGTATTTCATATCCTATCAATCGTCAGTACTAATATAATTCCATGCCATGCTAGCATTAGTTAGTCTGTTAGTCGTTAAGCCTATACGCAACCCATTCAATCACCCTCGCTTCTTGTCAACATTGCCATGTTGAAATCATCTTCCGCAATAAAGCACAAGACGACTCGTTATGGAGAACTACAAGATAACCATGTCTGTAGTGTAAATAGATCACAATGGACAATCTGCCAGTTTCCACAAGGATCAACCAGGTTGTGAGATTTGAAGAACACCGCTGTTGCATTGTGTGGTAGCACGATCATCAATACTGGTTCTTATCTGCGAGAACATCTCGTGTGGAGATGCAAATCAAGACATTTATTTTGGAACCATGGAACTAGTTCTCCGTGCAGTGCTGCCTGTAGGCGATATAACCTTACAGTCTACGTCATATCGGAGACATGTATTTATTCAGCTTTATGAAGTTAAATATTTTAAATAACGTTTGATAACTAGTTGATAATGATATATGCCATAATATTATATTTCAAGGACAGTCCATAAAAAAACTACAGTATGGAATTTGATTTAAACAAGGATGAATTGCCATGATGTGTTTTTTTGTGACTAGCTAAGATTTTAGAAATTAAAATAATTCAAACTAATTAAGATTTATTAAGATTGTAGCAATCCGTGTTAAAAAATGTTCTGTATCCGGTATTCTAATTGAGCACGTTAGAAACCTACGATTATGTTTCTAGGTTTGTCAGCACCATACCCGTGCTCGTGGGTTTCCCCAAAGTGGTAAACGTCTGAGACCTGCATCACTTGGGGCTTTCCTCCCCCGTGAGGCTGACACACTGTGATGAAACTGGAAAATTGTTCAAAGGAGCGTTAAACCAAGCTCGCTCGCTCACTCACTCACTCACTCACCCACCCACCCACCCACTCACTCACTCACTCACTCACTCACTCACTCACTCACTCACTCACTCACTCACTCACTCACTCACTCACTCACTCTGGGTATGTCCAGAAACTCTAACAGGGCTATTCCTGCTGGTCATGTATCTAAATCGCGACTAAAGATGCGGTCTACGGAATGAGGTGATAGGTCTCCCGATTGGCCGAGGGTGAGCATGATGACCCCTGGGGCAGATGATTGGCTAGTTATGTGATGTAGATCACCAATCATTGTCAGGTCTTTCATTAGGTGCCGGTTATCGATCCTTGGCGACGAGGCGAGATTGAACGACTACAGCGTGAGATGAGCTGAAGGTCAGGGGGTTGGGGCAGTGAGGTGAGCCTTGATCACGTGTCAGCAATGACCAGCCCATCAAGCATTCAATACCCTCCTGCTTCCCCACTCATCTGATGTGCCAGTATGGTGTAAAACACAAACGCACTGAGCCGCGGACATAGGTCATAGTGACATATTGATGTCTTGAGTCCATTTGACAGCTATCGATACCATTCCTTGGGGAAATTTCAACATCATTTATACAGTCCATGTTGTCGAGCAGTTTTCATATTGGCTAAATGCAGACAGTTTAGTCCCGATAACGTCGTATTTCAAAACCTATTACCTACCTAATAGGCCGAATTATGGTTCTGGTTACTGCTATGCTGAGCAAGTTAATTTCCGGGTTCTAGTCTCAATTTGTTTCCTGCTAATTACAGCTGAGGTTTCTGCAACCCAATATAAGTTTGTGGGTTGGATAGACATATGACAGCGTTGTACAGCAGGTGAGGTCATTGGTTGGCGTTCCGGTGTATAACAGGTCATTTCATTGGTTGACATGACGCAGTGTAACAGGTGACGTCATTGGTTTGCGTGGATCTGCGTAACAGGTGACGTTATTGGTTGCCAGGGCGATGTGTAACAGGTGATGTCATTGGTTGACGTGGATCTATGTAACAGGTGACGTCATTGTTGGCGTGGATCTATGTAACATGTGATGTCACTGTTGGCGTGGATCTGTGTAAGAGGTGACGTCAATGGTCGGCTTGGTTGCCAGGGCGATGTGTGACAGGTCATTTCATTGGTTGACAGGGCGATATGCAACAGGTGATGTCATTGGTTGGCGTGGATCTGTGTAACAGGTGAGGTCATTGGTTGCCAGGGCGATGTGTAACAGGTGATGTCATTGGTTGGCAAGGCGATGTGTAACAGGTGATGTCATTGGTTGGTGTGGCGATGTGTACCAGGTGAGGTCACTGGTTGCCAGGGCGATGTGTACCAGCTGAGGTCATTGGTTGCCAGGGCGATGTGTAACAGGTGATGTCATTGGTTGGCGTGGCGATGTGTAACAGGTGATGTCATTGGTTGACTTGGCACTGTGCATCAGGTGATTCCATTGGTTGGCGGGTTGATGTTCAACGGGTATAATAATTTATTAGAAAGGCGGACGTCATCATTTTGTACCACATATAAACTGAAGAACCGCCAAGCTCAGTGCCAAGCCCAGCAGCCACACTGTTCCAAGTCCTCGCCTCCAACAGAACAAAAGGACGGCTCCATCGAGTCCTTCGTCTGTCCGTGTACCTCATCTCGGTCTGACATGATTTATCACGTCATTAAGCTTGCCTGGTGTCAGGATCTGCCTGAAATATGCTCCTGTTTGCTTAATCGTATTGATTACTAATAGCTTCTCATATACAGAGTAAATGCGGTATTAGGGCCGGTCACGTGATTACTAATAGCTTCTCATATACAGAGTAAATGCGGTATTAGGGCCGGTCACGTGATTATAACAAGCAGACGTGAGGTTTGCAAATCTTTCATTAATGAAGACAGTGTTTCAATCTTATCTGGCTCAGAAACAAGACTCGGTATGACACGATGAGTCTGGTTAATCTGGACAAGAATTAATCATCATTCGTTTACCAAATTAAGGATAGCTGCACCAATACGAGTACATCTTAGAAAGAAGAATGATGCGGTTTTACCTGACTCTTTTATTTCAAGCTCAGGTAGGTAAACGTAGAAGGGAAATGGCTATTTGACCGTCATTGAACGATATCAGATCTTCGAAATACCTGAAGCTTCAGTTCTACTTCTTGGTCAATTTTCCTTGTTTGATTTTTACCAGTCCAAGCAGTAATTCAGATTCGTGTGCATAAAGGAACAGATCAGCAAGAAGGGCGCACCACAATTGGTGCCCATGGGGATGACTACTTCTTGCCAAAATGTCCTGTCCCCTAATTTCAAATAGATATTATATATGAGGAAGTCAAGCATTTCACATATTGTTTTTCTCAGACGAGATTTGCTTTCAGATTTTACTTTTTTTTTTACAAGAAGGCGCGTGCAACCCCTGTTCCTAAATTCGGACTCTGTTTATTTCTCCAGTTTTGATCAAGGCGTTGTGAAGAGTTCCCAGTCTGAAGTTTTTTTGTTTTGTTTTTTTGTTATTTAACGCGGCACTCAGCAATATTCAAGCTATATGACGGCGGTCTGAAAAATAATGGATTCTGGACCAAACACTCCAGTGATTGACATCATGAGCAGCGATTGGGACACGATGACATGCATGAACCAAGTCAGCGAGCCTGACCACCCGATCCCGTTAGTCTCCTCTTACGACAAGCAAAGTCCCCTTTTACAGAAAGCATTGGTTGCTGAAGTCCTATTCTAACCCTGATCCTCACGGGTCCAGTGTGAAGGAGAGACATTGTTTTTACGTAACACTTGTAATCATTAACTGTTACAGTAAAGTCAATATTGTGCATAATAACATTTGCAAAAGCTAACATACGTAGTAGTTGTAACGATTCAATCAAATTTGCTGGATTGCCAATTTGCCCGAGCCTCACAGAGAGTGAGTATGGTCTAAAGCCGTTTTAGCAATATCCCAGCAGTATCACGGCGGGTACACGAGTAATGAGCTCACACCTACCCATGTTCAAAATTGACCCCAGGCCTTCGGCTTGACGACGAACGCTTGAATCACAAGGCTACCTTCCGCCCTCCTCTTTAACAAATTGCCCTGCATCGGTTCTTGGGCGTGTGTTCGCTGAAGCAAGCAGGAAGCTGGTCAAGACAGCGTATGCCACACCACCGTCGGCGACTCGTCTTCGCTTGTAATTAAAGACTGGAGTAACGCTAGCTCCCTCCGGCGTGGTTAGCCCATTCCTCACCTCTGTGTCTACAACGGGACTATCACATCGCCAGGAGAGTATTGTTGGGCAATGCTTTAGACAGGTGTAATGATTTTATGCCGTTGTCTCACATTGCTAACCAAGGATGATATCGGGTCAGCTTTCAAGTCATTTGCCGATCCTTTAGTAGATTATCAGACAGGCAAGTTGAATTAACAGCGAAAGACGATATGGCACTAGTTATGTTCAACTGAAAGCTTGTATAACGCTGTCTGGCGTCCATGACTGGCGCTAGACTAATTCTAAAGGATGTGATACCACACGGCCATGCAAACCAAGCACTATTTTAATGCTGATTGAACGGTCAGTGAGGTGGATCAATTTCGAATCGTACACATGTTCAATGTAAGGGGGCTTTTCAAAGCCAAATAAATAAGTGTAATGGTGAAAGCGTTTCGAAACATTGTCTGCTTCAGCTCAACCTAGTCCTCGCTTCCGTCCTTGTGATGCTACTCTTATCTCACAGCGGACACCTCTGGGCTTTTAATGGGGTTTAACGTCGCGTTCAAGGTTATTGAACTTACATAGCGACGTGCATGCACGTGTGTTTTTGTCTGCTTGTTCTAGCCCGGACTGATGCCGGTTTATAGTGCTAGCTCACTGAGATACCATGCCGCAGTTTAACATGAATACCCCACTCAGACACAGTGGACTGACCCCGAGCTGACCAGCCCCTTAATGCCGAGCCCCAGACAGGTAAACAGCAAATACCATTTTGTTACGTCTTTTGGTATGACGCGGCCAGGTTGTATAGTGCTAGCTCACTGAGATACCATGCAGTTTTACATGGGTACCCGCTGCGACACGTATACTAATTTCGAACCAACCATTCCTTGTGTCACCTTAATGCCATGAGCCAGGCAGGGTAACAATAAGTACTATCTTTTAACGTGTTTTGGTATGACGCTGCCAGGGGGTCGAAGCCCAGACCTTCCACTTCGGCTGCTGGAGGCAATACTCTATGGAGACCGCCTGCTAGCCTCGGGATAGCTAAAGTTTTTGGCAGGAGACAACGTTTTTTGTGGATGAGCTGGCTGATATAGTGTGTGGTCGTACCCTGGTGATGTGTGGTGTTGGCTATGCTGTTCGACAGCCAAGTTGTTCGCTCTTGTCTGAATTGGCCCCCATTTCAAATGTCTTCAAACGTCAAGGTCAAAAGGTAAAGACATACCGACCCACTGAGAAACTGGAGTAGCGATTTCCTGCTGATGTCAGTATGGTATCGGGATATCGGTATTGACATATTTCAAATAAACTCTACACTGTGGCTTCATCCGCGTAATTTTAAAAATATTATTGCCAGGTGACGAGGAAAATAAAGGCTCGGTATCTCTTTTATAAATGTCAGAGGAGTCTCCCAGGAAAGACAAAACATAATCCATCCATTTGAAACAAAATTCCTGAACTTACAGCCTGTAAAGGCATCAGCTAAGATCCTCTCAGTAGTCATCATCCTTTCACAAACTGTCATGCTCTCAGTGAACCCCGGCCGTATAAACCTTGAGGACGATACGTCCATGGTTATGATCTCATTATTTTAGTTCTCTAGTATTAATGATGATGATGATGATGAATTGTGTGCTCTCAAATTCCCATGCATTCTCATCCCCCTGGGGAGAATACAACCAAGGCTACCTTAAGAGTCACCAGACGTTTAACAGTTAAATTACCATCCTACCGGGTACCCATTCACTGCTGGGTGTATAGAAGTATATTTCAAACGAGGTCGCTTGCCTATGAAGACACCACATGTAACATGTGTTTCAGTTAGGAGCAGACTGGGAGCCCTAGAAACGTTCAGAAGTCACTCTTGACGGACAAGATCACCTCTCTGCTACTCTCCACGTCCACGTTGCTTTATTCACTTGATTCGTGACCTGTACGCTGTACGCAGGACCATGTGCCACCACCCCGCGGATATCTGCAATCTTGCTAATGCGCCTTAAAACAATTATTACTCACTCACATTTCAAATACTGTGAGGGACATTCTCGCGATCTCAACTATGTAATACCGTAAGGGACATTATCGCATTTCCGCATTCTCGCGATCACGCGAGAATGTCCCTTACAGTATTCGATACTCACGTGCTATCACATTTGCACCAACCATACATTGCAAGCACCGCGAGGTCGTGTGGAGATTGGATGGGTCCTATTGCCTGGCTGTTTTATATCCAACATCCTCCATGGCTATATTTTCATTCTAGTAATTATGGTAACAAAGAATCGTGAACCTTCCCAGACTCTCAGTGCCTTATACGTTGCCCTAGACGTTAAGCGAGCAGGGGACTTTGAGAAATGTGCCTTCAAAATATTAGAAACAGAAAACACTGACAGACAATTTTAAGTAGATGAAGCAAGTTGTTAAGACAGTAGCACTTGCATTTACACGAGGAAACGTGTGTCGTTGATCATGTGATAAATTCAGTGAGGAATGTCTCTATTGTTATGTATAAATGGGAAAATTATTATTATTTTTGCACAGTCATTAATTATAAATAAAGGAATGAATGAATAAACAACATAACAATAATAATATTTCGTTTTTAATGATTTTATTACAAGGTACACAAGGTTATTATCTATCGTGAAGACGTCCGATTTTCGATCACAAATCACTTAATTTCGTTAATCCGACATACTCGTTAATCCGACACAATCATGTGCAACCAACGATGTCGGATTAACGAGAATTGACTGTATATCACAGTGTGTCCCACCAGGAATAGCAGATAACGAACACAGGTGATGAAGGCGCTAAGATAGATAAGAATATTGGTTAAAATACAATGTGATAATCGATACTTTCCCCCTTCCCTTAATACAGAATACTCTCACGGAACAATAACACGCATACGTTTAAGACTGAATCCCCTCGTTGTACAGCCTCCGTCTTCAGAGCATAATCTGAATTAATAGCGACTGTACGTTTGTGATATGGCGGATATTATGGCTATTTATACCACAACCACGAAGGATCAAAGTGAAGGTGACGTCATTAATACGTCATCACATCAACAGGAGAAACCAATGTATGGCAACACAAATATGATTGAAGGCGAGGCGATGTCGTGTGATTCTTGCAGAGACAAGGCTGTAACGGTCTGAAAGTATTTATCTCATACCGGTAACATTTTACTGTGTACTCTGAACCGCGTGGTGACGTTAAGATGTGTCACCATGTCGTATATACACTAGTTAACAAGTAACACGTTTTCGAAATTATATGTTGTCGGGAAGAACTGCTTATTCAGCAGTTTCTAGGCCGAGCGTGAAATCATGGAACGATACTTAAGTTTAATCAAACGTTTGATGTAGAGTTGAAATTAACGTATCATTCGGCGAGGATTCAATACATGTTCTCGTCCAATGACGAACATGCTGCAACTGATGGTCGCTTTGATGTAGTGGTTTTTTGTCTGTATTGTCGCTGCTAATTGGTCAAAATAAAGTTACCGGGAACATGGCTTTGAAGGAGATTAAAGACCTCGAGACGTATGTATAAAAGCATTGCAAATTAATGACTTGACATTAAAGGTTATAGTCTGATTTATCGACTTCTTTCGGTGTAAATGGCTGTCTATTGCAATAATTGCACGGTGTTTTACATATACTGTTCACAAAAAGTAGGGGGTATTTGAAAATTAAAAACCCAAAGTACTGGCGACAGTGGATAATTCAATGCACAGACTTGTCATGAAAACACTGGTAGGGCTCTAACGTTGAGGACATCGTGATCAGTAACATGACATGTGCTTGCGATGGCAGTCGGTGGAAATGTTTAAAGGAATTAGAAGGGTCAAATTCACGTCTGCATTTTGAGTCAGATCGTTTCTGATTTCCAAACCGGCTTTACATCGACGTCGCGCTCTCCAGGAAGGACGGCCGATAAACATTTGGGTTCTGATGCTAGTCCCTTAGATCTCTTAGATCTGACTCTTAGAGCACCAGACAGTGGTTGCCGCCGCTGTGCATGTCTGCCCAGCACACGCATAACTGTTTTGTGGGGGAGTGGTACAAAGCCTGTACTTGTTGCTCCAGTTGGTGGTCCAGGATGATGCGCGCACGATTAACTCTCACGTTGTCATAGAAGAAGAATACTTTAGAAGATTTGAGGTGAGGTGAAATGGGGTTTAACGTCGCGTCCAAGATTATTACACTTATATAGCGACGAGCATGCACGTGTGTGGCAGCTGAATATCCCACTCAGACACAGTATACAGACTCCGAGCTGACCAGCCCCTTAATGCCGAGCGCCAGACAGGGTAAAAACAAGTAGCAATTTTTACGTCTTTTGGTATGGCGCGGCCGGGGATTAAACCCCGAATCTTCTCACCGGGCGGACGCTCTACCACAAGACCACGGAGGCGGTCTACTAAAGTGTCAGGTGTGGTACACTTAATACCACAGAAGGTTGTTTCACTAATTGCATCCAAATACAGTTATTAAAATATAATTCCAAATATTACATTGATAATATACTCACCGAAAAAAGAAACGTGAATACCATACATGTTGTTAAATATGTGAAGAATTATTCATATTCGAGAGATGTTAAATTGGTTCGATGCACAAACGAACACATTATTATGTTGTTTCAACCGACGCTCATGAACGCATCACATGTGACGTCATAGATCCATGCCTCGAGATGTAGCATTTGTCTCGTGTAGGATTTGCGAGTAAAGTTTGGAAATCACGCGCAGCATATCGTGATAAGAATATTAATAAAGACATTGTGGTAACACTTGTCTGATTGTTAGTTATGTCAATTAGAGGTTCACATTTGAAACATCTCATCTTTATATGCTTACTTCTCTATATGTTTCTATGGTTCGCGTTTCTTTTGGCGGTGAGTATATATATATACAATTCTCCTAATGTTACAACACCATGATGATATGTAGATAAAAACTAGCGTCTGCACGTTTATGATATGGCGGGTAGTAAAATATAATGTCCACGTCATATATGGCAGCTAAACGCCGATTTTTTTTTAAAAGATAATAACAGACGTAATTAAGATACGAGATTCACGTTTTGTTTCCTTTCATTCATTATTAAAGTAGATGCAGCTAGGGGATCTATAGTAACTAGTTCATAAAGGCAGCGTCATGGTGCTAAGCAAGCAGCACGATGTGAGAGGTAATGATCGTGTCCGGTTGTAAGCATCCGTGACTCGACCCCTTCAGGAACGGGGATCCACCGTTCAACATCACATTTGACCACTTGGATGTTGTTCAATCGTTGGGTACGCCAGTCGAGACGAGCATGGTATCTGGTTGGGATGGACAATGTCAAGTATGGCCGTCCCAGCTAACTGTTGATGTGAAGACGTTGTTCGTTGCAGTTCTGGGAGCTGTGTAGCGTTCCGTTGGCGATCATGGAGGTATCGGGTCACGTGTAGTCTGTCCGAGGGTCGTACATGGTCCGTTTTTCCGCACCCTAGAGAATTACTTTTAAAAAGGAGTCCAACTCAAGTCTAGATTACGTCAGCTCTGGGCCCGAAATTAAGGATTGTTCTGGGCTCCATTTGGATTATATTTTTTGCATTTTGTAGATAAAAATATAATTTTAAATAAGATAACTTTATTTCTGGGACTAAATGTCCAGTCACGCATCTCGGGCGTCCTCTGCCCTGGGTTATGCGTGTCCCCTGGCATCTTCCCGAGGCAAGTGAGTTAACTGACTATAAAAGTCCAGTTTACACCCTTGCCGAACTAGGCTGGTATTATGGAGTTACATTTTGGCTGTCTATGCATAGTCCAATCAAAATCGCGCACTGAAATCGAAATCCGGTTCGTAAAGTGTCATGCAGATTTCTGTCGACTGCAGGATTTGCAAAGCATGTGCACCGCTAACTCGTTGTCAACAGGTATTTTCTAAATCTTTTCATGCTTTTAATCAAGGTGCTCACGTGATTTGATGCACTTCGCGATGTAAGACTCGTTTTATCACAATATATATCTTGATTATCAATCAGATCGTCTTGACTGGGCGCCACCGTTTCGTTTGAAGCAAATGCAAGTGATACGAGAGGTTGAATCTGATTGGTCAATAGGAGAGGCATAGAAAGGACATAACTCGTAATAGCCACTGGTGGCGCTACGATCGAGCCCAGGAATTCCAGCCTAGTTCGGCAAGGGTTGAAACTGGACTTTTAAAGTCTGTTAACTCTCTTGCCTCGGGAAGATGGTTCCCTGGTATCACAACGTTACTCGATGCTCATGGTGTCAATCTCTGGATTGTCTGGTTCAGATTCGATTATTTACATACCGCCGTCATATAGCTGGAAAATTGCTGAGTGCGGCGTTAAACAACAAACAAACAAAAACATATTTCCAATTTAAAAATCGATAATTCCAGTTGCCACAAAACTATGTAAATTGTATACTGAGCATTTCTTTTATTGATTTTTCAATCATGATGAAGCATTTCTGAAGATAATTGTGTTACTGGGGTTGATTTAAATTTCCATTTCGTGTGAAGGGAATCTAGTGGACTTGCTATATTTTCGCACAATGATCGGTATATAAATTTGCATATATTTTTTACTTCAAATAGAAAGTAAGTTACAAATGATATATTCTTCGTTATTCCGTTTTATTGTCTTGTGTTTTAGAAGATTTATCCAATAGTTTGGAATAGAATGTATAAGTTTAAAATAGAAAAAATGTGATCGAGTCAGGTTAAAGCCAGTCTTTAAACACCAAATTGCTTTAAATGACCAGCTTCTGTAAATATGTAACCCTGTAACAATGTATTAACGGTCATATGCACACTGCGATGTGTCTGAACGACCATGGGGGCGGTTGGGTAGCCAGCCTAGTGGTTAAAGCGTTCGCTTGTCACGCCGAAGACCCGGGTTCGATTCCCGACATGGGTACAATGTGTGAAGCCAATTTCTGGTGTCCCCCGCCGCGATATTGCTGGAATATTGCTAAAAGCGGCGTAAAAGCATACTCACTCACTCACTGAACGACCATGTCTAAATACCCGTCTTCATGTATGTATATCACAAGCTTTGTCTAGACCTAGTGTTTCTGGATTGCATGAATGTTAGGTATGTAAACTTAATAAGTATTGATGAACACCATCCACCACTTCAAGCACGATTACATCGCCCCTCGCCTTAGAAAAAAACGTAATCTAATCAATCAGCGAAAGCAAGTAAGTCTGTATATTTTCACGGCATACGAGTCCCAGTTCACCCGTGCCAACGGTAGCCTTGTGGTTACACTGTTCGCTCGTCAGGACGAAGACCAAGTTTCCTTTTCCCACAAGGGTACAATGTGTGAAGCCCATTTCTGGTGCTCCCGGTGTGGTATTGCTGGAACACTGCTAAAGGCGGCGTAACACATTACTCACTCACCCACCCAGCGGTCACTTAAACCAGACCCCACTCACTGAAACATTTCTCAGATCGCCCAAGTGGTCTCAACTCTGTGAAAGTCTTGATAACCCCATCGACAAATGGACTTGTCTGCCTAAACATATGATGACATTGTGTTTTTGAACCAACAATTCTAGCGCCGTCGTAGACCTATGAAGATCCGGGGTAGAAAAGGTCGCCAGCAAGCCATGCTTGTCGTAAGAGACTACTGACGGGATCGGGTGGTCAGGCTCGTTGACTTTGCGCGGATCATAATCATAATGCCAGTCACTGGATTATCTGGTCAAGACTCGAGTATATACAGACCGCCGTCATATAACTGGAATAGTGGGGCGTTAAACCACAAACAAACAAAAAGAAAAGAATTTAAAATTTAAAAAAGAATTCTTCTGTTCCTACACATGGTTCAATTCTTCTGTTCAACTGGCAAGCATGTCCGACTCGTGGTGTCAACTAAGCAACTACCTTATAGCCCCAACTTCCGACCTTCCTAACCTGCCTGAAGTATACTCCCCGCTTCCACTGACACGGTCCCCCACGACAAGCCGCTGCCTTGAATAGCACGGAGCGACATTTCACCGAGTCCATTATTGAAATTGATTCGTATTGTACAAGCGTTGTGGGCGCTCTTATAACGATCTGACTGCTGGAGGCGGCCAACTCTTTTAGACAACTACGAACCTAACTGAGGATGAGGGAAGCGATGGGGAATTCATCTAAACGAATCACCTTCCGTGAGTACTGGCTTGAACTGGAGGAAGATGGAGGAAGATGCATGTCCCTTGGAGGAGTTTAAACTCTCTCTTCCTTCTCGTTATAAGTTCAGCTGGGCTATCTTCAGTTTCATGAAATCGCAGTTATTCAGCTCACATGGACGTAACTACCAGTGCTGTCAACCCTTAATGCAATGTTAACTTAATGTCAACTCCGTTAGGTTACCAACTAAGAATATAAATAAAGACTTAATTCGGCCTGTGTGACAAACGTTCGGGGTCTTTTCCACGGTTTGAATCAATTCGAGAAGCGTCTGTAAAATGCTAAACCGTATTTTTTACTTTCATCTTTATAAAATAACAGGGGCTGATATTTTTTTGAGACACAATACGTTTTTAGTCACTTCTTCAAAATTGCATTTTTTCTTTTTAATGTGGAAACCAAAAAATACAAATTTTCACGAAAAACAGAAAAAGGGCATGTTTTCTCAGGAATTAAATGATTTAAAAAAATACCCGTTGCGTTTAATGAGTCCGATGCAGTGTGAAGAGCGTCTATGTGATTGTGGCCTGATGTTCTTTAGCTTCAGCAGCTGGTTCGCTATCACGCAATGGTCGTGGCTGCATGGATGTAGATCAGTACAGGTACATGGCCTGTTGCCAGAGCAAGTCCATGATGAACTCGCATATTCTGTACAATGGCTCTGCTATCCTCTTGTTGAGACAGCGTGTTGAATATGCATGCGACTTAAATCGGAATTTGTTATTTTAACAGAGTAGAGTTTTGTTGTGGAAAACCTGTTCTCGAGATCAGGCAGGATGATCTGTTGGATTGCATTATTTAAGTGTACTGGGGAACCATGAATATCAGCCGTGGGTACCGAGACACAGAATCCGGTTACAGTGTTTTTTGCAGACAAAATTGCGACTTCCACAAAACCGAGTCCGGATTTTGTTCCGATATGGGATCTTTCCGGTGTGGAATAGAGTTTATAAGCATCATATAAAAATGCTTTTTATAGCCAATCGGACACGCAGAATGCCTTGAAAGTCACACAGCGCACATTGGTCAACTTTGTTACGGGATCAAAACATTTTGTTTTTATTGTTTCCAGGCGTGTATACAGATATATAAAATAAAACATTACAAAATGAAAATAGATATGTACAAAATTATACGGTTATAAGTTATAGAAAATCATTTAGAAAATATATCAGAGAATAAGATATAGAACACACATATAAAAACAATAATAATGTTGCAGTTGAAAACAAACTTTATACAAACTATTGATAGTTCAAGATCGAAAACAAAGAGAACACCTTTCATGTACATAGTTTAACAACGAACTTACAGTGTATTTATGTGGCGGAACAGAGACCAACAGGGTGTTATGGAGTGACTCTGGTTAATGTTTGTAAACAATGTTTAAAGTCAGTGTGCTGAACATATAGTTCTATTTTTATTTCCAACGTTGATTACCGATGAATACAGTATACGTTGAGATTTCTGTGAACCATTTCCATGCCATTGTTGGCAACCACAGTTTAGAACACGTTGTTTAAATATAGGGTGGATGAAAATATAACAATGTTGGATCGCTGACATCTTGTGTCATTCATGCGCTTTCAAGTTTGTTTGTTTGTTGTTTAAAGCCGCACTCAGCACTTTTCCTGCTATTGACGGTGGTCTGTGAATCAAGCCTGGATAAAACAACCCCAGTATCATGAGCATCGATAGTTGGGATTCAATTCCACACATCAACCAAGTCAGGGAGCCTGTCCACCCGATCCCGTTTGTCGCCTCTTACGAAAAGCATGGGTTGCTGATGACCGAGTCTGATCCGGATTTTAAAAATGACCCAATTACACGAGGTGTCAGATAGAGCACCACATTTAGGGCAACGGTAACCGCAGCGACTACCGGTGTCTATTCACTGACTACTATGCCCATATTTGTTCCTATATGTTATAGGGTTACAGGTGGACCAATGGTCTAAGGCGCCTCAAATCGCCTCGCAGAGTTGCGTTCCTTGGGAACGCCATAAACTATTGATGGTGGGTTTGAATCCCGGAGCGCTCCGATTATGTTTTTTAGATTTGTCAGCGCCATAACCGTACTCGTGGGTTTCACCACAGTTGTAAACGTCTGAGACCTTCCCCACTTGAGTCTTTCCTCCTACATTAAGCTGACATGCCGTGATATAACTGGAACACTGTTCAAAGCGGCATTAAACCCAACTCACTCACTCAGTACATGTCGTACTTTAAGATCAGTATGAAACGATCCTTGAGAATAGGAAGCGATGCCACTGCCGCACTTGACCTTCTCTGTAACCTCATGAAACCTTATGAAGTTATGAGTCGAGGTGAGTGGCCCGATCTCAAAGCCGACTCTATGCACTGCTGATTAAACCTATCAACGGCCACTGCATCATTGGAAAAGTTCAACGATGTCCGCCTTCACTTTCGACGTATGCAAAACTCCACTGTCGTAAAATGTAAATTGATTCAGTTTTATTTGATAAATAACGCGGCATTTGGCGATTTGTCGTGTTCTTGTGATTTTCGACTGCAAGACTTCATATCATCGATAGAATACCTTAATGAATGTCGTTAAAGCATCCCCGATAAACGGCAGTTGGAGTTGCGCAGTGATTACTAAATCATACCAGTAGACATCCTTAAGGAAAACAACTTTCAACTGAATACTTCAGTGTACTTCAGTGCGTCTGAATCTGGAACACCATTCTCTAGCTAACGCACCGTGGCTTTTATTGTTAAATTGATGGCCTCGTTGTTGCGATTTTAGTATTTTGTTGATTGCCTCCTTAGTGTAAATTTCGTGGTTTCAATGGTGTTATTCCACTGTTAAGTTAATGGTCTCATTTGTAATATTTGAGCGTCACGTTAAAGGTCCATTTAGCGTGATTTGAGTATGAGGCAAATGGTCTCTTTGAATCACGCTTATTGTCTTGTTGGTGGGAAGCAAGCCAGTCGCGCGTGATCTCTTGAGTGTTGTTTGAGTGCTACGTACATTGTGCCTTTAGTTTGGTTTTAGTGTTCAGTTTGTGTGAGGTTTTTGGCTTTTCACATTGCTTCCGTTGGATTTTGTCTTCATATCCATTGGTCTAATGGATACATTGTCTGCCCGGAGAGGGTGCGTGGTTAGATCCCCGGCCGCGTCATACCGAAAGAAGTTAAAAGATGGTACTTGTTGTTGCCCTGCCTGGCGATCGGCATTAAGGGGCTAAAACAAGGACTGGTCGGCTCGGAGTCAGTATATTGTGTCTGAGTGAATTTGCATGGTATCTCAGTGAGCTAGCACTATAAAATCAAGCAGACACACACGCGCACGTCGCTATGACAGTGCAATTTTAAACGCAAAGTAAACACCAATTTAACCTCACTACCTTAAATCCAGCTGATTTTCTTGTAAGCGCAAATTACTTCGTTTATGCGAACTACATCCGGAAGGATCCGGCGTCACACTGTTTACAGTGAGGTATTGCAATATCACTACGCAATACTGCCCGAGGTTTTATGTAGGTGGCGGAATAAGCCGAGTGAACCCGAAAGACCTCATGGTACATGACCTTTACATGTGTATCAAAACTCATGAAACACAATATTCGTCCCGTTTGATCTGCCTACAGTAATAACTGATTATATCGATGAATATTGACGTACGCATGCGCAGCAAGCGGTGTTATTTGTGGAAAAACATCAAAATACTATTTACCTCTCAACGAATTGGGGTTTATTTGCAACCTCTTTAATCCTCACCGAGAATCACTAATAACCAAATACAGTGTCTCTCGGGCTTTGTCGGTGGCGGGTTTTTGTTTGTTTTTAGAATGTTTTCATTTCAATGCATTGCTGACTTCATCTCGTTACCGTTTGATTGAAGGAAGCTGCATGCATGTGATGAAAAGGGGGGCCCTAATATACAGTCCCCTCGTGGCTTGTGCACCAGCAATCTCGCCAATATTTCCTCTTCTCCTATTACAACTTTGGCCGATATTACATCACCTAATTCTCCCAGTTCAATTAATTCCACGTAAATGACCCCCTGTTGAACACAGTTTGGACTACTCTTTAAAGGGGAGCGTTTCCCACGTGATAATGGAATTCACGGGATAGAGAAATCGCGCACAGTAAACCTCGTGTCTGAGTTAATTTCAAGAGACTCGGAAATAGTCTTGTGGACAATAATGTACGGTGTGGCTTGAGCCCTCTGCTTCGCGATCGCAGATGTGTAAATATGTGACAATCTCCCGGTCTCCAGTTCCTAGGAGACTGAAACGGTTCCAATCGTGACGACACTGTGTGGCTGTATGGGATCAAGTGCGGCCAGAGACATCAACTCAACAGAAGCGAAAAATGACTTTTTCTCAGCCTCATTAAGCCTGTGCTTCTTTGACAAAACTAATGTTGCCCATTTTAGCTTCTAGAAGTAGAAATTGCAATTTTGTGCAATGGGTTCCGAAGAATAGGGGAATTTGATCGGTTGGGATGACAATATGGCCGAGCTACTCAATACATTACCCCGAGTCTCCGACATAATCACGAACGCCTGGTCAATATGCAAGACTTGACTAGAAAGAGGCGGCTTTGGTTTTCGATTGAGACAACCGTATTATCAAGGGACAACGCCTATCAATACCTTTATATATTGCTCCTATATGCCCTCTCCCGTAGTACTTGGTCCTCCTGAGTTCTGTGTAAATATTGTGCACCATTGGCTGTTACCCGAACTAGGGCGGTGGGGTAAATGATAGTTGGTTGTTTTGCTTGCTCATTTCTGGTGCCCCCTGTCGTGATATTGCTGGCTGGAATGGTGCTTGAGACGAGGCAGCGTAAAACTATAGTCAGTCGCTGACCCGGAACCAGTCTTTCATCAACCATAACACTCGTTGCGGGAACATATCTAGTACGACATGAGAAAGCAATAAGGGTTACGATGGTCTTGCTTGCTCGGAGAAGCCAGTGTAGACAACGATGGTCTTGCTCGCTCGGAGAAGCCAAAGTGGACAACGATGGTCTTGCTTGCTCGAAGAAGCCAGTGTAGACAACGATGGTCTTGCTTGCTGGGAGAAGCCAGTGTAGACAACGATGGTCTAGCTTGCTCGGAGAAGTTAGTGAGGACAACGATGGTCTAGCTTGCTCGGAGAAGCTAGTGAGGACAACGATGGCCTAGCTTGCTCGGAGAAGCTAGTGAGGACAACGATGGCCTAGCTTGCTCGGAGAAGTTAGTGAGGACAACGATGGTCTAGCTTGCTCGGAGAAGTTAGTGAGGACAACGATGGCCTAGCTTGCTCGGAGAAGTTAGTGAGGACAACGATGGTCTAGCCTGCTCGGAGAAGCTAGTGAGGACAACGATGGTCTAAATTGTTAGGAGAAGCTTGTGAGGACAACGATGGTTTTGCTCGTTTGGAGAAGCTAGCGAGGACAACGATGGTCTAACTTGCTCGGAGAAGCTAGTGAGGACATCGATGGTCTAACTTGTTAGGAGAAGGCAATAAAGGCCGTTTTGCTTGGAGAAGGAAGCACTGGCTGTGATGGTCCAGTTTGCTTGGATAAAGCTAAAGGACCGCGATGGTCCAGTTTATCCGGAGTCCGGACCGACATGTCTTACTTGCTTGGAGAAGGCAGTAGGGGTAAAGATTTTCTAGTTTGCTTGGTGTAGGCAGTAAGGACAACGCTCAGAAAGGGCAGAAAAGGCCGAGATAGTCAAGTTTAGAGAACACATACACACACACACGCATACGCACGCACGCACGCACGCACGCACGCACGCGTCTAGCTTGCTCGGAGAAGACAGTGAAGGCCGCGATAGTCAAGTTTAGAGAACACACACACACATACACACCATGCGCATGCACACGCGGTAAGCTTGCTGGGAGAAGACACTGAAGGACGCGATAGTCAAGTTTAGAGAACACACACACATACGAACACATTCGCACGCACGCGTTTAGCTTGCTCGGAGAAGACAGTAAGGGCAACGATGGTCTAACTTTGTCGAAGGCAGCAAGGCGTGTACGTCGTATTCAAAGAGGATTTAATGTGGAATTTGAACTCCCTCCAAACCCTGAACACGTCAGTTCTCTGACTGAAGCTAAAAACAGAACGAGGGACATTGATGAGCACGGGGACAAAAAGCGCTGAGTGATACACGAACGAGAGCAGCGCGGCAGATAACTCAATTACAAAAACCGCCTTTGCTCCTATGATTTTAAAGCATCTTATTCGTTGATCAGGGCCCAGGTCCACAAAGCGATCTTAGCGCTCCCACACTTTCAAATGGGCGACCGCCTCTGTGGTCTAGTGGTAGAGCAAAAGGTCCGGGGTTTGATCCCCGACCGCGTCATACCAAAAGACGTTAAAAGATGGTACTTGTTGGGCTCGGAGTATTCATGTTAAACTGCGGCATGGTATCTCAGTGAGCTAGCACTATTAATCGGCATCAGTCCGGACTAGTACAAGCAGCCACACACACACACACACACACACACACACACACACACGTGCATGCACGTCGCTATATAAGATTATTGCACTTATATAGCGACGTGCATGCACGTGTGTGTGTGTGTGTGTGTGTGTGTGTGTGTGTGTGTGTGGCTGCTTGTACTAGTCCGGACTGATGCCGATTAATAGTGCTAGCTCACTGAGATACCATGCCGCAGTTTAACATGAATACTCCGAGCCGACCAGTCCTTGTTTTAGCCCCTTAATGCCGAGCGCCAGACAGGGTAACAACAAGTACCATCTTCTAACGTATTTTGGTATGACGCGGTCGGGGATCGAACCCCGGACCTTCCGCTCTCCGGGCGGACGCTCTACCACTAGCCCACGGAGGCGGTCCAACTATGTTTGAAAGTATGGGACCTACGATCATCTTAGCGCTAAGATCGCTTTGAACAACGGCCCCGTTTTACCAAAGAAACCCTAGCGTTAAAATGATCGTAACTCCCAGAATTTAAGGTAGACTTACGACAGTCGTAGCGCTGGGATCGCTTTGTGAAACGAACCCCTCGAACCCGTATAATGAAATTTTAATGAGTCATTAACTTGTAATTAAACCTCCATTTATAAATATGCCACTAAATTTGGTTGTATCAAACTTTTAGTGGCACCGTCCGTACATAAAGGGCAATTAACTTTAGAAGTTTGGGATAAGCAACAAGTAACAGGGTAACACGGCGTACCATCTTTCAGCGTCTTTTGGTATGATGGTACCGCCCACCGCACTCTCTCTGGTCAGGCGCTCTATCCACTACACCAAAGAGGGGGTCATAAACATGTTGCTTTGTTGGTTTTTTGTTTAACGCCGCACTCAGCAATATTCCAGCTATATGACGGCGGTCTGTAAATAATCGAGTCTGGACCAGACAATCCAGTGATTGATATCATGAGCATCGATCCACGCAATTGGGATCGATGACATGCATTAACCAAGTCAGCGAGCCTAACCACCCGATCCCGTTAGTCGCCTTTTACGACAAGCATAGTCACCTTTTACGGCAAGCATGGGTTGCTGAAGACCTACTCTACCCCGGAATCTTCACGGTACCATAAACAGTTTGTGTTGAGATGAGGCCCAACACTATATAGTTTGTGTTGAGACGGGGTCTAACAAGTTTACAGTTTGTGTTGAGACGAAGTGCAACTCGTATATAGTTTCTGTTGAGACGAGGTCCAACACTATATAGTTTGCGTTGAGACGAGGTCCAACACTATATAATCTGTGTTGAGACGAGGTGCAACACTATATAGTTTGTGTTGAGACGAGGTCCAACACTATATAGTTTGTGTTGAGACGAGGTCCAACACTACACAGTTTGTGTTGAGACGAGGTCCAACACTATATAGTTTGTGTTGAGACGAGGACCAACACTATATAGTTTGTGTTGAGACGAGGTCCAACACTATATAGTTTGTTTTGAGACGAGGTGCAACACTATATAGTTTTCGTTGAGACGAGGTCCAACACGTATATAGTTTGTGTTGAGACGAAGTGCAACACTACACAGTTTGTGATGAGACGAAGTCCAACACTACACAGTTTGTGTTGAGACGAGGTCCGACAATATATAGTTTGTGATGAGACGAGGTCCAACACTATATAGTTTGTGTTGAGACGAGGTGCAACACTATATAGTTCGTGTTGAGACGAGGTCCAACACTAAATAGTTTGTGTTGAGACGAGGTGCAACACTATATAGTTTTCGTTGAGACGAAGTCCAACACGTATATAGTTTGTGTTGAGACGAAGTGCAACAATACACAGTTTGTGTTGAGACGAGGTCCGACAATATATAGTTTGTGATGAGACGAGGTCCAACACTATATAGTTTGTGTTGAGACGAGGTGCAACACTATATAGTTCGTGTTGAGACGAGGTCCAACACTAAATAGTTTGTGTTGAGACGAGGTGCAACACTATATAGTTTGTGTATAGACGAGGTCCAACACTACATAGATTGTGTTGAGACGAGGTCCAACACTAAATAGTTTGTGTTGAGACGAGGTGCAACACTACACAGTTTGTGTTGAGACGAGGTCCAACACTATATAGTTTGTGTTGAGACGAGGTGCAACACTACATAGTTTGTTTTGAGACGAGGACCAACACTATATAGTTTGTGTTGAGACGAGGTCCAACACTACATAGATTGTGTTGAGTCAAGGACCAACACGTATATAGTTTGTGTTGAGACGAGGACCAACACGTATATAGTTTGTTTTGAGACGAGGACCAACACTATATAGTTTGTGTTGAGACGAGGACCAACACTATATAGTTTGTGTTGAGACGAGGACCAACACGTATATAGTTTGTGTTGAGACGAGGACCAACACTATATAGTTTGTGTTGAGACGAGGACCAACACTATATAGTTTGTGTTGAGACGAGGTCCAACACTACATAGATTGTGTTGAGTCAAGGACCAACACGTATATAGTTTGTGTTGAGACGAGGACCAACACGTATATAGTTTGTTTTGAGACGAGGACCAACACTATATAGTTTGTGTTGAGACGAGGACCAACACTATATAGTTTGTGTTGAGACGAGGACCAACACGTATATAGTTTGTGTTGAGACGAGGACCAACACTATATAGTTTGTGTTGAGACGAGGACCAACACTATATAGTTTGTGTTGAGACGAGGTCCAACACTACATAGATTGTGTTGAGACAAGGACCAACACGTATATAGTTTGTGTTGAGAGGAGGACCAACACGTATATAGTTTGTGTTGAGACGAGGACCAACACGTATATAGTTTGTGTTGAGACGAGGACCAACACTATATAGTTTGTGTTGAGGCGAGGACCAACACTTTATAGTTTGTGTTGAGACGAGGTCCAACACTACATAGATTGTGTTGAGACAAGGACCAACACATATATAGTTTGTGTTGAGACGAGGACCAACACTATATAGTTTGTAGTGGAGCGAGGTCCAACACTACATAGTTTGTAGTGTAGCGAGGTGCAATGTGTATACTCTTTGCTGAGTTGAGGTGAAAGCATGTGTATTGATTATTTTGATCCCAATGCAGTGAATTCCTGGTCCGTTGCATCAGCGCCCGCTATAATAAACACGAACCCAGCTTGGAATCAGTGTCCGCTTGACCGAATCTGGTAACAACTCTGCCAAGATAGGTGAAATCTGTTCCTTTCTGTCCGTCTTGTGGGTTATTTCATTGCTATACTGACAACTTTCAGACATTGACATGTGACTTACTCACCCGAGATCAAGAGCTACTTGTGTGATTATAAAGCTTTAAATGTTTATATAAGATAGCTACGCGATCGCAAAGAACAATGAAGAACGAAGGGTGGTTCATTTCACGATAAAATATAGTTCTATTCTGACGTCATTTCTTGATGACATCGAAAATTGGACGACGTTAATTTTAAGAGGGATGTGTCTAATGGGTTGTTCCCCACAGATGCAGCTGGGCAACGAAGATAAAGACAATCGCCGAATGATCGCACCCTAAAGTGGGAGAGATATGACAACCTGTATTGGAGGCAAAAGTACAGATAATCGACGGGAAAATTGTGAGAATATGCGGGAAATACCAAACTCACCCCCTTGCTCATAAAAGCGACTTGTCTATAATTGCCGAGGTCGAATTGTATTCAGGGACTCATCATTATTTAAAGCTTGTACATTTAATTAAAATCCTAAAAGAGGCTGTACATAATGTTGATATCACGTATAAGAAACAAACGACTCGTGGTCGTTGTTTATCGTAGAACAAAACACTACAGGGAGAATAAACCACTCGGGGTAGCGCCCTTCATGGTTTATTTTCCATGCAGTGTTTTATTTCTTAGTTAAGAAGCACAGGGTATAATAAAACTGCGAAAAATGATAATGATTATCAACCTTAGCATGTGGTGACAAACGCGGGTCTGCAACTTCCAAGATGGGCTTGTTGAACATGTGACAGATACAACATTGTACATATTTACTTTATTCACCTTCAGTTTCTGCTTTTTAGTGTTCAACTTTTATGTTTAATCATTAGTTAAGATAGATTAAATGTAGTTAATGTGTCCTTCATGTTGTAAGCCTTAACAAACCCAAGCCATGACGTGCTCTCCTGCAAGGGAGGATTGACTAAATAGGGCCTTTGTCAATTATGTTACACTGGCCTGCAAAGCGCTCGAACCTGGATCAGACGCCAGTGGTCAGAATGTGAACAACAAAAACTGATTCTTTGAATAATTTTATATTACATTTGTGACCTTATTATAAGTGAACCCTCACGCCATTTTTAGATGCTGGTGTTAAAGCAACTGAGCACAGCCTCGCTGCAAGATTGGTAACATGCCACCTGGGTCCTAAGTGCTGTCGAGATGCAACACCCTGACAGATTCCAGCCCAAGACTCCACATCACGTGGCGTCATCGCTATAATTCGATTGAATCATAAACAAAATCTTTCAGGGAGTTAACAATTATTTCGGTTGCCAAGGAAACGCATTTGGCACTATGCATAGCGTTCGATAGCCATTGGAATAACGTGAAATTGTAGTTTATGTCTCTGAGGAAGCAACCACTACAACGTCGGCGGCTGCAACGACAGCTACATTGGTGTTATCAATAGGTTTGATGATTTAACAGTTTCTTTCAAACAACGTCCACGCTCTGTGAAGCCAAGGTCACTGGGACATGCTATTGACTATTTTCGGATTTAGCAAACCGCCGTGGAGACGTCTTGTCTTCAAATAAGATTTCCTCATGACGGTATCTTCAACAATATTGTTATCATACGAGACTCAGTGTTGGACATCAGTACACAAACATTCCTTACTCGAGGATGAGACATATTGTGACTTTTCATACTTTTGTAGGGGGGTATTCGGAAGGTGCAGCCGTGTGGATGCTGGATGATGATGATGAACCAATTTCACGCGACCCCAAACTGGCTAAAAACAATTTTGGATTGAGTCAATTTGATTAACCCTTTCTGCAAATTGATGGGTTTGTATTAAGGAAAATTACCAAGATTAGTACATGGTATTTTCTTTTCCTCGTTTTGACAACGGCCTGTGCTGGGCAAAAATGCGTTGCATGCGATGAATGATGTTTTGGAAGTCTAAATGACACTTAATGGTGGTTCGGGATGAACAGGCCGACTCAATGTGGGCATTAACTAGATGTCAATGGTACTCTGTCCAAACTCCTCTGGCGGCCTCACTTCAGACTAGAGCAGACTTCTCGGTGGTATTACCCTCACTCTGTTTACAACGTATTGGGGAACGCAGGTAGTGATACTATATTGACCACTTGAAGACAAATTGCTGAAGTCTGTGAATAACTAATTTGTGTAAGTCAATACTGGAGTCGTATGTATCGGAACTTACAGTAGATTATGTACATGATGCTTGCGCGTGGTCTCGGAGCCAACTGGCTTGTTGATGAGACATCAAGGAGTCCACATGAGGCAACAGTTACGACTGGGAGTGATCTAAGATGAGAACTAGTTTGAAAGAGTGGACTACTTCATGAAAACTGCTTAGCGGTGAGATGAAATGTATGGCGAAACGGACCGACAGATCGGCTTATTCTCTTCTGAGTCAAAGTATCTTAAAAAGGTAGGTGTGCAATTAGGGGCAAGATTGTGATATAGTGGGCTGACTGCACCTGATGCATAGTGAAGCAGGCATGTTGGTTGATCTAGCGCCATTCATTATTGTTGTTACAGAAAACATTAATACTGTTCCATGTAGGGTGGGCTGTTGGACCGGTCTTGCGCATAGTGGACATTTTGTATCTACAAGCACTGAAGCGTCAGTCTTCCCGAAGATGACTTACTCTTTTAGCTCACCTTACCCTGAAGTGTAGTTAATGGCCATCGTTATAGAGTCATGGATAGCATTCAAATCGTTGTAGACATTGTACTTCCTGGAGATATAAGAAAGGGATAAGATTTTCTTCAAATATGATCAGTAAAATCTTAATTATATAATTATATAATTATTGTAAATAATATATATAGTAATAATTAAATAAGAGGAGTAAGATTGATCACAGTTTTAATAGGCCAGCGCTTTCAACTCGTACCACGTACGAGTCTTATCAGGCACTTCAATTAAAATTGTATGGATGTGAATAATTAAATGATCTGCAGTTAAAATGGGAAGTTGTAAACGATGTATGAACGTATTTTCGACAAGTTCACCGCCGACTGTAACTCAAATTAACATATCGTGTTCAGTTTCAATAAAATCAGAAAATGCGCTGTCGTGTCACTGGATGTTTCTGGTCGATCACTTGATTGTCTGGTTTGTCTACAGGCCGCCGTCGCATGGGAGTACTACTCTGCGGCGTCAGGCACCAAAAACTTTACATCCAAATTGTGTGAGTGGCAGGTGCTACCGGAAGGGCAGGGCATGCTTTCCCTTTTCGCGAACACCTGGTGTCATCACTGCACTAGTCTCATCGCGGCATCACGACGAGCAATCAAAACTTCAGCCAGTGTAGACAGTATTGCCCAATGTTGCTCAGAACCTTTTGGCGGAGTCGAACATTGTGTAGGCTGTCAGTTCTATTCAAGACATTAAGATTCCAAATATATTTTGTGAAGTAAATCAATTAAAGCTGTGTCAAGATCTCCATAGACCGAAAGGAACAAGACAAACTGATTGAACTTCGGTTTGTTCTTGCAGGGTCTATTTAAAAAAACCATTTTGTCACAAAAATTCCAGATTTAGAATTATCTGCTCTCGATTTCCCCATGGTTTTATGTAGTGATTTATAATTTGTTTGTCATGCGGGACAAATGTTACACCTAAGAAATATTTGCGATCACTATTGTAATGTACCGCCCGTGGCAACAATGTCACACAATAAACGCTTTGCAGTGTCCCACGTTACATATTGTTGCAAGACTGGTGCCCCAGTTCCTCCTTATTGTGTGGGGGCCATGGGTCATCTAAGGCGCCACTAGGCAGAGTTGCGTCCCTTTGGCACGCCAAAAACCTATGATCGTGGGTTCAAATCCCGGTTCGCCCCGATTATGTTTCTAGTTTTGTCAGCAAAATACCCGTGCTCGTGGGTTTCACCATAGTGGTAAATGTATGAGACCTGATTTACTTCAAGTTATATCTCGGCGTGTCAGCTTTATGTGGGAGGAAATCCCAGTGTGTATTCATTATGTACCATGCCAAAAAGAAGGGGATAGTGGGATTGGCAAAAAGATCATACCTGCTGGGGAGTAGATCTAATTATATCAGACCTAATGGATTCTAATGGTTGATGTGATGAGATGGTGGCTCACTAGGTCGTTAAAGAAGTCGCGGGTCAAATTCGAAATTTGCATTTTGCAGCCAACGTCTTTAATATCGGGTAAAACTACCTCTGTTGGTCAGACATGCCCGGGGGCGGCCGGGGAGCCTAGTGGTTAAAGCGTTCGCTCGTCACGCCGAAGACCCAGGTTCGATTCCCGACATGGGTACAATGTGTGAAGCCCATTTCTGGTGTCCCCCGCCGTGATATTGCTGGAATATCGCTAAAAACGGCGTAAAACCATACTCACTCACTCACTCACTCACTCAGACATGCAAGAATTCTTCGAGTCATGAGTGAGTGAGTTTGATTTAACGCCACTTTTAGCGATATTCCAGCAATATCACGGCGGGGGACACCAGAAATAGGCTTCACACATTGTACCCATGTCGGGAATCGAACCCGGGTCTTCGGCGTGACGAGCGAACGCTTTAACCACTAGGCTACCCGACCTCCCCCTTCGAGTCATGAGTTCCGATGCGTCGATCAATGTCAGCTTGACTCATGGAGTTCCACTCATCAGTGAGAGCAACTCCTAGTTCATTGAAAGAGGGGGGTGTATTTTGACGTTGACGTTCACATCTGCCAATGACGTCCCAGACGTGTTCAGTGGGAGAAAGGTCAGGACTGAGTGCTGACCACGACATGACATGGGTGTTTTGCTGTTGGTGGAATTGGGTCACAACATTAGCAAGGTGCGCACGCGCATTACCGTCTACAGAAATTAAACGTTGCCCAACACGTTGTGCAAATAGCATCACAAGATGTTGTCCCGAGAGTATTGACCCGTGACTCTGCCATGGACAATACGGAGCGCAGTTCTGCCAGTCACTGTGATACCACCGTATGCCATTATGGACCCACCCACCCCAATATGATCATGCTGTACGACGTTAACGTCCATTAAACGCTCATTAGGACGTCTCCAAACTCCATTCCTTCGTTCATGGAAGTAGAGAACCTCGATTCGTCAGAAAACAAGACATCAGCCCAACGTTGATTATCCCAGTGTTGACGCTCCCTAAACCACTGAATGTGAGTGTATCATATTCATTCTTTGTTGAAATCCGTTGAAAAATACGGTAATTAATCAATGATCTAATTGAGTGACATTTACAATGTACATACGAGATAATTCATATAACCAATTTTTTATCGTATGGAGAAATATGGTTGGTGGCTCGTATTTCAACAAATAAAATTCTTCACGAGCTACAAGTTCTGGTGTATTTTTGGCTTCTTATTTTCAACGTGAAGATTCAGTGAAAAACAAAATGATTTATTGTTCGTGTTGTGGAACAGCTGCATTTCAAGATTACAAAGGCAGACTACGTACAATTACAAATCTTGACGTAAATTCACTTGTTAAAAAAATGCAGTAACAAAATTCCAGTGATGCAAGATGTTAAAAAATGGACTTAGATATACCAGATTTAACCAAGATAAGATTGAACTTCGAATTACCTCTCATTCTTTATCTGTAAATAGATACAATTGAAAGTAGTTTTGCAGTCATTGCCAGATGCCCGCTAGACGGATCAAGATCTGTCTCTTGCAAATCTGATCTAAAACTTACGTGTTGATATTTTACAGATACACTCTTCAAAAAAGGAAACGCACAGGTAGATATTTAGTGAATGTATTGTACCTAATAAAGTCGATATATTTAATTTGATATCATAGACTGACTGGATAAGTGTACGAATTCTGTCCTGCGGAATTCTGCGCCATTCTGCTTGTGGGAGTGTCTACGGCGTGTTCTGACGTTGACGTATACGTCGATCGAGTTCACCCCGAGGTATTCGATTGGGTTGAGATCTTGAGTAGTTGAGATCTAGAGAGGAGTCTACATGACACGAGGTGTGTGCGGTTGAGCGTTGTCCTGTTGAAACAGCCCCCTCTGGCGGTCAATGATTGGAAGAAGATGAGGTTGAAGAATTTGATTCATGTAGCGATTTGCTGTCAAATTTCTCTGAACCACAACCAAGTCAGATCTCGTGGTGTCGGATATGGCCCCCCACACCATGATACTACCGCCACTGAATCTGTCGAATTCACGTACACAATGTGGGGCGAAACGCTCATTTCGACGACGATAAACACGCTGTCTTCCATCTCGCTAAATCGTGATTCATCGCTTAACCACACTCGTCTCCAGTTTCTCAAATTCCAAGGCTGTAAGGTATGGCACCAGCCCATGTCGATGGATCTGTTGCAAAACAGGACCGATATCTGGTCTTCTGGGTCGGATTCCAGCCTCGCGAAGATGGTTCCTGAGTCTGGACCCATATCCTCCTCAAACTAGGGATGCGTCATGCAGTCTCCGTAGCTGTGGCATTGCGATGACGTAGGTGGAACAGTCGAATGTAGCTAACCTGTGCAGGGGTGGTAACTCTTGGCCGGCCGGTTCTCGGACGGTCTGCAGTGGAATTGAACTGTGTGTACGGGTTACAAAGGGGGCAAATGGTGCTGTGGTGGAAGTTGAAGTGGCGTGCAACATAAGACCGCGATTCCCCTCTTTGGGTACGTCCTATGGAGATGTTCCGATCGGTAGGGTTGAGTCTCGGCATTTTCGAACTTGAAAAATGTTGACAATTGAATAACAAATTATTGGCGTATGCTTGCCTTTTTAAATTTATAGCCACGAGTTACGAAAGCCATAACTTGCACGTGCATTTTGCTTCACTGTTTTCCTTCATGACATTTTCGAACAAGTGTGAAACATTGCCGTTTAAGACATTGCAAATCGACAATTGCTGCGTTTTGACTCACCGTTTGTCGAATATCAGGCCACCAACATTTTTCAATAACATATATCCAATTTATATACCGGATTTTTTGTGAAGTCAGGTTCAATGAATTACATACTACCAGTGCATTTCTTTTTTTTTGAAGAGTGTATATTTTTTAAAAGAAGTCATTAGATTGGGCCGAAGTGGGATTGTTATAATAACGTAAAGGTTGTTTTTTTCCTGGAGAGAATTTGTACATACGCGTCCGGTAAGGATAATGAGGCGAGGTCGGCCCTGTCGCGTAACGCGCGGCAATTCGCTATGCATAGTTTACAGAATTTCAGTGATCCATTCATACAACAGCCTTCAACACCCAGCGGAATCCGTTTCAGCGGGTATTCAAGACTGACGCTTTATATTTATATCACTTATAACGGTTACGTCATGTCTATATCACTATCATACCATGCCTTTATCATGTCTATCTTCGTTATATCATGTATATATATCACTGTTATATCTGCAACGATGTGGCTGAAATATTGCCGATGTGACGTTAAGTCTTCACTCACTCACATGTCTATCACGGCTGTATCACGGTTATGTCATGTTTATGTCATGTTATATCATGGTTATATCATGTCTAAATCACGACTATATCATGGTTCTATCATGTCTATATCACTGTTACCTAACGTTTGTATTGTGTCTCTCACGATAACATTAAGGTTATATCATGTCTATATCACGGTTATATCGTGGTTGTATCATTGTTATGTCATGGCCATATCATGGTTATATCATGTCTATATCAAGGTTAAATCATGACTATATCACTGCTCTATCGTATCAAAATTATATCATGTCTGTCAGGTTATATCAAGGTTATATCATGTCTGTGCCACGGTTAAATCATGTTATATAATGCCTGTAATGTTATATATAGGTTATGTCATGTCTATATTACGGTTATAGCAAGGTATTATCACGTCTATGACATGGTTATATGTCTATGTCATGTAATAGCATTGTTATATCATGTCTATGTCATGTAATATCTAGGTTATATCATGTCACGTTATATCAAGGTTAGATCATGTTTATATTAGTTATATCAAGATTTTATCATGCCTGTCATGTGACATAAAGGTTATGTCATGTCTATATCATGTTATATCAAGCATATATCATACCCATGTCACGTTATATCATGTCTTTATCATGATACTAGTATACCATGTCGATATAACGGATTTATAAAGGTTATATCATGTATGTCATGTTATGTCAAGATTATACAATGCCTATGCCACTGCTAAATAATGGTTATATAATGATGCCATCATTTAAAGACATGCGCGTGTCGTGTCATCATATGTCAGTGGCATCATGTAACGACAGGCGTGAGGCCCGACCTTGGTTCCCAAATGATGTGTAATAAGGACAGTTCACATTTACCTGTATCAAAGCACCTTCCCAAACATACAGATAAGTAATATCCCTCACACACATCCTAATGATGATTTGCATGGAGTGGTGGTTGTAACTCTAGCCTGTGCTCAGGGCTTCATCCCTTGCAATTGAGTTCACACGGACTGAAACCGAATAGTTCTTCCTGAAAACAGATTTTAGTATGATTAGAAGCTCAGAACTGACAAGAGGCAGGTCATTGACAGGAAACGAGAACAGAAACGGTGTTCGCTTATGTCTGGGACCACGTGACAGGTTGTAAGCGGCCATCTTGGTAGTGCGACTCTTCAAGAATGGTTTCTTCAGTTAATCAGAGACAGGGTAAAGACGTAAACACCCACTTATCTCGGGCCTTGTGTCGGCCTTGACGGTGTGATGAATCGCCACAGATAAAAATCAATCTGATTACAAAAATAGCCAAAGTGTCAATCAGCTGCGGCATGCGCTGTCAGACTGGGGTGTAGTCGCTATTTGGACAAGCATTTGGGCCGAGTCTAAAATTATCCATTATCCATATCACAATCGTTGTGTTCAATAAGCAGAATATATCCCATTGTGGTTATTTCGAAGGAGACGGGTTTGATGTTTAAGGAGATGTTTGTTATAAGAAACGCAGGAAGTGTATCAGTCTGTAATTACGTAAGCGCATGCACGGGGCACCAAGAACATGCTAGCTCCATGGCTCATGAGTCTGTTCATTTTTGTTTGTTTGTTGTTTAACGCCGCACTCAGCAATATTCCAGCTATATGACGGCGGTCTGTAATTAATACAGTCTGAACCAGAATATCCAGTGATTGACATCTTGAACATCGATCCACGCCATTGGGATCGATGACATGCATCAACCAAGTCAGTGAGCCTGACCAACCGATCCCGTTAGTCGCCTCTAACGACAAGCATGGTCGCCTTTTACAGCAAGCATGGGTTGCTGAAGACCTTTTCTAACCCGGATCTTCACGGGTCCATGAGCCTATTCTCAGAGGCTGCATGTCATCTCGGACATTCGGATCGGATCCATTGAATGGAGCCGCTTGTTCAAGTCGATGATGTGCTTCCCTTTTCCTTAGAGCAAATGTTCATATGAGATACCTGTTGTTTTCAAGATGTAACGACCCGTAACCGTTCCCGCGCTCACTGTTCAACCGTATCAATCAGTTGTGTGTGCTTACGAACAGACAAAAGTTGTTGCCGAACTTTGGCATAGTGTCGTGACAAGATCCCATTAGCATTCACAGGTTCCCATTTCCGACGTTAGAAGTAGGTAGAATAGTTCAACCCATGCTTGCCGTAAAAGGAGACTATGCTTGTCGAAATATTGCTGAGTGCGGCGTTAAACAACAAAGAGAGTATGTTCAATTGAGATCTCTGTATATACAACTGCATTGCAATATCGCCCTCCAAGACAAGTAATTGTGGCCGCAAATGGCGTTTCAGTGCCCAGAACAATATATGCAAGAGCTGTTTGAACCCATGTCAACTCAGTTCAGTTGAATAACTGTATCAATATCTTTTTAGCTGCATGTCTTTGCCCCACTCCGCCGCCTCTGTCCCTCATCGATAGGCAGCCTGCCGCGCTGTGGTGTCCCAGTAAGCACAGGATGGAGCGTTGTCTTGCTTTAAGACCTTAGCACATCAGAGATGAAAGCTTATAGGGGACATTGCTCTCAAGTTCAAACACAAGCCGTACCCCCCGTGGTGTTACGCTTACAACACTGTCCTCCCAGCCACAATCACATATACAGAGTTATTGATTGGTCTTTTGGGTTACTGATATTATAAATAAAAGTATTTGTTGAAATTAATGCGAATTCCATGTCGTTTGATGGTGCGACGGGTGCACTCTGCACAGTTCGAGTAAAACTTGGGGAGACGGGTTATCAAAGCTGCAAGATATAGGTCATGCGTTATGTAGAGGGGAATGACACTTTGACAAAATATATTCAGTTGTGGAAAATATTTGAAAAATAAACCAGAACTCTTTGTCGACTGTATTCATACTGTGTGAGTCGCCCTTGTGTGATGCATGAGGAATACGTTCTCTGCCGCTGTTGCACGTGCGCCAAGCTCCGTCTCGAGCTGACATTTACAATGCATGGTACACGGCTCTTCATAATTTCGCAAGGTCCTGAACAAGTATCTGTCAATCGCTTGCACATTGTTAATACATGCTGACGGGAATATTAGGAAATATAGAGCCCCGAACTAGGATATATATATTACTGATATGTTTTTTCTCGTCAAAGGTTGCTAATTGCTATAAATATGAACATTGTTGTAGGTAACCTGCTCTAACACAAAATATATACATATTATTTTGAAGTTTTAAACATGCAAAATTATGAAAATATTTAATAGTTAATTTCACACCATATCCTTAAATGTGCCGCCGCAGCTGAGGTTGACAATTACACATTCTTCTTTCAAACAATGCGGGTTCGAAACCCGCTAGCGACACATATTTTCGAAAAAAATTGAAATTATTCACTTGTTATTAATGTAAAAAATAGTTCCGTTCATTCCAAGTGGAAATTAATTCAAATGTCATTCCAAGATAATGTACAGTTGACAAACAACTCTCCATTCCTGAAAAATAATGGAGCTTTCAAACAATAGAATGACGTCACAGATGTGTTTTAATTGTGGATGGGTGATCTTTAAGACAATGTTACCAGTGATGTGTTCACACAAGTAAAAGCGGCCGAAATCATCTGATACCGATCTGTTAAAAAATATTGATAATTCGTAAGCTTGAGTCTCGTTGAAACGCATCATGGTCGATTGTGAAGTTTCTATTTCACGTCGCAAAAAGTACTGTTCTTATATAACGGCGTTCATTAAAAAAGGAATGTTGGTAAACCAATGGTTGATAGCATGAATATCGACCCATAACGTCGCGATGTTTGGACACCAAGCATCCGTTGCAACCACCAGATTCCCATTTGAATCGGCTTTGTCAGCAGACATGGGTACTGGGGACCTATTTTAACCAAGACATTAAGCCATGGCAGCTAAGTGGAATGTTGTTTTACAATGTAAGTGCTGATGTTTCTGATATGGCATATACGTCTTGTCCGTGACGATTTCGGGTTAGAATTGGTCTTCAGTAACCGAGGCGACTTACGGGATCGGGTGGTCGGACCCGCTGACTTGGTTGATGCATGTCATCGTATCCCAATTGCGAAGATCGATGCTCATGGTGACAATCACTGGATTGTCTGGTCCAGACTCGATTATTTACAGACTGCCGTCATATAGGTGGAATATTGCCGAGTGCTGCGTTAAACGAACAAACAAACAAACAAACAAACAAACAGTCACTGGTTTGCGACTGATGATAGTTCAGCTATGCGCCTCTCATCGGTTGCAAACAAACTTTACAACATGTACCACTGCTTAAAGTGTGAGTATCACGAGTATTTTATGTTTCCTGCGTTTGGTTTTATACCACGAGTCGGAGGGTCACATAAAAAATAAGGAGGGACGCATAAAACCACATATACCCCGAGTGATACTGCTACAACGAAGTTATCTTGCCAGCATGTTTCAATCTGCCATTGTGTTGAAGAATTAAAACAAATTGAAATCTGAGGCAAAGACGTATAGAGATTGTATGTCCGTCTTTGACTGAGGTTAACTTCTGCTGTGTCACGTGCCTTTCATTGATTCGAAAGCAACCAGCTTTTTGCTTCGTGGCGGTTGTGAGGGACACACCTCCCGCTCAAAACTCCACGTGCAGCATGGTTGTGGTGTGGTACATGTCATCCCGCTCAGAATGTATTTCCACGAGCAAAACTTGCTGCACGTGCGAAATTGACAATGTGCCGGTCGAGTCCACTTACGGTAGGGTGAACAAATCAAACAGGTATTCATACTTGTGTTTGTTCGATATTTGACAAATTGTCTCAAGATATTCTGACGCAATAAATCGTTGTTTATCGGCATCTAAGCTAGATAAAACACTCCTCCTAGAGTTCCGTCGGCTTTGATCGAGGTTTTTACTGACCCGATCGATCCCTTTCACCCTCAGATTTCACAGTCAACCCAAAACTTCGAAGTCGTATTTTATTCTCTCTCTTTTAATTCAAAGTCCGCCATGCCCCTTCTCCGGGAAGTTTAACAGTATAACTTTTATCAGAATATGCAATGTCCGACAATGTTTTCCCGACAAGTTAACATACACGAGTAGCACTCAACCTCCAATATCTATCTGCATATGCGCCGTTCTTCACCTAATGGCGCAAAAGCAAACAGAACATTCTCGCCGAATAGCAAATGTTTCTGGCCGTAGACAGGTTTAATGTACTCCGTGGACCATATAGGTATTGAACAACATCGGGGAGAGAGATGCCACGCATTATCATTTAAATATGACATACAAAAACTATTTGCAAACCGAGTCGATCTCGGCGCGCTGATTGATTACGACTAATTATGTTTGATAAGTCGAGAATCGAACGTCTATTGACTCTGAGCAGTGACCAGCTTAGCGCCACCGTATTCATGTGAATGCGCTGGAAAACACATCGTACGCTCATTGATCGAGTATTGTTACGGGTAATTTGGCTGATGTGAAAACCTTATGGGGGCACAACATGAGTTTGCAACACGTAGCCTGTCAATTGTATTGGAATTACTTCGCATCACTCACCACGCAAACTCATTCATGAGCAGACTATTTCCAATGGGAAATGAAAACTGAAAAAGGTTTATTTTTATCTCACATTAGTACGGGAGATAGTCTTCATAAATGGATCATACACAGAGCCACAATTGTCGCAACCTTTCATCTACTGGAGTAGTGGTTTGGTACTTGGCGTGGCGAGGTTTTGTTATAGTTCTACACAGAACTGTGTTGCGTCCCTTGGGCACGTCAGAAACCTATAATTGTGGGTTCGAATCCGGGTTCGCCCCGATGTTTCTATCTTTCTTGGTTTGTCAGCACCATAACCATGCTCGTGGGTTTCACCAAAGTGATAAACGTCAGAGACCTGTATCACTTTTGGCTTTCCTCTCACATTAAACTGACACGCCGTGATATGACTGGAATACAGTTCAAAGCGGCTATAAACTCACTCACTCTACACAGCTGAATCACGTTAACCCGGACGGTCAGAAATAACAATAGTCATATAAAAATAACCAGGGGTTATTTGATATTCTTGTGAATGGTATATATTTGAAAGGGGTTATGATAGTTTTCTTCGTATTTTGAGTTTTTATTTTCCGGCGTTTCAATGTACGCTTTTCTGTGTTTCTTTGTTTTTCAGACGGTTTCCAGCTTCTCTTTCAGTTTCAGTTTCTTAACGATGTGTAGTAGTTCGAATGAAAACGGGGCGGTGGGGTAGCCTAGTGGGTAAAGTGTTCGTTCGTCGCGCCGAAGGCATGGGCACAATTTTGAAGCCCATTTCTTGTGTCCCCCGCTCTGGTATTGCTGGAATATTACTAACAGCCGCGCAAAGCCTTCTCTCTCACTCACACGAATGAAAACGTGTGATACTCGAAAACTTCTAACACAGTCGAAAAGGTTTTCATGTCCCGTATGGGCCACCGTAGATATCCTGTTCAAAGCGACGGTACCACAGAGAACACCCCACATCACACACTTCCAGTTTCCAGATCGAGGATATAAAGGGAAAGAATGTCAGTTATCGACGCTGTGTCGTGTGGCTCCCTTTAATACGGATATTTCGAAGTGTATTGATCACAAGGTTCGACTTAACAGCCATCCAGTTGTTATTCACTGATAGTCCCGTGTCCCTGGTTACACAAAGCGATCTTAGAGCGAAGACTGAGACTGTTAAAGTGTGGGAGGGTCTTCGCGCTAAGATCGCTTTGTGAACCCTCCCACACTTTAACATAGACTTAAACTAGTCTTAGTACTACGATTGCTTTGTTCATACGGCCACCTACCGTGACACATTCCCATTACTGAGGCTGATTGTCTATTTCAACTTTGTTCAATGATGCGCCATACGATATGATCAGATGATATAATAATGTGCATTTGAAAGAAACAAACACCGGCAGAAGTTGACAGCTTTCAACTGATTACAATCGACATGTTGTTCTCTGACGTCAATGCAGCCAATTAAAGCTCAATACGGGCAACAACATGCAGGCTTGTGTTTCACACTCGTTTGACCGACTCGGTTATATCCGGTGCATTGGCACAAACCACTAAATGCAAATATATGAAACACATATATCTCATACCAGTAATCAAGTTCGGGAAAGGGCCTGGCAACCCATCTCGATATTCCATATGCGTGCATTGGTCTGCCAAACGGTAACGCCGGCAACACCGATGGACCATAGCAGTGGGTTTTATTGTGCGATAGTGTGGCTGTAGTAAATGTGTGATGGTGTTGCTGTAGTACTGTGTGATGGTGTGGCTATAGTACTGTATGATGGTTTGACTATAGTTCTGTATGATGGTGTGGCTATAGTTCTGTATGATGGTGTGGCTATAGTTCTGTATGATGGTTTGACAATAGTTCTGTATGATGAAGTGGCTGTAGTACTGTATGACGGAGTGGCTGCAATACTGTGTGATGGTGTGACTGTAGTAGTGTGTGGCTGTAGTACTGTGTGATTGTGGTGCTGTAGTACTGTATGACGGAGTGGCTGCAATACTGTATGATGGTGTGGCTGTAGTACTGTGTGACGGTGTGGCTGTAGTAGTGTGTGACTGTAGAACTGTGTGATTGTGGTGCTGTAGTACTGTATGATGGAGTGGCTGCAATACTGTGTGATGGTGTGATTGTAGTACTGTGTGATTGTGGTGCTGTAGTACTGTATGATGGAGTGGCTGCAATACTGTGCGATAGTGTGGCTGTAGTACTGTGATGGTTTGGCTGTAGTACTGTATGAAGGTGTGGCTGTAGTACCGTGTGATAGAGTGGCTGTAGTACTGTGTGATAGAGTGGCTGTAGTACTGTGTGATAGAGTGGCTGTAGTACTGTGTGATGATGTGGCTGTAGTATTGTGTGACTGTAGTACTGTGCTATGGTATTCATCGACTATCCTCTATATATCCATTTGTAATCCCTATTATAACACTATATCCACCTGTATGCCCCTATTCCAACTCTATATCCACCTGTATTCCCCTATTCCAACTCTATATACTCCTGTATTCCTCTATTCACACACTATATCGACCAGTATTCCCCTATTCCAACACTATATCCACCTGTATCCCCCTATTCCAACACTATATCCATCTGTATCCCCCTATTCCAACACTATACCCACCTGTATTTCCCTATTCCAACACTGTATCCACCTGTATTCCCCTATTCCAACACTATATCCATCTGTGTCACGTATTATAACACTATATCCACCTGTATTCCCCTATTCCAACACTATATCCACCTGTATTCCCCTATTCCAACATTATATCATCTGTATTCCCGTATCCCAACACTATATCCATCTGCATTCCCCTATTCAAAAACTATATCCACCTGTATTCCCCTACTCCAACACTATATCATCTGTATTCCCCTATTCCGACACTGTATCCATATGTATCACATATTATAACACTATATCCATCTGTATTCCCGATTATCTCAGGTGGTAAGACCTGCATCACTTCGGGCTTTCCTTCCAAGTCCATCTGACACGCCGTGATATAACTGGAATACCGTTCAAAGCGGCAGCAAATGACACGCACTCACTCACTCACTCACTCACTCACTCACTCACTCACTATATACATCTGCATTCCAGGCGAGCGTCAGTTGCAGCACCAGCCTTCAGCCCAGAGTGGACGTGAGTTACGCTTATTATCTCCCTTTGTAGCCGGACAACTGGTAACCACTTTGAAGAATCACTATTTTACATACCCACCGTGATCCATGATTGTGTGAACGAGAGCTGTAAAAATATAATCTGCTTAATAATATTATAGAATTCTATCAATAGCTAGATGTGTTTCTGCATTGTGGATGTCAGTTGTCGAGATAGTTTATGACCATTTGTATTTCAGATGCCGAAAATGGCAGCTGAATCATATTTAATATAGAGTTATTGTTTTGATGTAATGAGGCTTGCTGCTCTATACGTGTTAATCCTTACGCCTATATCCTTACCACATCCTTACCCCTAAATCGAACTCCTTACTCTCCCATCCCTGCAAGGGAAGCACTCCTACCTGCCACCCCGACAGTTACATCTACATCTATATTGATCTGTATGGACATTTGTCTTGCATGTGTATTCAGAGGATATTCGCTTTACACGTATATTCAGGATTATGTTTGACTTACACGTTTATTCAAAGGTGATGTTCGTGTTACACGGGTATTCAGAGGATATTCGCATTACACGTATATTCAGGATTATGTTTGACTTACACGTATATTCAGGATTATGTTCGTCTTACACGTCTATTCAAAGGTGATATTCGTGTTACACGGGTATTCAAAGGATATTCGCTTTGCGCGTATATTCAGGATTATGTTCGTCTTAGACGTCTATTCAAGACGGTATTCGTGTCACACGTATCTTGGGGATGATATCACAATATCTGCTTTGAATAAAATTTGTGTGTATTTCATAATATATATTCACGATGATGTTCGTCTGACACGTTTATTCAAGAATTTATTCGTTTTATACGCATGCTGTTGACAATGTTTTTGTTACACGTAAATTCAAGTCGATATACGTCGTATACGTATATTCGGGATACGTTCTTATAACGCACTTATGCAAGACGATTTTTGTCTTACACACAGATTCAAGATGATATTCGTATAACATGCATATTCAGAATGATCTTCCGATTCGACTTATATTCAAGATAATATTAGTCTTGCATATATTTTCTATATGACATTCGACTTACATGTGTATTGAGAATGTATTGAGAATGATCTTGGTCTTACATGTATATTCAGAATGATCTTCGTCTTACACGTATATTCAGAATGATCTTCCGATTTGACTTATATTCAAGATAATATTAGTCTTGCATATATTTTCTATAAGATTTTCGACTTACATGTGTAATGAGAATGATCTTCGTCTTACATGTATATTCAGAATGATCTTCGTCTTACACGTATATTAAGAATGATCTTCCGATTCGACTTATATTCAAGATAATATAAGTCTTGCATATATTTTCTATATGCCATTCGACTTACATGTGTATTGAGAATGTATTGAGAATAATCTTGGTCTTACATGTATATTCAGAATGATCTTCGTCTTACACGTATATTCAGAATGATATTCGTCTTACACGTATTTGCAATATGATCTTCGGCTTACATGTATATTCAGAATGATCTTCGACTTACACGTATGTTCGAGATGATTTGTGTCGTACATGTATTATCCATTTATCTCTAACGTATGTATAATCACACTTTTTACGGTGTATAATTTTGTTGTTGTTCTAATTTTCTGTTCTGTAACACTTTGAAATATTGCTGACACATGGACCTACCATTTGTTCCCTGAATTGCCGCTTTGAATCTATACGTGGTGCTGCTATCGTTATCCAGTCAGTCATTTTATTCAGATCAAAGCTTTGTAGAGATATTTCCATTTACGACAGCTGTTAATGTCAAATAGAGTCCCGTTCTCTTTCATGACATTTTTCATATTCATAAATTCAGTTAATGTGTATGATAAATTCAATCACTTGAGCGAGGTTATTGGGGGCTTATCGATCGTTTATTTTCATAAATTATGTTGTTTTCTTTGAGAAACATTTCACTGTAATATTGCATATATGTATATTTTTGACCTCTTAGAATAGAGGTCGGTGCGATAGCCTAGCGATAAAACGTTCGCTCGTCGCGCCGTAGGCCCGGGTGGGATTTCACCACATGGGTAAAATGTAGGAAGCGAATTTCTGGTGTCCCCCGCCGTGATATTGCTGGAATGATGCTAAAAGCGGCGTAAAGCTATATACCCGTTTCAAATAAATCACCATCGAATAACCGTTTCTTGTTTGTTTCATGTTTAGCCACCACCATACATGGGCATATACGTTCTTTGTCCCGGCAGTTTACTCCAGTTGATCGTCCCCCCGTTGTTACTCCCGACCAGAATAAGTCGTCAGTACCCAACTCGTTGAAAATGTGGTTTGAAAACAGTCCCTATTCACAAAATAAATTGAAAACGGATTCAAACAATCCCAATCATATTCTATCCGTTACAACGTGTGAAGCCCATTTATGGCGTCCCCCGCCTTGATAATGCTGGAATACTGCTAAAAGGAGCGTAAAATAATGGTGTTGTCAGAATGCATTGGACCCGTGAAGATTCCGGGGTAGTATAGATCTTCAGCAACCCATGCTTGCCGTAAAAGGCGACTATGCCTGTTGTAAGAGGCGACTAACGGGATCGGGTGGTCAGGTTCGATGACTTGGTTGAAGCATGTCATCGATCCCAATTGCTTGGATCGATGCTCATGATATCAATCACTGGATTGACTGGTCCTGACTTGATTATTTACAGACCGCCGTCATATAGCTGGAATATTGCTGAGTGCGGCGTTAAACAACAAAGAAACACACAGAATGCATTGGAATCCCTCAATGAAACATCATACCTCTCTTTCAAATTATAGCGATGTAATTCTTCGATCGGTTTTGGTTGTACAAGATATTAATTATTATCAATAAATTTATGATTCATTGTGATAAACGGAGACTGATCCAGTTTAAGTAAATTACAGATAATCGTGACCCGAGGGCCTTGATCGGTGCTCATGCTATCGGCCACTGGTTTTCCGCAGGTCGACTCGTTACAGCGGCACTATTGCTGATTCATCACAATGAATAGCTTGGGTGTTATTCCACCGGACACAATGTCTGGGCGGGGTCCCATGAAGGAAACGTACTCTGCATGTTTATATCGTTCTACTCACCGATCAATTCTTATGATACACGTAGTCTGTAACTGTCAAGTACACTGAAGAGGGGTGATTTACTGTGACAAAAACTCCCCATGAAACGAAGCAATTGGAAACCTTGGTAGTGCGTACGATAAATGTCACTGTGGACTAACGAGTTCTTTCGCTCTTCTTATGTAAGCATTTGTGTAAACTGTTTGCTAACAAGGTCAGGCGGAAAGGTTTAACTGGTGTACGATATCTTTTGGTCAGTTGCAATCGATACCTTGTGTCTTGTTGGTTTTAGGTCACTTCTCAGAGATAAGGCGCTGTTTATCCGGGGGTTCGTCTCCTAAAGGCGTACAAAATCGGCACATGCTAGATTCTACATGTCATGGATGATCCGAGTCAAATTTTACCCAACTCCCGCCCAATGTGATGAGACTACCAAATGCCATACTACATGTCATATCTACGACAAACATAGGTGAAAATAACGACTGTTTATCCTGGTTGTTGTTTGTGAGGGGATCGGGTGGTCATCCTGGTTGTTGTTTGTGAGGGGATCGGATGGTCATGCTGGTTGTTGGTTGTGAGGGGATCAGGTGGTCATCCTGGTTGTTGGTTGTGAGGGTATCGGGTGGTCATCCTGGTTGTTGGTTGTCTGGGTGTCGGGTGGTCATCCTGGTTGTTGGTTGTGAGGGGATCAGGTGGTCATCCTGGTTGCTGGTTGTAAGGAGATCGGGTGGTCATCCTTGTTGTTGGTTGTGAGGGGGTCAGGTGGTCATCCTGGTTGTTGGTTGTGAGGGTGTCGGGTGGTCATCCTGGTTGCTGGTTGTGAGGGTGTCAGGTGGTCATCCTGGTTGTTGGTTGTGAGGGGATCGGGTGGTCATCCTGGTTGCTGGTTGTGAGGAGATCGGGTGGTCATCCTGGTTGTTGGTTGTGAGGGGATCGGGTGGTCATCCTGGTTGCTGGTTGTGAGGGGACCGGGTGGTCATCCTGGTTGTTGGTTGTGAGGGTGTCAGGTGGTCATCCTGGTTGTTGGTTGTGAGGAGATCGGGTGGTCATCCTGGTTGTTGGTTGTGAGGGGATCGGGTGGTCATCCTGGTTGTTGGTTGTGAGGGGATCGGATGGTCATCCTGGTTGTTGGTTGTGAGGGGATCGGATGGTCATCCTGGTTGTTGGTTGTGAGGAGATCGGATGGTCATCCTGGTTGTTGGTTGTGAGGAGATCGGATGGTCATCCTGGTTGTTGGTTGTGAGGGGATCGGATGGTCATCCTGGTTGTTGGTTGTGAGGAGATCGGGTGGTCATCCTGGTTGTTGGTTGTGAGGGGATCGGATGGTCATCCTGGTTGTTGGTTGTGAGGAGATCGGGTGGTCATCCTGGTTGTTGGTTGTGAGGGGATCGGATGGTCATCCTGGTTGTTGGTTGTGAGGAGATCGGGTGGTCATCCTGGTTGTTGGTTGTGAGGGGATCGGATGGTCATCCTGGTTGTTGGTTGTGAGGAGATCGGGTGGTCATCCTGGTTGTTGGTTGTGAGGGGATCGGATGGTCATCCTGGTTGTTGGTTGTGAGGAGATCGGGTGGTCATCCTGGTTGTTAGTTGTGAGGGGATCGGGTGGTCTTCCTGGTTTTTGGTTGGATACTTATTTTACGACACTCGTTAAGAATCCATGTATTATTCTCGCTCTCGCTCAGGAAATACTCGTTTCGTAAAATCAGTATGACACACATGCTTGCATAATAATGTAATGTAATGTAATGCTAACATAATAGAAAGAACTTTTACACAGACTCGATGCAACATTGAAATAAGTATACAGATTACGTCAAAGGCATATGACAAACACATTTACAAAAAAAAACACAGGGAAATATTTATTTCACAAGGCGAAATCAAACCTTCATTGAAAACTTGAAAGAGAAACCCATTATCCCGAGGCCTGTTAACGTCCAATGAAGCAACTCCCAACCCCTTGTCTTTGAAACATAACGTAAGCACACGATGTTGAGAAGAGGAAGATCTTATCGTGGTAAACATAGCTAGCGGTGCACAAACCGTCTCTTTTATGTCCACGTTAATAAGTTCCTCGATCCTGCACCGAGTTTATGATCACTAAACTGCTCGTCAATGATCACCCGGCTCCACATCCAGTACTTATAACCCTGCGACACAGATCGCCTTAAAGCTACTTGTCTGTGAATCCCCTCGGGGCACATCAATTGCTGGAGATAGTGCCGTGTCAGTGAGGCTAAGTTTAGACCTGTTTAAGTACAGTATTACCGAAACACATCTATGTTTGGCTTCACCAGTCCTCAAATAAGATCATATTACGTCACAGCGTTGCAATTAATTCGGACGGCGTGAAACGGACGTCGAAATAGAACGCTATCCGATATATTTGTCCACATTGGCAAACAGAAACCGATTGAGGACAAAATAGAAACTCCATTTCCATTCTTTGGTTGTGAAATCAATGTTATTGTTTTTGTCAATGAGATTGGGTAACATTGTTGCTGTAGTCGTAGTGAGGACGGAGAGAGGGAAGGGTAAAGCTGACTGACGTTCGCGGTAGACGATGTCGTTACCAGGAGTCGCAAGTAGACGACGGTGGGTGTTGATGCGGCTGGTAGCGTGGGGAGAGTGATAAGTCAGCGTAATGTTACAACGTCGACGAAGAAACGTAAATAGTTCACGCAATTATATCGTACATTACATGACGGGAAATAAATCCCTTTTCGGGCCTGAGAGCTGTTTTTAGATCGAGTTATGACGCCCGTGTTCTGTACGAGAATAGTTCAGTTCGATCGCTGTCACCAGTGGTAAAGTCAAAACATTTCACACATAGGTATTGTTAATCTGTCCATGACTCGTTAAGAGGGGGCACGGGTGGCCCAGTGGTCTTTGTCTCCGGGATCCGCTGACATACCGAGTTTCATCCCTAAGGCCATCAGGGTCTAGATTTTCAAAACAATCTTAGCTGAGAGTAATCTCAACAATTTACGTTCAAAGATAAGATATCTTAAGATTAGATACATTTTAAAACCATCTTAAATATATCGCAGATCGTATAAATTACGACACCTATCGTAACTCCGACAGAGAACTCATTTGTGTAAGACATGGAAAGGGTGTTTCCCGATGACGTCACGGGGATTTCCCAGCCGCTGACAATATATGCGTGCTAAATTTCTGTTTACTCTTGTTTGGAAGACGTTAACATATTGTATTTAACTAGATTCTGATACATAAAATATTAAATACAGATATGCCCTCGAAGATAGGCTTCACGGATAAACAGAAAATGGTATTCGCCACATGACCATTATTGAAAAAAGAATCGTTTATGGTTTGTTTGTTGTTTAACGCCGCACTGGGCAATATTCAAGCTATATGACGCCGGTCTGTAAATGATCGAATCTGGACCAGACAATCTAGTGATTGACATCATAGCATCAATCCACACAATTGGGATACGGTGACGTGAATTAACCAAGTCAGCGAGCCTGACCATCCGATTCCATCAGTCGCCTCTTACGACAAGCATAGTTTGCTTTGCTGAAGACCTATTCCAGCTCGGAATGTCCACGGGACCCTACGTCTGTGGAAACCATCTGAGATGCATTCTCCTCTCTGTGCATCTTCATGACATGTCTGCATTCCTCTGAACATTATTTATTAAAAACTCAATTGCTCGGAAGGTAGGGAAGGCGGTTTGTATGCTGTACAAGATCGCCTCCGTGGTCAATTGGTAGAGCGTCCGCCCGGAGAGCGGAAGGTCCGGGGTTCGATCCCCGGCAGCGTCAATCCCAAAGACGTTAAAAGAATGTACTTGTTGTTACCCTGTTTGGCGCTCGACATTGATTGTCTGAGTGGGGTATTCATGTTAAACTACGGCATGGTATCTCAGTGAGCTAGCACTATTAATCGGCACCAGTCCGGACTAGCACAAGCAGACACACACATACACACACACACACACACACACACACACACACACACACACGTGCATGCACGTCGTTATACAAATGTAATAATCTTGGACGCGACGTTAAACCCCACACGCAATATTAATTTAGGACCAAATGGCCTTCGATAGTGTCCCGTGGTCTGCAATCGATGTGTCAACACCTTCAAGTGGCAGAAATCAACATTTTGTTCGTGTGGAAGTGCAGTTACATCACATTATCCGGCTCATGTCAACATCATAAATCGGAACGTTGTATCTAAGTGATTTAAGACTTTCTTAATCTCGCGGTTTCACGTAGTGACACGTTCTTGTTCAGAAGCTGCGAGATTTTGCCTACCTAGGGCAGTATGTCGGACGAAGTGAAACAGAAATAGGCTCAGATTCGGAGAATGAATAATAATAACTCAAAACCCGTTTAAAGAAGACTCCATTCGAACATCAAATGAAACCGTTTTTAGTTCAAGAGGCTGTCGATCCACCATTGATATTACTCGAGATTATTTTTTTCTGGTGGTAAATGGTTGCCAGCTATTTAAGGCATAATTGAATCCAGGTCTGATGCTTGAAGACTCCGTAAACTAATTATACCGCAAGTCAGAGATGTCTTCAGAAACGTTTGTTTTTGTCTCAGTCTTCACCTCACACATTCATCTCTGAATCTTGGCAAATGAATATGAGACGACACAATGAGCCCGTCAGAGGCTAGAATGTGCCATTAGGCTACTGAAGCTATGATTGGCATGTTAAATCCAAGAAATGAACCGACGAATATAAAGAACCTCGGTCCATATTGATGCAATGTATGTCAATATAGTTATTGAACATGTGAGAAGAAAGTCTTTAATTTCGAAGCTTTACTTAAGGATGAAAGAGCTGGGAGTGGAATAGCGCTGTAGGGAGTATGAGTGATATGTAATTTCTATGGTTAAGCACTAAAGGCTTCGGCATGGAAATGGCGCTGTGAGTGGCGCGGGTGATAGATCACCAATATCCTTGCGAGGACAGCATGGTGGCTTATTGTCAGCCAGCGTTTGATGAGACCGGAAGTTGCTGGTCAGGTGTGATTCATCACAAGCTAAGTGGCGGACAATGGCCGCAGCGGGAGGCCCTGGAAGAGATGGACAATCGCCCTGACAACGGAGGAACAATTACGACGGCGGCCATTGACCTTCCTGCCTCCAACTTCCGTTGCTTGCTAAGCAGTTTGTGGTGGCTGTGATACGTTAGTCGAGTGTAACGGTCTGTCGGGGGTTTGGGGAAAGACTTGGGCACACAGTAGAACTCATGGTTATGGTAAGGGATAGCTAGATTGTGTGGGGAGGTGGAACAGTCCAGCTTTTAAAGCGTTCTAAGTACCGGGTTCGATTCCCCATATGAGTCCAATTTGTGAAGTCAGTTTCGGGTATCCGCACTGTAATACTGCTAAAAGAAGCGGCGTAAAACCACACTCACTCACTTATATATGCACCACTAGTTTGTAACATGAATGTCAACTGTAACAGTGCTGTAACTATGTTGTAACATTGTAGATGTCTGACGATTACAGGCAGGACCACGAAAAGTCTGTGTTAATTTTGAGACTCATAACGTTGCACCCATTAGTCGTGCCAAAAACCTAAGATCGTAGGTTCGAATCCCGGTTCGCCCCGCTTATGTTTCGCAAAAGTGGTCCCGTAAAGATTCCGGGTTACAGTTGATCTTAAACATCCCATGCTTGCCGTAAGAGTTGACTAACTGGATCGGGTGGTCAGGCTCGCTGACTTGGTTGATTCATGTCATCATATCTATTGCGTAGATCGATGCTCATGATGTCCATCACTGGCTTGTCTGGTCCAGACTCGATTATTTACAGACCGCCGTCATATAAGAGGAATACTGCAGAGTGCGGCGTTAAACAACACACAAACAAACCAAACACAAGCAAAAGTGGTCGACCCCAAAGACCTGCATGACCGCCTTTCGTCCCACATAGAGCTGATACATCCTGACAGAAATACTTACAAAACGGCAAAGCTCGCTCACGCAATCTAGGTCCAAGACCCGTTGGGTGTGGTTTAAACACATTACTTTGTGCGAAACTGGATCGGCAAACAAGCTAAAATAATGGCTTCTGTAACTGTCTCGACTAGTTAAAGTTGATTCACATTGACAGAGGACAGTAAAAGAGTATATAGCTGTAGTATCTAAATATTGGAAATTGTTATGTAACGTTAAATAACTCGAGGGAACTCATTCGTGAGACAGGAACAAACGAGTGAATCATATGTTAGTTAGCTTTCAGCAACGCAACGTATCGGCCGGTGATGATATTGTATTTCATGGATTACTAAGGAAACAAGTTTTACGTTCATCATCTGATGTTAACTGCCAAATGCCGCGAGATCTCCACGAAAACAGCTGACCTTACTCTGTGGGAAATTGGGCGTGTAATAAAAACAAATATTGCACAGACTAATTTCCAGCTTGTTTCTGTGAATGGTTCTCGCTTGTGGTCGTCCACATCTTGGTGCTGATGTTTTGTAGTGCCTATTATGTTTGAAAGTCCCATTTTGTGTTTAATATAACACTCAGGGCCCATTCGTCACTACTCGCCCCTTTCCGTAACCTGCAAGAAGACTCGCCCCCTATCGTTGAATGTTATGTGCGAAAATACGACAAACCAATCAAAATGCGTGTATGACTTCAAGTTCTTCGGTCAAAAAATCCCTCATGAATATTTTGTTTTATTTCACATATGTCTTCCATCTAAAAATATACCCAAGATACATTTATATGTATTCAATAATGATGTATAATACCGCATGTCCCGATGTGCTTTAAATTGCATCCGAAATAATATAATATATGGGGAAATATACGTTAATCATTACAGAACGAGTAGACAATTCTTTTAGCTATGCCCCTATGCGCTTAGATGGAACCTGGTCGCAAAAATGGCTCTCTTCGGCTTGTCCCGGAATAGTACGAGTTGGTCACGAATGATTCAGTCGTATTCATTGCTCCTTTACGTGTATGTTTTATATTTTTCCTCTATATACACTGTAAAAATATGTTAAGAATATAAACACATAAAGACATGTTTAGGAATGTGTTTAAATCCTAATCCAAAATTCGTTTGGGGTCTAAAAACATGAAACAGCATCTAAACACAACATCCTATATATTAATTCTGTTTGGAATATATACATGCTTAGAATTTAAACATGTTTTAACATTTCAGATTTTAAACAATTTTCGAATTTAAACATTGTTATATGGCAGGATAATTTATTGTAAAACAATGATTGTCACTGTATTACATTGTTTCTGTTCAGATTCAGTAGAAGTACATTGCATTGTATTTGGACAATGATTAGTTGTCAGGAATGTGGTACTATTTATTGTAAGCAGGGGTGAGGCAGTAACTTTGTTTAGATGTTAGTATGATGTGTAAATTTCCGGAACAACGCGGACAGTTGTGGAGCGTTAGAGAATATTTTGGAAGGTGTTGGAGGCGAAGGCGTGACTATATCATCTCACATTTCATCTGACATTACACGAAGACCAGCTTTTGTGGGTAGATCACCTATCTCAGAACCTTGACCACTGTTGCGGTTAGGTGAATATTGTTATCATTTTTGGCTGTCACCACTGCCATCATGTATTTGTATTTGATACTGCCATTGAATACTGTTAACGTTCTACCTGTTTGTTATCCTTATAATCTAAACATAGGTCTTTTTCACATTTAGACCCTAAACACGTTTATCTGTTGAACACAATCCTAAACATGTTTACTCGTGAAGAACCGGGGTAGAATAGGTCTTTAGTAACACAAAGTCATACTTGTATGGCCAGGCTCGCTGACTCGGTAGATGTTATCATCGTTTTCCAATTGAGTAGATCGATGCACATGATGTCAATCACTACATTGTCTGGTTCAGATTCGATTATTTACAGACCGCCGTAATATAGCTGGAATATTCTTAAGTGTGGCGTTAAACAACAAACAACCCTAAACGCGTCAACATTATGGGACGCGGAAAGATTTAGTTTGTTTTTGTTGTTGTTATTTTCCAGTGTAGACACGTAAATATACATATACTCTCTGAATGTTCAGTCCGTATGTATACAGGTTTATCGTAACTCAGACTTCTTAGATAGTGTGTAGGCGGTATACTTGGTCTTACATATTCGTCAGTATGGAAATAGCATCTCCCTGGTTCTCTGCCATCAGAGCTTCGTCCAATTTACACTGCATCTGAAACCCCCTTCTTTCACCGTCCCCTGAGATTCATCTTCCAATTTTCACTGTCATCCGGGACTTTGCAAATAGTCATCTCAATTTTCATTCATGGAAAATACAAATGTGTTAAAAATATCTTTCATGAGAATCCAGAACACGGATCGTGTTGCTCCCCTTAGACCCAACCTCAGATGTAACGTTAGGTTTTGAATACATGCAATTTGGGGCATAATGAGAAGAACACGGAAGCTGAAAATAGGGGGATTAGAGTGTTGTGTTTTATGTTCTGTTATCTAATGACACGTGTCACACGACCAATTTAACGCAGGATTATTGGCCTCATGTCGAACACAAATCTGCAATTTGGTAACTGAGCTCCATCAAGTTTTTATCTATATTAAAGTTTTGCCATTATGCGCCCTGATTTGGGTTATAAATCAGCCAAATTAAGGGATCTATTTGATGGCCTATCTCTACATGAAGATTGTTTTCTATTCATTGTAACTGTATAACTAAATGAATTTCATTATGGTTAATATTCTTAGGGTAGTATATTATTGCTGACGTTGCAATTCCCATTGGGTCAATAAGACAAGTGTCGTTTTGTAGTGGAGAGGTTTGTAAATTGCGGTTGTAAATTTCTCCTCGGCAGGATTCAGATATGATATTAATAAATCATCTAAAATTCCTGTAACGAAAAAAGCTTTCCATATATCGTCGAATGAGAATAAGAAAGTTGGAATTTGATATTAGAAGGATTTGCTCTGAAGGAACGAGTGAGTATTGTTTTACACCGTTTTAGCAGTATTCCAGCAATATCACAGAGGAGGACACCAGAAATGTTATTCACACATTGTGGGGAATCGAACGCGGGATTTTGGCGTGAAGAGCGAACACCTTAACTACCAGACTACCCCAACGCCTCCACTCTGTGGGAAGATTCAGGGTTAATGCAGCCTTAGCTATTCATTTCTTTCAAGACTAGTCCAGAGACTAGTGTAACCCTTATCTCACTAGTCCTCAGAGTGTGTACTAGTCCTGCATTTACTAAGCTTACATTTTCTGTCGGTTTTTACAGTTCCGTTTTGTAGCAAAATTGAAGCATTAAGAAACAAACTACTATTCATGAGGACTGCCCTCACTGGATATTTACTTTTCCTCAGCACAATTAAGTAGTATCGGGCTTGGGGACTAGCGTGAATTTCGTAGGCTTCTAAATGTCGTCTTAATTATTGGCCTAACTGAAGTCTTCCATATTATTTAGGGTAAATCAGGATCAGTTGTCAGGAAAGTATGTAATATTCTTGTTTAACGACGCTACAGCAGTCCACCCACCAATGCTTGGACAACGTGCATAAATCAGTTTTTCCAGACAACCAGTTTCACGATTATATTCGATCTGACGAAATAATTAGCTCAGTTAATTGTCATATTTTAATTGATTTAAGTCAGCGGTGATATATCTAAGCTGTTCAAATCTTTGTGTCCGTAGAACGTGATTTATTCGATAGTTTTGAGAAGGCTTGACGTGTCTAATAGCCTTTGAGGATATGTCACGTGACCAGACAGTGATTTGTTGCACGTGATGTACGTGCAGTCTGTCCAGGGGAGAGAACTGGGGGAGGCCGTTGAGGATTGAGGTTCCGGTGTGGGTTGAAGGATTGAGGTTGAGGGGAATATGGGTCGGCGGTGGCGGTAGTGGGTAGTGGGTAGTGGGGCTGAGATCGCAGGATAGAGGTGAAGGTTGTGTCAGGGCCGGGGCTGAGATCTCAGGGTAGAGGTGAAGGTTGTGTCAGGGCTGGGGCTGAGATCGCAGGATAGAAGGTTGTGTCAGGGCTGGGGCTGAGATCGCAGGATGGAAGGTTGTGTCAGGGCTGGGGCTGAGATCGCAGGATAGAAGGTTGTGTCAGGGCTGGGGCAGAGATCTCAGGATAGAGGTGAAGGTTGTGTCAGGGCTGGGGCTGAGATCTCAGGGTAGAGGTGAAGGTTGTGTCAGGGCTGGGGCTGAGATCGCAGGATAGAAGGTTGTGTCAGGGCTGGGGCTGAGATCGCAGGATAGAAGGTTGTGTCAGGGCTGGGGCAGAGATCTCAGGATAGAGGTGAAGGTTGTGTCAGGGCTGGGGCTGAGATCTCAGGGTAGAGGTGAAGGTTGTGTCAGGGCTGGGGCTGAGATCGCAGGATAGAAGGTTGTGTCAGGGCTGGGGCTGAGATCGCAGGATAGAAGGTTGTGTCAGGGCTGGGGCAGAGATCTCAGGATAGAGGTGAAGGTTGTGTCAGGGCTGGGGCTGAGATCTCAGGATAGAGGTGAAGGTTGTGTCAGGGCTGGAGTTGAGATCTCAGGATAGAGATGAAGGTTGTGTCAGGGCTGGGGCTGAGATCTCAGGGTAGAGGTGAAGGTTGTGTCAGGGCTGGAGTTGAGATCTCAGGATAGAGGTGAAGGTTGTGTCAGGGCTGGGGCAGAGATCTCAGGATAGAGGTGAAGGTTGTGTCAGGGCTGGGGCTGAGATCTCAGGGTAGAGGTGAAGGTTGTGTCAGGGCTGGAGTTGAGATCTCAGGATAGAGGTGAAGGTTGTGTCAGGGCTGGGGCTGAGATCTCAGGATAGAGGTGAAGGTTGTGTCAGGGCTGGAGTTGAGATCTCAGGATAGAGGTGAAGGTTGTGTCAGGGCTGGGGCTGAGATCTCAGGGTAGAGGTGAAGGTTGTGTCAGGGCTGGGGCTGAGATCTCAGGGTAGAGGTGAAGGTTGTGTCAGGGCTGGGGCTGAGATCTCAGGATAGAGGTGAAGGTTGTGTCAGGGCTGGATTTGAGATCTCAGGATAGAGGTGAAGGTTTTGTCAGGGCTGGAGTTGAGATCTCAGGGTAGAGGTGAAGGTTGTGTCAGGGCTGGAGTTGAGATCTCAGGATAGAGGTGAAGGTTGTGTCAGGGCTGGAGTTGAGATCTCAGGATAGAGGTGAAGGTTGTGTCAGGGCTGGGGCTGAGATCTCAGGATAGAGGTGAAGGTTGTGTCAGGGCTGGAGTTGAGATCTCAGGATAGAGGTGAAGGTTGTGTCAGGGCTGGAGTTGAGATCTCAGGGTAGAGGTGAAAGTTGTGTTTGGCCTGGAGTTGAGATCTCATTGTAGAAGAGAGGGCTATGTTGTTTTTCTTTTGTTTGTTTGTTGATCAGCGCAATAATCTGAAATGACTGCGGTCTGTAAATATCAGAGTCTGGACCAGACAATCCAGTGATTAACATCACGAACATCGATCCATGCTATTTGGGTACGATGACGTGCATCAACCACGTCAGCGAACCTGACAACCCGATACCGTTAGTAGCATAGAAGGTTATGTCAGGGCTGGGGTTCAGATCTAAGGGTGGAGGATAAGGCTGATGTTGTGTTTAGGACATATGTTGGGTAGAGCGGTGAAAGAAGGTGGGCCCGTGAGATTGGGGTCTCGAGAGCTGGGTAGATAAAATAATTGGGGTTTGAGCGCTCCGAAATGGATGGGGTTGAAGGTTGAAAGATGGTCAGAGTACCTGATTGGGGTTGTGAATGTGTAACACTGAACCCCAGGTTCTAACACAGCACCCCGCTACTGTGTCGTAATTCAACGCAGGTTAACTCCAGATTATGCAAGTCGAAGCCACGTTCGCCATTAAACCTCAGATAAATCTCTCCATAAAATCTTCACTTCCCCTTACGCTGGGACATGAAGAAAAGTAATAGCTTTCAAATTCTGAATTTATCTCTCAGCGGTTCTACTGCATCAATATTTTATGTGAGGCGGACGTATCGAACTCGGCAGCAGCTAATTAAAGGATCAGGGGGTAATTACCTGCTTGTAGAGAAACCCATCAACTTGCTCTCGAAGCGGTGCCAGTCAACAGGCGTGTGGAAGCGTTTGGCCAGGAAGAGTTGCTTCCCTTGGTACTGCCACAGTCGCCATATCAGGAGGCTGTTTTCGGAGAACAATAAACAACCATTGAATATTTCTTTTCAAAACATTACACACTGTCAGGAACTGACAGAAGAGCAGTGGCAATTATGACTAGGGTGATAAAGGTACAGGAAGCCGAGGTTTATCGTTCTCGTAACTGTTCCTGTTCAGGACTTTAAAAAAGTTGGTCTGCGCATTTTCCCCAATACAATTGAGTACGGAAGGAAACAAATTCAATAATTTTAACATGACAAGGCAAGGCAAGGTACACGGTTGTATCCATTAATGTCAACAGTGTATTGTCACGTAAATCATTGCAGAAGAAATAATATTCCTTCTGCAAAGTAGCGAATTTTGATGGCGAAGTTGTCACGTTACAGCGTTGCAAGATTCTAGAAATACATTTTCTAAATTATATTGCAGACGTTTTTGGGTCGGCAGTGATGAAAATATTTTTTTTAAATGATAACTTATAGTGTTTTCTCGGTAAGGATCCTTGAACCAAAAGGTCTTATCTCGATAAAGTCTTGACGAGAGTCTTCAGTTTAATACTCAAGTGACATAAAAAGCACCTATATAATGGAATCAGTTCGCACAAACTTCACTTCCTACTTCAACTCTAGTGGCCGGGGCGCCATGTATGTCTCGAGGTACACCCAGCTCCTACGGCGCTGTTAAAATGTTTAATTTGGAAGGCCATTATCGAGATATACAAGGTAACTTCGCCATAAATCGCAAAGAACAACGAAGAACGAAGAGTGGTTTATTTTATGATAAAACATTCTTCTATCATGACGTAATTTCTTGAGATTCACACATAATGGACGATGTTATTTTTGAGAGGCAGTTTTTTTCTCATATATGTAGCTGGGCTACGCAGATAAACGCAATGAACGATGGCATCCAAAAGTGGGAGAGATATGACAATCGGTATTAGAAGAAAATTTACAGACAATCGACGTGAGGATTGTGAGAAATACCAAACTTAAAACACCTGTTCGAAAAATGGACTTGTCCGACATTTCGGGGGCGGATTCTATTCAGGGAGTCATCATTATTAAAATGTGGGTAAATATTTTATAAGCTTGTACATTTTATCAACATCCTTAAGAGGCTGCACATAATGTTGATATCTCATATAAGAAATAAATGCCCCTCATTGTTATTCTCCCTGCAGTGGGGGCGGTCGGGTAGCCTAGTGGTTAAAGCGTTCGCTCGTCACGCCGAAGACCCGGGTTCGATTCCCGACATGGGTACAATGTGTGAAGCCCATTTCTGGTGTCCCCCGTCGTGATATTGCTGGAATATTGCTAAAAGCGGCGTAAAACCATACTCACTCACTCCCTGCAGTGTTTTATTATACGATAAACAACTCCCACTCGTCGTTTATTTCCTAAATGGTGTCTATTTTTTTAAATAATGTATTCATAGAAAGAAACCAGAAGTTGATATTTGCTGTGGTAAAACTTTATACACCACCGTTAAGCCGCAAAACGCATTTCAGCATTTGTATAAGACAAATTCAAATCTTTTGAGGGAGTATTCACCCCTACTCTCCTTGCATCTCCATTTGGTGATGAGATTGTACTGATAAGAGTTTTCATTTTTCATTTCCATGGAAACAAGTTAAAACTTTGAATTGTCTTGATGCTTCGTTTCCGATATTTCTCCACAAATCTTATTGTCTCGGTATGTGACTAATAAATGTCTTGGTACCAGTGGTATTGAGTTTTACGCCGATTCTAGCAATATTCCGGGTGTATTGTGGGGAATCGAACCCGGGTACCAGACAACGCTCTCCACTGACGTACGACAATCGCAGAGCTAAGATCGTTTTGTGGAACTGGTCCCAGATACCACTGTTTACAGCGCTAAGGCTACTGTAAGTCAATGCTGGAGCATGGGAGTCACAACTAAGATCGCTTTGTGCAAGTGGGCCTATAGCTAGTTCCACTGGATATTGACAGCGATTCTTCTTTTATATCTTTTTTATATAAGGCCATTATTGTTTTCTCGGATATAATTAATCCCCACGTTTGTGACTGCCTCATATCGTATGATGTTATGAAATTCAACAGCGATCGCTCGGTAACTACATAATGCACAAGTCCCTTCTTTTCTTGGCATGTCTTCTCGTAATGCCGTAATGCCGATGCGACGTTAAATTTTAACTCACTCACTCACTTGATATATATTCCAAAGCGGGCTCAGTCGTCTTGCGTGCCGCCATTCAGTATGCAGAGTTACGTCCCTTAGCCGTTCCAGGAACCTATGATCGCGTGAACGAATCCAAGTTTCGCTCTGATTATGTTTCTAGGTATGTCAGCACCATACCCGTGCTCGTTGTTCCGCAAAGTGGTAAATGTCTGAGAACTGTATCCTCAACCACCAATCTGACGTCATGATATAACTGGAATACAAAGAGGCGTTATACCAAACTCACTGTTGCGGCCGGTTTCAACTGGAGTTTTTGTAGTTCTTAGCTTTAATAATGGATGCGAAATTGTTTTCGGTAAAAAGGGTATATATATCAAATGTTTGTGACTGTTTGAAGTGTTCATGCTATGGGTATTTGTAACTAAGATTAATTGTAATGGTTTTGGTAGAATTGATCTTGTATGACCAACGTATCGATGTACCTCCGTGTAAGTTGTTATCCGGGCACTAACAGTGACACAATATATACTGCTCTAAATAATTGAAGGAACACACGATTCTTTTTATTACAATAATTTATCTGTCTTTTATGACAAACTTAACTGGGCTGCAAAAGGAGGTATACTGAGTATAAGAAGTATAAGAACTGTTGTTAGATTTGATTAGGCCTGTCCAACCATCACTCATTCCTGCAACAGTTTGTAAAAAGTAATCTGTGTCTAGGTAACTTTGCGTAAAAATAAATTGGTTCAATGAAAAAACTGTTCATTGTCATGTCACATAAGGCCACAAGGTGGCGCTGAACTCAGTATCTCGTGTGACCGCCCCGCGCAGCGTTCACGGCTCTGCATCTCCTCGGCACTGACTGGATAAGTGTACAAATTCTGTCCTGCGGAATTCTGAGCCATTCTGCTTGTAACGCATTGGTCAGTTGTGGGAGTGTCTGCGGCGTGTTCTGACTTTGACGTACACGTCGATCGAGTTCATCCCAGAGGTGTTCGATTGGATTGAGATCTGGATATCTCGACGGCCAGGGTAAAGCGTTGATGTTGGCATTATGAAGGTAGTCTACTGTGACACGAGGTGTGTGCGGTTGAGCGTTGTCCTGTTGAAACAGCTCCCTCTGGCGGTCAATGATTGGAAGAAGGTAAGGTTGAAGAATTTGATTCATGTAGCGATTTGCTGTCAAATTTCCCTGAACCACAACCAAGTCAGATCTCGTGGTGTAGGATATGGCCCCCACACCGTGATACTACCGCCACCGAATTTGTCGAATTCACGTACACAATGTGGGGCAAAACGCTCATTTCGATGACGATAAACACGTTGTCTTCCATCTCGCCGAAGAAGAAGAAATCGTGATTCATCGCTAATCCACACTCGTCTCCAGTTTCCCAAATTTCAAGGCTGTTAGGTATGGCACCAACGCAAGCGTCGCTGTCGATGGATCTGTTGCAAAACAGGAACGAAAACAGGTCTCTTAGGTCGGATTCCAGCCTCGCACATGCACGTGCATTTTGCTTTACTGTTTTCTTTCATGACATTGTTGAATAAGTGTGAATACAATGCCGTTTAAGACATTGCAAATCGACAATGGCTGCGTTTTGACGCACCGTTTGTCGAATATCAGGCCACCAACATTTTCCAATAACATATATCCAATTTATATACCGGATTTTTGGTGTAGTCAGGTTAAATGAACTACATACTACCTGTGCGTTTCTATTTTTGTAGAGTGTATAACAATTACATAGCAATAATATGCAAATCTATACAGTTTTTCTATCATGGAATCATTTCTAGTACACAAGAGTTTTTTTTGTATACAGGTTAGGTCATGCATAGTTATTAGGTGTGGTTTATCTAGGTCTGGAGTTTACAAGCCGTTACATTTAAATTGATAGTGGAATTAACTGCAATAGCTGACTGTTCACAGAGCCCATGCCAAAGGCCATTCTCTACAGGAAGATAGTGGATGCGTACGTAAAATCCTTATACGTGGTCGCTTTTATTGTATTTTTGAGTCGATCGATTTCACGAGTGTCCTTCATTGAATAAATGAGTGATTTCCAAAGTGGTTAATGATTATGACCTGCATAATTTTAAGGGTTTCTCCTACTTTGAGATGCCTGGTCGTAATATATCTGAAATACTGCTTAAAGAGTCGCTTAGCCTAATTCTGCGTACAATGTTTGGTTTCACGTGCATCGACTAATATGTACATTGCAAGTGATTCCTCGGCATTTGATTGGCTAGCCATGCAGTTTAGCTTTGCGTTATGTTGTATTAACTAAAAAAAACATTACGCCACGCCTACTAAAGGGCTGCTGTTTCCTGATTGGCTGATCATAGAAAGGGTGGATCTTGTTTTGCAGTATGGTGCGCCGAACGATATCACAGACTGCGTTTTCTTGTCAACAGTTATTTTGGTGCTAATAATTAAATTAGCACTCAAGATGTTATTTCTATTATGAGAATTGACTTCAATATGTTTTTACGTTTATGGAGATAATAAATGCTGACAAACACAGAATCCAAATCAGGGCAGGTCCAGGACGCGAAACCACTGTCATAAGATCCTGGCTAATTCAAGGGTTGCAACTCTACACATCTATTTGCGGCGGTTTTGGCGACTAGGCCACAACTGCAACCCCACAGATAAACACATGACAGAGTCTATAAGCCAGACTTACACTGTATACACACGTGACGGAGTCTATAAGCCAGACTTACACTGTATACACACGTGACAGAGTCTATAAGCCAGCCTTACACTGTATACACACGTGACAGAGTCTATAAGCCAGCCTTACACTGCAAACATACGTAACAGAGTCTATAAGCCAGCCTTACACTGTATACACACGTGACAGAGTTTATAAGCCAGCCTTACACTGTATACACACGTGACAGAGTTTATAAGCCAGCCTTACACTGTATACACACGTGGCAGAGTCTATAAGCCAGCCTTACACTGTATACACACGCGACAGAGTCTATAAGCCAGCCTTACACTGTATGCACACGTGACAGAGTCTATAAGCCAGCCTTACACTGTATGCACACGTGACAGAGTTTATAAGCCAGCCTTACACTGTATACACACGTGACAGAGTCTATAAGCCAGCCTTACACAGTATACACACGTGACAGAGTCTATAGGCCAGCCGGCACTCTGTATACATACGTGACATAGTCTATAAGTCATAGTCTATATATCTGTACATCTGTACACAAACATGCGATATTCAAACTGAAATTTCAACCTCATAGTACTGTTTCAGGAACCATCACAAAATTCAATCCCTTTCTTAAAGATAATGTTTTTAATAGAATAGAGTTATCTCCCATTTACCGTATTGGCACCGTACCCACGTTGATTTGGAATGGGATGGCATTGTCTTATCGATCTCAACACAGCTCATCTCTGCCTTGTTTCTTACGAATAACAAAAGCAATGACATTGACTTCTCAAGGTCAGATTACAGATGCGCGTAGTTCAGTCTACCGGGCATGTGCACCAATGTTTACCGTTACTTGGACTCTCGCGTGATGTTTCCGTGGTATTCTGTACGTTGCAAAAAAGGTTGGAGCTATAATATCGAGGTGATATGGGAACGAGCTCTGTGTAAACCGCCATGGATTAGATTGTAATCACATCTGACAAGAGCTGGTCATTGTTCATATAAATACACGCGGGTATGTTTCATGAAGCAAGCTAATGGCTCTCCGCCATGACAGTCAGTTGGTAGTGACTCTCCCGTCATGCAAGGCACTTGGTAATGACTCTCCCGTCAAGCCAGTCAGTTGGTAGTGACTCTACCGTCACGACAGTCAGTTGGTAGTGACTCTACCGTCACGACAGTCAGTTGGTAGAGACTCTCCCGTCATGCCAGTCAGTTGGTAGAGACTCTCCCGCCATGCAAGCCACTTGGTAATGACTCTCCCGTCAAGCCAGTCAGTTGGTAGTGACTCTCCCGTCATGCAAGGCACTTGGTAATGACTCTCCCGTCAAGCCAAGCAGTTGGTAGTGACTCTACCGTCACGACAGTCAGTTGGTAGAGACTCTCCCGTCATGCCAGTCAGTTGGTAGTGACTCTCCCGTCACGACAGTCAGTTGGTAGTGACTCTCCCGTCATGCCAGTCAGTTGGTAATGACTCTCCCGTCATGCCAGTCAGTTGGTAGTGACTCTCCCGTCATGCCAGTCAGTTGGTAGTGACTCTCCCGTCACGACAGTCAGTTCGTAGTGACTCTCCCGACAAGCCAGTCAGTTGGTAGTGACTCTCCCGTCACGACAGTCAGTTGGTAGTGACTCTCCCGTCATGCCAGTCAGTTGGTAGTGACTCTCCCGTCATGCCAGTCAGTTGGTAGTGACTCTCCCGTCATGCCAGTCAGTTGGTAGTGACTCTCCCGACAAGCCAGTCAGTTGGTAGTGACTCTACCGTCACGACAGTCAGTTGGTATTGACTCTCCCGTCACGACAGTCAGTTGGTAGTGACTCTCCCGTCATGCCAGTCAGTTGGGAGTGACTTCCCCGTCATGATAGTCAGTTGGTAGTGACTCTCCCGTCACGACAGTCAGTTGGTAGTGACTCTCCCGTCACGACAGTCAGTTGGTAGTGACTCTCCCGTCACGACAGTCAGTTGGTAGTGACTCTCCCGTCACGACAGTCAGTTGGTAGTGACTCTCCCGTCATGCCAGTCAGTTGGGAGTGACTTCCCCGTCATGATAGTCAGTTGGTAGTGACTCTCCCGTCACGACAGTCAGTTGGTAGTGACTCTCCCGTCACGACAGTCAGTTGGTAGTGACTCTCCCGTCACGACAGTCAGTTGGTAGTGACTCTCCCGTCACGACAGTCAGTTGGTAGTGACTCTCCCGTCATGCCAGTCAGTTGGGAGTGACTTCCCCGTCATGCCAGTCAGTTGGTAGTGACTCTCCCGTCACGACAGTCAGTTGGTAGTGACTCTCCCGTCACGACAGTCAGTTGGTAGTGACTCTCCCGTCACGACAGTCAGTTGGTAGTGACTCTCCCGTCACGACAGTCAGTTGGTAATGACTCTCCCGTCAAGCCAGTCAGTTGGTAGTGACTCTACCGTCACGACAGTCAGTTGGTAGAGACTCTCCCGTCATGCCAGTCAGTTGGTAGTGACTCTCCCGTCATGACAGTCAGTTGGTAGAGACTCTCCCGTCATGCCAGTCAGTTGGTAGTGACTCTCCCGTCATGCCAGTCAGTTGGTAGTGACTCTCCCGACAAGCCAGTCAGTTGGTAGTGACTCTACCGTCACGACAGTCAGTTGGTAGTGACTCTCCCGTCACGACAGTCAGTTGGTAGAGACTTTCCCGGCATGCAAGTCAGTTGGTAGTGACTCTCCCCACATGACAGTCAGTTGGCAGTGACTCTCCCGTCATGATAGTCAGTTGGGAGTGACTCTCCCGTCACGACAGTCAGTTGGTAGTGACTCTCCAGTCATGCCAGTCAGTTGGTAGTGACTCTCCCGTCACGACAGTCAGTTGGTAGTGACTCTCCCGTCATGATAGTCAGTTGGTTGTGACTCTCCCGTCATGCCAGTCAGTTGGTAGCGACTCTCCCGTCATGCTTGTCAGTTGGTAGTGACTCTCCCGTCATGCCAGTCAGTTGGTAGTGACTCTCCCGTCATGCCAGTCAGTTGGTAGTGACTCTCCCGTCATGCCAGTCAGTTGGTAGTGACTCTCCCGTCATGATAGTCAGTTGGGAGTGACTCTCCCGTCACGACAGTCAGTTGGTAGTGACTCTCCCATCACGACAGTCAGTTGGTAGTAACTCTCCCGTCATGATAGTCAGTTGGTAGTGACTCTCCCGTCATGATAGTCAGTTGGTAGTGACTCTCCCATCATGACAGTCAGTTGGGAGTAACTCTCCCGTCATGATAGTCAGTTGGGAGTGACTCTCCCGTCATGATAGTCAGTTGGTAGTGACTCTCCCGTCATGATAGTCAGTTGGGAGTGACTTCCCCGTCATGCCAGTCAGTTGGTAGTGACTCTCCCGTCATGCCAGTCAGTTGGTAGTGACTCTCCCGTCATGATAGTCAGTTGGGAGTGACTCTCCCGTCATGATAGTCAGTTGGTAGTGACTCTCCCGTCATGACAGTCAGTTGGTAGTGACTCTCCCGTCATGCCAGTCAGTTGGTAGTGACTCTCCCGTCATGATAGTCAGTTGGGAGTGACTCTCCCGTCATGATAGTCAGTTGGTAGTGACTCTCCCGTCATGCCAGTCAGTTGGTAGTGACTCTCCCGTCATGCTTGTCAGTTGGTAGTGACTCTCCCGTCATGATAGTCAGTTGGTAGTGACTCTCCCGTCATGCCAGTCAGTTGGTAGTGACTCTCCCGTCATGCTTGTCAGTTGGTAGTGACTCTCCCGTCATGACAGTCAGTTGGTAGTGACTCTCCCGTCATGCCAGTCAGTTGGTAGCGACTCTCCTCTCCCGTCATGACAGTCTCTAGAACACGGTAGCGGCTAGGTGGTGCTTACACCGTGGGAGACATTTATGGAACATACATCTGGTTCAAGATAATTCGAACCCCGACGATTCCAGGAATGATTATGGAACAAAAAGCACCAAGAAATAATTGTGTTTTGTAATAATTACCTTTCTGCCAATATAAGAAAAATACATCGATCCTTTTCATAACAATCTTATAAACAATAATAACATATTTCCGCAAGGTATTAGCTTCAGTCAATAGAAACATAGCTGCCATTAGGAACTGTAAATGTTTGTTAACACAGGCAGGCTTCTAACTTGCCCGTTTCCTTGCACATGATCTTTTGTCAATAACGGCCATCATAGAAAAAGTTATAAATTTGGGTACGGCGATATGGTTGTTAAGACTCGTTTGAACTTAAGATTGACGTAATTTCGCTCGGGTTATCAATTAGGTGAAATCCATAATTGTCCGATTACGATGATTTTCCTTGTCCTGGCCACGCAACAGCAACGACGGTTGAGAGACAGGTTGTCCATGAATAACCGATGCTGTCCAAACTTCAAGCTGTCGACCTTCATGGGGGATGTTAAGGAAGGGGGCAGCAGCGTCCGTCGGGGGGAGGATGGGGAGGATGAGGCAAATGCTGATGCATATGTCAAACCGTTATTATATGTAGATGCAGGACAATGTAGAGGAATGTGATTTCCCTTTGCTCAATTTCCCCATCTTCCAGACCGAGGATTCCGCCATCATGTTGTTTTATTCCGCTCTGTTCGTCCATGGAACGAGTGTCGTTACTCACGTTAGCGCACAACGATGCCGGACGTCGAGATACTCGTAACCTTTACTTCATAACACGGTGGAGCTAGCTCGCCCGATCAAGACAGAGTCCCAAGGGGGATACTGTCTGCTTGAATAGTCGCAACTCACAGAGTCCGACCAATCAATAGTAGCGGTCCACAACATATAGCAACAGTCCACAAATTGCAGTTACTCTTGAGTGAGTGCGTGAGTGAGTGAGTGAAGCTTTGGGCTTCGGGTAAGAATAAGTCCCCATTTCCCCCATGGTTGTAGGAGCCGGCGAGTGAGTGAGTGAATGAGGTTTTACGCCGCTTTGAACACTATTCCAGTTCTATCACGGCGTGCCAGCTAAATGTTGGAGGAAAGCCCGAAGTGACGTCAATGACGCGTTCCCTTTGGTGAGACCCACAAGCACGGGTATGGTGCTGGGCCAGCCGTCTAAGGCGCCGCCATTCGTTGTGCAGAGTTGTGTCCCTTGGGCACGCAAGAAACCTATGATTGTGGGTTCGAATCCCTGTTCGCCCTGATTATGTTTATAGGTTTGTCAGCACCATACCAGTGCCCGTGGGTTTCACCGAAATGTTATTCATCTGAGACCTGCATCACTCTGGGCTTTCCTCCCACATTAAGCTGACACGCCGTGATATGACTGGAATACTGTTAAAAGAGGCGTTTAACCCAACTCACTCACTCACTATTACACGGGAATCTATCGAGATTTCGACACCATCACGATTCGTCTCAATGACGCTAGCTCCAATTTTGGGCCACCTTTCGCCATAATGTCCCGCCGACCGCTCTCACATGGAGTAGCGGGTATTTGATTGCCCGCGGGATTATGCCGGCGAAGCCACCTGACTATTAGATTAGCTTTTTGCTTCGGTTTACTCAAGTTGGCTGAAGAAATACGACCGTCAATCAAAGTGTCTTGACGTTATTTCCCGACTACCGCCGACAGTGGAGGTGAGCGGTGTGTGTGGTCCGCTCCTATTCGTGGCTCTGTCGCTGGTATTTGTGACGTTGGTGTTGTTGAAGCTGGACAGAGGTCAGAAAGTCGCACAGTGGACATGTATGTACATGTAATAAATGACGTGTCTGTGAATCTCAGGAAGTGGTAAGGCTTCACAGTCTTCCGCTACTGATTCTGTATGAGTTTCACGGATGTTGTACTCAATCTTCACGGTGGACTGACATTTATTTTTCAATGAAAATAATTCAGATTTTTTAGTATTTAAATATATAATAGGAAGTACCACAGTTAATATCATTATTTATCTCTGAAACTTAAAAAATCTAGACTTGCTTCGGGTTTCGGATATTTTAGTTTCAGGGTCTTTTCGAGAGACTATGTATAGTGAACAAAACTTCCAGGGGGCATGAATATTTCTGGGGATATTTTTGTAGTGAAGGCGTAGCCCACAATTTCATTAAAGTATCCTCCGAAATATTCATGATCCCTAAAATTTTGGTTCAGAATCTGACGTTTATGTTACCGACATAAATAACCTGGCTAACAATCCTGGGAACATGTCTTACCAAACACCATCTTTGTTCAACTGGACTGTGTGGAAACATGTCTTGCCAAACACCTTCAGTGTTCAACTGGACTGTGTGGAAACATGTCTTGCCAAACACCCCCTTTGTTCAGCTGGACTGTGTGGAAACATGCCTTGCCAAACACCCTCTTTGTTCAACTTGACTGTGTGGAAACATGCCTTGCCAAACACCTTCTTTGTTCAACTTGACTGTGTGGAAACATGCCTTGCCAAACACCCTCTTTGTTCAACTGGACTGTGTGGAAACATGCCTTGCCAAACACCTTCTTTGTTCAACTTGACTGTGTGGAAACATGCCTTGCCAAACACCCTCTTTGTTCAACTGGACTGTGTGGAAACATGTCTTGCCAAACACCCTCTTTGTTCTACTGGACTGTGTGGAAACATGCCTTGCCAAACACCCCTTTTGTTCAACTGGACTGTGTGGAAACATGTCTTGCCAAACACCTTCTTTGTTCAACTGGACTGTGTGGAAAAATGCCTTGCCAAACACCCTCTTTGTTCAACTGGACTGTGTGGAAACATGTCTTGCCAAACACTCTCTTTGTTCAACTGGACTGTGTGGAAACGTGCCTTGCCAAACACCTTCTTTGTTCAACTGGAATGCGTGGAAACATATTTTGCCAAACACCTTCTTTGTTTAACTGGACTGTGTGGAAACATGTCTTGCCAAACACCCTCTTTGTTCAACTGGACTGCGTGGAAACTTGTCTTGCCAAACACCTTCTTTGTTCAACTGGACTGTGTGGAAACATGCCTTGCCAAACACCCCCTTTATTTAACTGGACTTTGCGGAAACATGCCTTGCCAAACACCTTCTATGTTCAACTGGACTGTGTGGAAACATGTCTTGCCAAACATCCTCTTTGTTCAACTGGAATGTGTGGAAACATGCCTTGCCAAACACCCCTTTTGTTCAACTGGACTGTGTGGAAACATGCCGTGCCAAACACCCTCTTTGTTCAACTGGAAAGTGTGGAAACATGCCTTGCCAAACACCCCTTTTGTACAATTAGACTGTGTGGAAACATGCCTTGCCAAACACCTTCTATGTTCAACTGTACTGTGTTGAAACATGTCTTGCCAAACACCCTCTTTGTTCAGCTGGACTGTGTGGAAACATGTCTTGCCAAACACCCTCTTTGTTTAACTGGACCGTGTGGAAACATGCCTTGCCAAACGCCCTCTTTGTACAACTGGACTGTGTGGAAACATGTCTTGCCAAACACCCTCTTTGTTCAAATGAACTGTGTGGAAACATGTCTTGCCAAACACCCTCTTTGTTCAACTGGATTGCGTGGAAACATGTCTTGCCAAACACCATCTTTGTTCAACTGGACTGCGTGGAAACATGTCTTGCCAAACACCCTCTTTGTTCTACTGGACTGTGTGGAAACATGCCTTGCCGTCCAGCTTCAGTCATTACTACATAGACCACCTGGGTCGACCAGTGGTCAGCTATTGTACAACCGCCCACACAATACCATCAAACAGTTTGAATTGGGCTAATCACTGTCGTCTTGGGCCTCCTACGCCGCCGTTGGTTGATGAAATAAGGCGTCCTCTGGGGTGGAACTTGTGGTTTCTAAAGTTTACGATGGAAATGTTAAACTTTGGCCGTTCCACTCAAGCAGCTAGGATCGTCATCTGTTGATATAATCGTGTAGCTGTTTGTGTGGTCTCACATTGCTATTCTACATTTCTGTAAACTGAATTAATGAATTAGGTGAATTTAAGACTTAAGGATAAATGCTCAGTAAGGGAATCTCAGACATCGGGATATATGCACAGCGTGCGAATCTCAATAATCGGGATATATGCCCAGCGTGCGAATCTCAATAATCGGGATATATGCCAAGTGAAGGATTCCTGAGGTACTCCCCAGACCTTGATGAGGATGGGGTAGATGCTTACTAGCCATCCTGGCTTCATGATGTTTGTTTGTTTGTTGTTGTTATCGCCGCACTCAGCAATATTCCAGCTATATGACGGCGGTCTGTAAATATTCGAGTCTAGACAATCCGGTGATTGACATCATGAGCATCCATCCACGCAATTGGGATACGATTACATGCATCAACCAAGTCAGCGATCCTGACAACCCGACCCCGTTAGTCGCCTCTTACGACATGCATAGTCGCCATTTGCGGCGAGCAAAGGTTGCTGAAGACCTATTGCTTCACAAGGTACTACACAGGCATTGATGGGGATGTGGTAGGTACATACCAGTCACCCGCTAGTTTCAGGAGCTACTGCCCAGGTCATGAGGTCAGCTCTGATGGACGGTCCGGGCGGGATCCAGATGGATCTTGTGACAGATAACTCCACAATTGCCTTTGTGGAAATTGTGTTCGTTTATCTTTCTATTGTTTGGTGCAGTTACCCAGTAGCGCTTACATCATCTGTCTGTTCAAAGCCAATTACACTTTAACGGCGATGGGCAGTGACGTTCCCGAGGTGTCGCTTCCATCAGCTTTATCCAACACGGCCGATAACGAGACTGTTCTGCGGCGTAATGGCGGCTTAGATTGGCGATATTAAAGTTGGTGGAAGAAAGAAGGGGTTTCGTCCCAAATCAATACGCGCTTGTACATGAGAGTGTGATGAATCGTCATTGCTGGACGGGGGCAAGCTGTGTGTGCCCTGGCATACACGAACAGGCTTACACCAGTGGAAACGTTTGGCTTATCTAGAACCCGGATGTAATCTCCAGCACCATGCTACTCTTTGATTGGACAGAGGGTAAACAAAGTCACACTTTCATTTTATGTCGTTGACGCGTCTGGGCTGAGATAAGCTGGTAAATTGTGCATGAACTGAAAGGTTAATATTGCAGTAGGTGTCTCCCCATCTTTGCCAGCATATATTACCTCGCTAGGTCATCTTTGCCGGCACGATTGCAATTTCTGGAGATTTAAAATGCTCTGTTATTCGGAACAAGTTATTCAAATTATTCATTACTTTTGGTGTAAAGGATGCTTTAAACTTGTGAGTGGCTTGGTGTCAAATTATTTTTGAAACCTGAATGAAATTAGCCTTTGATTTGATAACAAAGAATCGAATGTTTTTTGTGAAATGTTGCGCTCATTGTTACTTGCGCTGTTCCTTATCTATTTTACAAAGTTAAATATTTTGAAGGTTCAGTATTCAGCCGTGTGCCATAGGACAGTTTGACTCATCGTCCAAAGTAGCCTCCTTGTCCATCACCACAACCACCATCACCACCACCATTGCCGTCACCGCCGCCATCATCATCACCGTCACCACCACCACCATCATCACTCTGGCCACATGACAAAGCTAACATTGATGGGTGGCATCCTTTTCGTCACGTGACACGTCTTGCATTTTTGGATAAAATCATTTACGTCACGTGACAAATCTTGCATTGATGATTGACATCGCTCTGTACATGATCTCTTTTGTAACTGGGGGGTGACCATCGGCGTAGGTAAGGGTTCTTAACTGGGGGACACCATCAGCGTACGTAAGGGTTCTCAACTGGGGGACACCATCGGCGTAGGTAAGGGTTCTCAACTGGGGGACACCATCAGCATACGTAAGGGTTCTCAACTGGGGGACACCATCGGCGTAGGTAAGGGTTCTCAACTGGGGGACACCATTGGCGTAGGTTAGGGTTCTCAACTGGGGGACACCATCGGCGTAGGTAAGGGTTCTCAACTGGGGGACACCATTGGCGTAGGTAAGGGTTCTAAACTGGGGGACACCATGCGCATACGTAAAGGTTCTCAACTGGGGGCCACCATTGGCGTAGGCAAGGGTTCTCAACTGGAGGACACCATTGGCGTAGGTAAGGGTTCTCAACTTGGGGACACCATTGGCGTAGGTTAGGGTTCTCAACTGGGGGACACCATCGGCGTAGGTTAGGGTTCTCAACTGGGGGACACCATCGGCGTAGGTTAGGGTTCTCAACTGGGGGACACCATCGGCGTAGGTAAGGGTTCTCAACTGGGGGACACCATCGGCGTAGGTAAGGGTTCTCAACTGGTGGACACCATGCGCATACGTAAAGGTTCTCAACTGGGGGACACCATTGGCGTAGGTTAGGGTTCTCAACTGGGGGACACCATCGGCGTAGGTTAGGGTTCTCAACTGGGGGACACCATCGGCGTAGGTAAGGGTTCTCAACTGGGGGACACCATTGGCGTAGGTAAGGGTTCTAAACTGGGGGACACCATGCGGATACGTAAAGGTTCTCAACTGGGGGACACCATTGGCGTAGGCAAGGGTTCTCAACTGGAGGACACCATTGGCGTAGGTAAGGGTTCTCAACTTGGGGACACCATTGGCGTAGGTTAGGGTTCTCAACTGGGGGACACCATCGGCGTAGGTTAGGGTTTCTAAACTGGGGGACACCATGCGCATACGTAAAGGTTCTCAACCGGGGGACACCATTGGCGTAGGTAAGGGTTCTCAACTGGGGGACACCATCGGCGTAGGTAAGGGTTCTCAACTGGAGGACACCATTTGCGTAGGTAAGGGTTCTCAACTGGAGGACACCATTGGCGTAGGTAAGGGTTCTCAACTGGGGGACACCATTGGCGTAGGTAAGGGTTCTCAACTGGGGGACACCAGTTGCGTAGGTAAGGGTTCTCAACTGGGGGACACCATCGGCGTACGGAAGACCTCTCACCTTGGGGACACCATTGGCGTAGGTAAGGGTTCTCAACTTGGGGACACCATCGGCGTAGGTAAGGGTTCTCAACTGGGGGCACCATCGGCGTACGGAAGACCTCTCACCTTGGGGACACCATTGGCGTAGGTAAGGGTTCTCAACTGGGGGACACCATCGGCGTAGGTAAGGGTTCTCAACTGGGGGACGGCATCGGCGTGTTGTCGGACAAACACCAGCGTATGGAAGAGTCTATATAAAGTAAAGGATAACGTTCAATGTTGTCAAGATCTTCATTAATTCCACCTGCTTGCATCCCGAGTGGGGCTATTTCTGAAAGAGTGATTCTGAGACACCACTATAAATCAAAGCGTGTCTATCAGCGATAGAGTAGGTATTGATCAGCCAGGGTACAGATCGCATGGCTATTGCTTGTACTCACGTATACACTAATACCCTGTCTATCTCGCGACTCCACTCCTCCAAGCGCTTAAGAGGACAGGATTACACCAGTGAAGGTTAAAAACTCTCTCCAGGGTTTTGACTTGAGACTTATGGCCGACTCGCATTCCAGTTTAGACTTTAATATCAGGTTTTACTCCTAGATGTTGAAGGAATCATTAGCACAAAGTGCCCGTAAGGTTTCAGCATATCTCCCTTTCATGGCTAGTTTCTAACGGCTCTGAAACTGTCGTCTGCTCTACCTTGAGCCGGTACTCAACTCACGTCTGCGCTCTCCCTCAGTTCCCGCCATTTCGGCTGCTGTAACTCATGTATTATTACCGTGAATGAATCAAATACTCAGGGTGATGCTTATGGTCTTGCTGCTGCATTGTAATTGGCTAAGATAGTCAGGTTGTGCTATCATTTTGTAAACTATCTCTTTTAAACCATCGCCTCTTTTTTCACCCACCCACGCATTTCCCGCCGTATCATGAAATGGACCTTCTCTCTGACGTCAATGCAGATCTAATTTGTCGGTGTCTCTAAATATTTCCCTGGCAACGCACGTGCGTTCTACCATGGATTGTCACTAAAATAAATAGCGAGACAATTCTGCCCCACTGATTCCATGATTATTGTCGGCATATCGTATCATATTAGAATTGCATATGCACACAGACTTCGTGCGATAGGAGAACGGCCAATGACATGTTTTGTGCAACGAAAAACACACTGACTGACTGAATCAGTGTTTGCTATCAGTAGCTTAAACCTACTGTTGGAATATGCTCTTTTGGTAGAATTGTTAATCCCAAATATGACACGTAAACGTCAGACACTTGGTCTGTTATTGGCGATGTTTACACCGTTTGTAAGCAAACTAAGTTCAGATTAATAAAGATATTGTTTATTATATCTTCCAATTTTATATAAATAATACTATTAATCGAGATCATCCATTTGTTACTTTGAAAATACCAAACACAAGTGCCGACATCCAGACTCTGTTCCGACGTCGAAGGTTTTGCTTTCTGGCAAAAAGCGTTTGCTTGTTACGCCTAAAGCCAGGGTTCGATTCCCTACTTGAACACCCGATATTGTTTGAGTACTTCAGCGGCGTGAAACAGTACTCACCCCCTATACCACGTTTACACACTTCGATTTAGTAATTGAGATTTTACTTTGTTAGACACATAAGATTCAAAAGAAAGTGTTAATAGACTTCGCCCAGTCAAGGATTATAGAGCAAACGCCGATTTGACAAAACGCATTGCGGAACGTTCAATAAACGACCGTTGAAGCTAGGCCGGTCGTCGGGCTGAGCAGGTATGAGAGCTGACTTAGGCTATTTGTCATTCAGCTGTCCAATGCAAGCAGATTTCTCCTTTCTATTGCCTTTGATACGATTGTTGAATTATGCGTCTCGTGACAGCTAATTGTTTCCTGTTAACAGCCATTTGATTGTGGAGTTCACCCACTGCTGAACGCTCTGCGAAGTAGTGGATAGAGAGTCTGCCCAGAGAACGGAAGGTCGTGGTTCGATCCCCTACCGTAAGACGTTAAAAAAATGGTACTTGTTGTCCTTCCTGGCGCTCGGCATTTACACGACAAAAGAAGGACTGTCGGCTCGGAGACAGCATATTGGATCTGAATGGGATATCCATGTTCACCCGCGGCATGGTATTTCAATGGGCTAGCCGCAAGCAGCCACACACACACACGCACACACGCACGCACGCACACACACACACACACACACACACACACACACACACACACACACACACACACACACTTACACACACACACACACTTACACACACACACGCACGCACGCACGCACGCACGCACGCACGCATGCATGCACGTCGCTTTACAAGTGCAATAAAATCTGACCGCGACCTTAAGCCCCGTTTTATCTCACCTCACTGAAACAAACCAGCTATCGGAATCGATAACAAAAAATTTACATTAAACACAATATGTGCAGCCGAATGACGAAATATTTTGTTTGTCTCGAACCAAACCAAATATGGTGAAAAATGATAAATTCTCAAACGCCTGATTGAAGCTGCAAAGGCCGACCCCGCTACTTCGGCGTCTGGTAACGTCTTTTTAATCCCGGATGTAGAAGTTGGCTCACATCCTTGTGTCTCGAGATTTCATCTACAGTACTTCTGACCTTTCAGTATTGACCCCATTGGCTGTGTCGCCTGCTCCAGAAAAGGAAACGTTAGTAGAATGCAATCAGCTGTTATGCTTCTCTGACATTTAACAGATGCAATTGCCGAAAATAAATGCTACAGACTGAATTTTGCATGAGCGTCATGCCGATACTCAGAAGACACAGTAGTTCGTGCTATTTCCACTCACTCTATTGCAGGAACATTTCCAATAAGGTTCTAGATATTGAGACACAGACGGTAACGTGGAACTGGGACATTCTGGTCATTGAGCCATTCAATCGTCTATTCGTTCTAGTCATTAAGGCACGGGCGGTCACAGGTAACGAAGACACTCTGGCACTAGTCATTCTAGTTATTGAAACACACAATCACAGGTAAATAGATCCTATGGAATAAGACGTCCTGGTTATTGGGAAGCGCAATCACAGGCGGGGTGAGGTGACATGGGATTAAACATCGCGTTCAAGAGTATTGCACTTACATAGCGACGTGATGACTGCTTGTACTAGTCCGAACTAATGCTGATTTTATGGTGCTAGCCCACTGAGATACCATGCCGCAGTTTAACATTAATACCCCACCCAGACAGAGTACACTGACTCCGACACGACCAGTCTTTGTTTTAGCCTTTTAATGTCGAACACCAGGCAAGGTAACAACAAGTACCATCTTTTAACGTCATTTGGTATGCCGCGGCCGGGGATCGAACCCCTGACCTTCCACTCTCCGGACAATTTGTGAGTGGAACACGGAATATGTGTCGACTATTTTGAAGTTGACGATATCTCTACAAATCTCACGAATTCTTGCAATCTCGCATGAATTTTCCTTCACGACGTGATCAATAACGTAGAGTAGCATCTGCCGCAGTAATGAATCGATCGTATACCTATATAGCTGAGGTGAGGAGAAGTGAAAGGGGTTTAACGTCGAGTCCAAGATTAATGCACTTATATAGCGACGTGCGCGCATCTGTGTGTGTGTTCGTGTGTGTGTGTGTGTGTGTGTGTGTGTGTGTGTGTGTGTGTGTGTCTGTTTGTACTAGTCCGGACTAATGCCGATTTTATAGTGCTAACCCACTTAGAAACCATGCCGCAGTTGAACATGAATACCCCCCTCAGACACAGTATAGTGACTCCGAGACGACCAATCCTTGTTTTCGCTCCTTAATGCCGAGCGCCATCAAGGTAACAACAAGTCCCATCTTTTAACGTATGTTGGTATGACGCGGCAGGGGATCGAACCCAGACCTTCCGTTCTCCAGTCGGACGCTCTACCACTAGACCACGGAGGTGGTCCCTATATAGATGAACACGCACGAATCCCAATAGGGGAATACTAAAGCCTGCTCATTTCAATTGTAAAACATTGTAAGAATGCTGCTGCATCCCTAACGGTAGGAACGCATCTCTCTGCACAGCAGCTGAAACGTGTAATGGCCGTAAAAATGTTTATGGTATAACACAATTTTTACACCTGTTTTGATCCTATGGGTAAAATGTTGTTTGTTTACGAGTAAACATGTTTTTGTTGTGGTACGGCTACACTGAACAGAGTTTATTGTGAGTAAGACAGTTGACGTTAATGTAGTGAGAGTATCTGCAGAATGACGTCATCGTCACCCAATACTTTCCATACAACATCCTACACACAGCGAGGTGATATTGTAAACACAAACACGGAGTTAATTCGCAACAATGAAAGTGAATCATATACCCTGGAATCGTCCTATTGTCAAGTGTTCTGTTGGATATGTCGATACACAGGAGGTAATATATAGATTAATGTGTACATTTCATGTTGGATGTCAATGGCTTGAGCTTCTTACCTATATATAGAGAGATCATTAACCGACTTTGTTTACGTTATCTTAATATCATACTTTAGGATATATTGTATTATTCGATTTATTGATAAACTTATTGCATGTTGTTTTATTCTTATTCATAATTATTTTAATTTTTATTTTAACGATACAAAAACACAATACGGTCACAATTTCTTTATGATATAATGATTTCTTAAAAGAATCGACTTTGAAACTCTTTTCTAACTCGCCATAGTAACTTTTGGTAAATTGCGTAGGAATACAATGTACATTGTATGAGTAAAACGCCGCATTTATTATATAGTGCCAAAAAACTTCCAGACATGATTGTTGACATCAGCACTCGCACATTGAGAAACCACGTGAACCATCTGAACTTTATTAAAACAAATAACGCAGTTGGTTTTGAGCATATAGGCATGGCATCGATGTATAAAGTTGACTAAAAATATAGTTCCTGCTGTATAACCTCGTTTTGTTTATCGGAACGTGATACTATATTTTCGGATTGGTCTATCGTGTCGATAAGTCTATCCATTATATGATTGGTGAATGTATATTGCTCCGAAGGCATTTGCCCGACTGTGACGAGTATTTGTGGTTTGGCGTAAATAATAATGTTACTTTAAGGAGCACTATATTCCATGGGCTATACTTCCGGTCGAGGTCTAGACTTACTAATCAGTGCCTCGTGTGAAGTTGAGATGCTGTGTCTAGGTAATGATGGTGGTCAGCGATGTCGAGATAACGGTACTCGAGTGCACGGAGGAGTGGAGGGTTGTTTAATGACCTGCTACAGTCTTGCTGGGACTGATTCTCTTTTAACAAGCAGCTCTTTTAATTGTGTGTCAGGTTATTAGGAAATAACCTCCACCAGGTCTTCTCGCCTGGAGTTTACTCCTTGCGCTGCATAGACAATGGCTACTGCAAGTACTACATATACTACAAGTACTACTTTACTACATATACTGCAGGTATTACATATACTACAAGCACTACTTTACTATATATACTACAGGTATTACATATACTACAAGCACTACATATATTACAAGTACTACATATACTACAAGTACTACTTTACTATATATACTACAGGTATTACATATACTCCATATACTAAACAGTACAACATAGACTACACGTACTACATATACTACTATACTACACGTACTACAGGCATTACATATACTTCAAGTACTACATATACTTCAAGTACTACATATACTACAAGTACTACAGATACTACAAGTACTACATATACTACAAGTACTACAGATACTACAAGTACTACATTTACTACAAGTACTACAGATATTACATATACTACAGATATTACATATACTCCATATACTAAACAGTACAACATTGACTACACGTACTACATATACTACTATACTACACATACTGCAGGTATTACATATACTTCAAGTACTACATATACTTCAAGTACTACATATACTACAGATACAACATATACTACAAATACTACATATACTACACGTACTACAAGACTGCCTCCATGGTAGAGTGGTCCGCTTTGAGAGCGGAAGGTCCGGGGTTCGTTCCAAAAGACGTTAAAAGATGGTACTTGTTGTTACCCTGTCTGGCGCTCGGCGTTAAGGGGCTAAAACAAGGACTGGTCGGCTCGGAGTCGGTATACTGTGTCTGAGTGGGGTATTCATGTTAAACTGCGGCATGGTATCTCAGTGAGCAAACACTACAAATCGGCATCAGTCCGGACTAGTTCAAGCAGCCACATACACACGTGCATGCACGTCGCTATATAAAGGCAATAATCTTGGACGCAACGTTAAACCACATTTCATCTCATCTATTTCACAAGTACTACATTTACGACAGGTTCTACGGGTATTACATATTACTACATTTATTACAGATACATTTACTACAAGTACTACATATACTACAGTACTACAGGTAATGCATTTACTACGGTACTACATGTGCTACAGATACTGTACTTGTCTTAGAAGTATATGCCCACGTTTGATGGTAGCTAAACATGAAATGGTTATTCGAGCATGATTTATTTGATTCGGGGGTCATAGTTGTGTTTTAAAGATTCTGAGTAAGGGGTGGAGGGGGGGGTGGGGGTGTGGGGTGTGGGGGTTGGGTGGGGGTGGGGGGTGGTGGGGGTGGGGGGACTTCTTCTTTCCAATGGTCAACTTTCCCTTTCATGTGGAGCAAAATTCCAGCAGCTCCAGACTTTGGTGTCTACCCTTCACAACTTTAGAGGTGCAATCGAGCATACTCTTTCTATGAAGAGGTCAAAGAGCGTCATTCGATTCTTGCTCAAATGTTGTTTGATCACAGATACAACAATCAAGGCCTTAGCAAAGCTTTCAAAACGTTTTATGGTTAGACACGTAGAGGACATTTCCAAATTTGACACATGAGTGACAAGAGTTGTCTCATGTTACTCCCTGGTTTCATTGTACCATATGTTCCTGTTTTTGGTAGGGTGAACAATTGACTTGCCTGTTCATGTGTTTGTGACGGGAGCCACACGTTGGATGGGATACGCTATTTTAGACCCTAAGCCAATGCTTATGATACAGTCGGAATCGCACAGTGGGCTCTGGATTTGGCACAGATTTCTCATGAAAATGGAAAAGTTTTAGTTGCTGTTCTTTTGTACACAGACAGGTGCCTGTTACCATAGCAACGATACGAGTGCACGTCCTATCCTCTATAAACTGGTTCAGTCAGGTACTAGCTTACATTGTGGATTCTGATACAGAATTGTGTTTCTGCTTAGTGCAGACCCGCGAAGATCCGGGGTGGAATAGGTCTTCAGCACCCCATGCTTGCCGTAACAGGCAACTATGCTGGTCGTAAGAGGCGACTAACGGGATCGGGTGGCCAGGCTCTTTGGCTTGGTTGATGCATGTCATCGTATCCCAATTGCGTGGATCGATGCTCATGATGTCCATCACTGGATTGTCTGGTTCAGACTCGATTATTTACAGACCGCCGTCATGTAGCTGGAATATTGCTGAGTGCGGCGTTAAACAAAAAACAAAACAAAAAACTTGTGACATCAATTACTGTGTATATGTTTCTGAGTAGATGGTATTCCAAAGTCGATGAAGACGGTGGCCTTTGTTGTGGAACGCTGGTCGTTGTTGCACGCATCTAACGTCAAAGCACATCAAATCAGAAATGTGCCACACCGTTCTTAATCCCACACCAGAGTCAGCTGTAATGCCTTAATTATAGCATAGGGACATCGCGGCGAGTTTTTCTGTACTCATAGCCTCTGTCACAGAAAACTGCCTCCATTCCGATCAATAAAAGGTACTACAGATCACGTGCCTCAGATGGACAAGAACGCTCTCTATTGATGTGTGGAACACGATATTGTTTGTGGAATATTTTTATGCGGCCGTATCTGTCACTGTCCTGGAAATGTTCTGTATGGCTCTGCCTCAAGTTGGCGATGCTCAATAGGAGATGTTAGGGCAGTCGGTTATTGAGACCCATATAGACACAGTTCTTACATACGTATTTGTTTATGATGTGAAGTTGTCTGTCTGGTAGCATATTTTGGAAGAATTATTTGATCTGAACACTCGCTCCCAACAAAGCTAAGCTGTTGAGATAAAGGAAAATGGTGGCGCCGGTAAATTCAGAAAGCAGGCTAACAAGTTCCACTTCTCACGTAGGATACGAGTCAATTCTGTCTTTCAGGAAATCCATTTGCAACTAGTGGTATAGGTGAGCATTTCTATTAGAATCTAGCAACTTGAGAATAACGATTTGGGGTATCCATTTCATTGAATCGATCGTTCGGCTAAGTAGAGAAGCACATATTCCATTAATGCCTAGTCACCATGGGAATACTTGACTCAACCTTGCACCATAAACCATTTCCACGATTGCAGAAGGACGTGGCAAACTGATAAAAAATATACAGATAAAACATGTATTACATCAATTGCATTTCCGATTTGTTACCGTCCACTTGGGGTGTGATCAGAACAGAGATATCTGATAGATTGCCCTCGGTATGAGCAGTTCAAAGCATCTTGCAACCGCGACCTGTACAATTCTCCACTAGTGGTTACTTTTGCGGCCATGGTTTTCTAATGTAATTTAAGAATTCCCAAAACTAATGGAAGAATCATCAGAAACCACCGACGGACCGATACTAATTCCCCAGCATCAAATCAATTTAGGAAGAGATGTTTAGCTCCCTCAGTAACTATCTATTTCATTCCTTTCCCTAAACCGTATCATTGTTGTGTTTATGTCGCGTGCATCGTCTGCGTCAGCCGGCGATGTCGTAACCAGACCTATGGCTGGCATAGGCTTGGCACATCTGTAGCACGCGTTTCGTGGTGCAGCTTGCTGTCTTCGCGCAGTCTGCACACGACTGGATCAAGACAGTAGGGGCTACCTGCGACATCACCGACGTCACCCCAGGTGAGTACTTGTCCAAGACATCCCTGTTAGGGTACTCATTGAAGACATGCCCAAAGAAAACCGATCTTCGTTGTCACTTAAGTTCCATTTCTTAGGTAGATTATGTCGTCTTCTGTCGCCATCATGCAAGTCCTTGTCGTCTGCCACCTTGGATGTGACAGAGCTGAAGCACCATATAGCAGCCTTCTCCGTGTAGCATCGCTAGTTACAGAGATCATTGAGCTTTAAAGCTACATTGCCGCTCTTCCGATTGCTAATTCCGAGCACCCGAACGAATCGATATCGGAGCAAAGGTATTAACCTCCATTATCCTCATAAGCTTAATCACGCTAATAGCTACAAAGCTTGCTTCTAACGAGACTGTGTTCATGTATATTGATACAATTTATCAAGACTTCAGTGATTGATAGAAACCGGCCGCTGGAGCCCCTGTGGTCGGCATCCTTGGTCTCCAGACACAGATTAGTCTGACCAGGAATGTGTCCTCGATATGTTCCTCCAGTCCCGCCCCCTTCGTCAAACAAACGATGCCTGATGACCGTGTACAATCATCCCACAGCTGTAACTGATCATTGCAACTTGCATATGATGTCTATTAGTCTTAGGGACAACCAAACATATAATATGTTTTCGTGCACGTCCATTCCTGCACTGAATATGTAGAGGTGGGTTTTACGTTCTCGTTCATGCCATTTCTGTACTGAATCATGTTTTGGATCCAGAACACATTTGTTCAAGAAGCCAGTTCTCAAAAAGACAAAATTAAATATTTGTTTAAAAAGCGAGTCCTTGCATCCCTTCGAAATATATAAGGTTGGTCCGTACAGGTTATTTATGTGCCACGATCAAATCCCGTTTTTTTAAATTGTCACCCTTAGTCTTTTAGCACCCTTCTCTTAAGTAAACATCTACGATATCAACACTGTGGACCTCCCATAACACCAAGTTGGCGTTATATAACTGTTCAAACCCAACTGACTCACCGACTCACTCACTCACTCACTCACTCACTTACTCACTTATGAACTATTGTTGACGTCACACTGACTGTGTTTTTTTTTACAGTTGAGATAAACCATTGTCAACATCACACTAGCTGTGTTAGCGAATTGTTGAGATGAACCATTGTTGACGTCACACTGCGTTTTTTACAGTTGAGATAAACCATTGTCAACATCACACTAGCTGTGTTAGCGAATTGTTGAGATGAACCATTGTTTGCGTCAATCTCACTGCGGGTACTGATTGATGAGATGAAGTCCCGTGAGCATCATTTATTTCGACACAGATATGTTTAGCATGTCACTTTTCCCGATGGTGGACGTCACCCTTCTTTTGTTTACCTTATTTGTCTGTATATCATCGTTCTACTTTTCTCAAATCAAGTTATAGCATCAGTGTATGAGTGAGTGAGTTGAGTTTAAAGCCGCGTTGGACGTTAACTACTTTGGTGAAACCAGAGACCATAGCACATCTTTTATGGTCTCTGGTGAAACCCAGGGGCACGGGTATGATGCGGGCAAACCTAGAAATATATTCGGGGCGAACCCATGGTCATAGGTTTCTGACGCGCCGAAGGGGCGCAACTCTGCATAGTGAATTCCGGCACCTTAGACGGCTGGATAATCTTGCCTCCTGTCTCTGTGAGAAATTAGATCTTGGATGCAGTATGCCGAAGAAACTTTCTTCGCTTTTAAAGTTGCGTTAACTTTTCGCGAAAAACAGCGTTGCTTGATATTCGAAATTCAATGTGTCATGGGGTCGCATCTTCCCGAGGCAAGGGATTTAACTGACTATAACTAGGCTGGAATTATGGAGTTACATTTTGGCTGAACTAACGAGTCTATGCATAGTCCAATCAAAATCGCGTATTGAAATCAACATCCGGTTTGTAAACTGCAGTGCTGATTTCGGTCGATTGCGGGATTTGCAAAGCATATGTACGGCCAACTCGGCGTCAACATATATTTTCCCAATATTTTCATGTTTTTATTCAGGGTGCTCACGTGATTTTATGTACTTCGCGAAGTAAGACCCGTTATATAACAATATAGATCTTGATTATCGATCAGATCGTCTTCACTGGGCGGCGCCATTTTGTTTGAAGCAAATGCAAGTGATGTGAAAGGTGGAATCTGCTGGGTCAATAGAAACATAGAAGGGACATAACTCGTAATAGTCACTAGTGGCGCTACGATCGAGCCCAGAAATTCCAGTCTAGTTCGGCGAGGATGAAAACTGGACTTTTACAGTCAGTTTACTCCCGTGCCTCGAGAAGATGTGGCGTCGTTGTTTTACTTCCCCGTGTATACCTTGTCACGTTACCATTGGACCCCTGTGATGTGAGGGAATCTACTGTTAAGCTCGGGTTGTGCTGATTGCGAGACACTGCGAGACAGTGCGAGACAGTGCGCGACACTGCAACCCTAATTGGAACAGCACCGCTAGGAGCTTCTGCTAATCAATCAGCACGGCACGATTCTAGGGGAATATGTCACACAGCGATCCCATTGATTGGTTGCTCGGGAAAATTACAGTAATCTGTCTTTTCCTTGGTGAGAGCGATGTCCCATAGGTGATCTACATTCACAGTCCCTCTCGTTGTTGTAAACAGACCCTCTACTTTCTGTAAACAGACCATCTCCTTTCTTTACACAGACCACCTCCTTGCTTTACACAGACCACCTCCTCGCTTTACACAGACCACCTCCTTGCTTTACACAGACCATCCCCTTGTTGTTAACAGACCCTCACTGTAAACGGATCTTAGTCAGTTTGTATGAAGACCTCGATAATTCTGTTTGCAGACTCTCGCCATGCTGTAGAAGAACAACCCCTTACTGTATTCATTCATAAACATAAACATTCATCATCTAACTGATGACATGGGTGCCCCTTCTGTTATATTATTCATCTACAGACCCTTCTGTTATATTATCCACCAACAGACCCTTGTTATGTTATCCACCAACATACCCTTGTTATGCTATCCACCAACATACCCTTGTTATGCTATCCACCAACAGACCCTTGTTATGTTATCCATCAACAGACCCTTGTTATGTTATCCATCAACAGACCCTTGTTATGCTATCCACCAACAGACCCTTGTTATGTTATCCACCTACAGACCCTTGTTATGCTATCCACCAACAGACCCTTGTGATGCTATCCACCAACAGACCCTTGTTATGCTATCCACCAACAGACCCTTGTTATGCTATCCACCTACTGACCCTTCTGTTATGCTATCCACCAACATACCCTTGTTATGTTATCCACCAACAGACCCTTGTTATGCTATCCACCAACAGACCCTTGTTATGTTATCCACCAACAGACCCTTGTTATGTTATCCACCAACAGACCCTCATTATGCTATCCACCAACAGACCCTTGTTATGCTATCCACCAACAGACCCTCGTTATGTTATCCACCAACAGACCCTTGTTATGCTATCCACTAACAGACCCTTGTTATATTATCCACCAACAGACCCTTGTTATGCTATCCACTAACAGACCCTTGTTATGCTATCCACTAACAGACCCTTGTTATGTTATCCACCAACAGACCCTTGTTATGCCATCCACCAACAGATCATTATCATTGTATTAATCAACAGACTCCCCATGTCATGTTATCCACCAACTGACCCTTGTTATGCCATCCACCAACAGATCATTATCAATGTATTAATCAACAGACTCCCCATGTTATGTTATCTACCAACTGACCCTTCTGTAAGAGTCGATACAGGCCAAGCCATTGATTCCGACACCCCCCCCACCGCCATCAAGGGTTGTACCCGTTCCATCCCAGCAAGCAAACGTCATTACAACTCCCAGTAACTGTATCTCTGCTGTACACAGCCATCACGCTCATGTTTCGTGCCTGTGTGACATAGTTCATCATGGCCTTGTCAGGCTCATTACGTGGCTTAGTTATATATTAGTGCACGATTACTACTCATGGACACAGGGGACTTCAACAATAACACCTCTGCCTCGAAGGTCGTATCTCACTGTATAAGGGGGGAGGTGTGTGTGTGTTTGTGGGGGGGCGCCTCCGTGGTCTAGTGGTAGAGCCTCCTTCCGGGTTCGATACCCGGCCACGTCATACCAAATGACGTTAAAATATGGTACTTGTTGTTGCCCTGTCTGGCGCTCGGCATTTAGCGGCTAAAACGAAGACTGTCGGCTCAAAGTCAGTACACTGTGTCCGAGTGGGGTATCCTGCAGCATGGTATCTCAGGGGGCTAGCACTATATGATCGGCGTTAGTCCGGATTAGTTCAAAGAAGCACAGGGCTCTGGGGACCCAACCACCATTCTTCCACTCTCTTCATTTATAAGATCGAGGACACGGTTATCCTGTCATTCTGTATTTTCGTACAGTTATTCAATGTTCAGGAACCCCTTGAGAAAACTGCCCTGGTTGTTTTCGAAAAAATGGCAATGGACATGGATAGCCAAACCTTTTTGTCTAAATATTCGAATTATTCTGGACTAATATACGCAGTTGTTATGAAATATTCCTATAGGCCCTTCGTGAAAAAGCGTTTATCCACATTTGTCATATTTGTCACATAGCAAGCCCATGTTGTCATGAATAATTAACAGTCATACATCGTTGTGTCGAACTTTGATATGTCGAACATATGCTTGTCTCGAAGTAGGAGCTTGGTCCTTGCGTACTTCTTTTGTCATCATTTTCGGTTGTGTCGAACCTCGGATACGGATAGCATTATTAGGTCCGTTCAACTTCGACTTAAACGGTGTTTAACTGTGTGTATAATGAAAGGGCATATGCTATGCTGATGAAAGAGCACAGAAACGCAAGGCAGGCTTGTTTCTCTTCGTGCTGGCGATACAATGGAAGTCATCCAATGCTCAGGATATATAACGGTTGTGGATATAAACGCCGACACGCTATCCCGACATCAATATTTTACACACTGTCATTTTGGCCGAGTAAGTACGAAATCAGCAGTCATGAGTAGATTGAATGGTAAACCATGTTTTTAATCTACATAAAATATACTGTGACCTTCAGGTAATGTACAGCGGTGTTGGGATTCTCCGAAGGATTAACCGACTCATGTTTAGCTCCCTTCATATTGTTCTGTCGTAAATGCAGACGAAACTGCGAGCAAGGCCGATACTGATTCCATTTGGTTAACTTACTCAGAAGCGTTTGGCCTGGTCCTTCATCATGGCTGCGGAGTTTTTGCATCTACTTTTAGTTAGGCCTTGATGCTACAAATATGTTCAGCTACCCATATTCCATTGGAAATGAATTCAACATTTCATTATTAAATAATATTTTAAACTGAGAAATGTATTGTGTAATAAAGATTTTGTAGTCGAGAGGGTCGAGGGGCTTTAACGTCGCGTTCAAGATTATTGCACTTATTTTGCGACATGTGTGTGTGTGTGTGAGCGTGTGTGTGAGTGAGAGAGAGAGAGAGAGCGTTTGTGTGTGTGTTGAAACAATGAGCTTGTGTGGTTGACACCTTTCAGCAAAGGATTAGCACAGCTGAGGGCACCAAACATTTGCTTAAAGCATAGGAATTAAACCCGGGTCTCCAGTGTGACGAGCCAGCACTTAAACCATTGAGCTTATTCACTTTAAGGATGGCAAGTCAACTGGCTTCTTCCAGCAGATCGGTCCAAATCGGTGGACAGAAGGGTTCCTGATGTTGTTATGGCCTACGGACACGGACACAGGCACACAGACACAATGAAACAGACACACGGACACGGACACACATACACACGGACACAGGCACACAGACACACAGACACATGGACACGGACACACATACACACAGACACAGACACACTGACACGGACACAGGCACACATACACACGGACACAGGCACACATACATACGGACACAGACACACGGACACAGGCACACATACACACAGACACAGGGACACATACACACGGACACAGACACACGGACACGGACACACATACACACGGACACAGGCACACATACACACGGACACAGACACATGGACACGGACACACATACGCACAGACACATACACACGGACACAGGCACACAGACACACAGACACACTGACACGGACACAGGCACACATACACACGGACACAGGCACACATACACACAGACACACGGACACTGACACGGACACAGGCACACATACACACGAACACATGCACACATACACATGGACACAGACACACGGACCCAGGCACACATACACATGGACACGGACACAGGCACACATACACACAGACACAGGGACACAGACACACATACACACGGACACAGACAGGGTAACGGACACACATACACACGGACACAGGCACACAGACATGGACACAGGCACACATACACACGGACACAGACACACATACACGGACACAGGAACACATACACACGGACACAGGCACACATACACACGGACACAGACACACGGACACGGACACACATACACACGGACACAGACACATGGACACGGACACACATACGCACAGACACATACACACGGACACAGGCACACAGACACACAGACACACTGACACGGACACAGGCACACATACACACGGACACAGGCACACATACACACGGACACAGACACACTGACACGGACACAGGCACACATACACACGGACACAGGCACACATACACACAGACACACGGACACAGACACACGGACACGGACACAGGCAGACATACACACGGACACATGCACACATACACACGGACACAGACACACGGACACAGGCACACATACACATGGACACAGACACACGGACACAGGCACACATACACACAGACACAGGGACACAGACACACATACACACGGACACAGACACAGGGTAACGGACACACATACACAGGGACACAGGCACACAGACACACGGACACAGACACATGGACACGGACACACGGACACGGGCACACATACACACGGACACAGACACACTGACACGGACACATACACACAGACACACGGACACAGGCACACATACACACGGACACGGACACACATACACACGGACACAGGTACACAGACACACGGACACAGACACATACACACGGACACACATACACACAGACACATACACACGGACACAGGCACACATACACACGGACACAGACACACTGACACGGACACAGGCACACATACACACGGACACAGGCACACATACACACAGACACACGGACACAGACACACTGACACGGACACAGGCACACATACACACGGACACATGCACACATACACACGGACACAGACACACGGACACAGGTACACATACACATGGACACATACACACGGATACAGGCACACATACACACGGACACAGACACACTGACACGGACACAGGCACACATACACATGGACACAGGCACACATACACACAGACACACGGACACAGGCACACATACACACGGACACATGCACACATACACACGGACACAGACACACGGACACAGGTACACATGCACATGGACACAGACACACGGACACAGGCACACATACACACAGACACAGGGACACAGACACACATACACACGGACACAGACACAGGGACACGGACACACATACACACGGACACAGACACAGGGACACAGGCACACATACACACGGACACAGACACAGGGACACGGACACACATACACACGGACACAGGCACACAGACACACGGACATAGACACATGGACACAGACACACAGACACATACACACAGACACAGGCACACATACACACGGACACAGACACACTGACACGGACACAGGCACACATACACACGGACACAGACACACGGACACAGGCACACAGACACAGGCACACATACACACGGACATGGATACACAGACACACGGACACAGATACACAGTCACCGATACACATACACACGGACACAAATACACAGGAACACATACACACGGACAAAGACACACGGACACAGGCACACATATACACGGACACGGAAACACAGACACACGGACACAGATACACAGTCACCGATACACATACACACGGACACAAATACACGGACACAGGCATACATACACACGGACACAGGCACACATACACACGGACACGGATACACAGACACACGGACACAGATACAAGACACACTGACACAGATACACAGACACACGGACACGGACATATACATACGGACACAGATACACAGACACACGGACACGGACACGGACACATATACACACTCACAGATACACATACACACGGACACAGGCACACGGACACAGACACACAGGCACACGGACACGGACACAGACACACGGACACGGACACAGACACACGGACATGGACACAGATACACACTCACAGATACACAGACACACGGACACGGACAGTGACACACGGACACAGGCACACGGACACAGACACACGGACACAGATACACGGACACGGACACAGGCACACGGACACTGACACAGACATACGGACACAGGCACACGGACACAGGCACACGTACACAGGCACATATACACACGGAAACGGATACACAGACACACGGACACAGACACACAGACACACTGACACAGATGCACATACAAACGGACACAGATACACAGACACCTGGACACGGACACAGATACATAGATACACAGACACACGGACAGACACATACACACGGACACATACATATACAGACGGTCACGGATACACAGACACAGATACACAGATACCTGGACACAGATACACAGACACACGGACACATACACAGACACACTGACACAGACACATACACACGGACACAGATACATATACACACGGACACGGATACACAGACACACGGACACAGATACACAGACACACTGACACAGATACACAGACACACTGACACAGATACACAGAAACGCGGACACATATACACAGACACACTGACACAGATACACAGAAACGCGGACACATATACACAGACACACTGACACAGATACACAGAAACGCGGACACATATACACAGACACACGGACACGGATACACAGACACACGGACACATATACACAGGTACAGACAGACAGACAGACAGTTTATTCAGTAAGAAGGCCATAGGCCCATAATACAGACAATGTTTGATTGCATGAACCACGCATGCCAAGGAAGTAGTCGATTTACGTTTCTCTTAGCCGTGGGACTTTATAGAAATATAAACATGTGTTATACACAGCATCAAAGTTTTCTGATGAAATAATTTCAGTAAAAGATGTTACAGTTTGAGACTTGATAGACTGTTTAAGATACATACTTCTTAGGGCTGAATAACGCTCACGTACAAACAAAACATGAAATTCATCTTCAATACCATTTTCTATACAATATTTACATAATCGTTCAGTGTATGGGACATTTGTGTATCTCCCCAAATCAACTGCACGTTTAAACCTGCTACATCTGAAACGAGTCATACATATTCTCAGATGTACTGGAATGGGGAGGACACAGGAACACACATACACACACGGACACAGACACACAGATACACTGACACAGACACACGGACACGAAAATACACTGACACAGACACACGGACACGAAAATACACTGACACAGACACACGGACACACAGATACACTGACACAGACACACAGATACACTGACACAGACACACGGACACACTGACATAGTACCAAAGGTGCATACACACATGTACACACAGAGACACACACACACACATATATATATTCCCAGACACACAAACACACTGACACACACGGGCGAACACACTTGAACCTTGAACTCATGACATTAGACACTGTCCACCGTCTTGTAACTTTTTTCTATTCACGTAGAACGTAACACTATATATGTCGTGAATCATGTATGGTACAAAACCACATGGGGTATTACTTTCATTTGATTATAAATAAGTATGGAATATATTACACTGTAAATCGATCACTGCCATTGTGGTCGTTAACTACGACGTCAGTGGAGGTCACGCATACTGCAACCTCGACCTTCACCGCTCCTACTGACGACCAGTAAAGCGTGACAAGATGCTGGTGTAATTACTGACGAGATTTGAGGTGATCAGCTAAAGCCGAGCCTTGGTTAGCAGACCTGATGATTGTTCCAGCACAAAACAGAGCCATTGTCATTGTGTCGACATGCTGTGTCGTATCAGGTGACTCGACGGTGCTTACACATGTATATTCTGGTCCGACAAACATTAACAGTTGGTTGCGCCTATTCACCACGCCCGACAGTAATACCCCTGGGAATAAATAGCTGCAACGAAACCCGTATTGACGTTGACGGTAACGCTGTTGTTTAGAGCGTTGACGTTTTCAACAAGGAGTGGTGGGCGTTCAGCCAGTCTCATGTAATATGCATATGTAGCGGGATTAAACGATCCTAGGGGAGCTGACGGCCTAGTGCCAAGTGTTGGAACAACGAGTATACAATACTGAAGTCCAAGATAGAACATGACGATTGATCAATGTGTTTATGGACAGTGTCCCAGAAAACTACGTTGTGTTTGCAATGGCTGTACCCTGTTCACAGGCTAGTCAGACCTGGCGACCCTATACCCCTACAGCAGGTATGTATTCAGCTTGACAACATTACAGAAAAGTAGTATCGTTGTCGCTATCACACTATCTATAACATCAATATTTTCTGTCATAATTATAACGATGTGCAATTGGAGTGAGTATGGTTTTACCACGCTTTTAGCAATATTCCAGTAATATCACGGCGGGGGACACCAGAAATGGGCTTCACACATTGTACCCATGTCGGGAATCGAACCCGGGTCTTGTCATGGCCGCAAATGGAAACATAAAGTACGGTATGAGACACAACAGCGGTTTTAAGAATGTGTAAAGAGTACATCTTAAGAGGAAAGTCCTACGTAATGTATTGCTGGTGTTATTCTCATGGGAACGGGTCAGACAAAGGAGCTCAGTGCAAATATGGCCTAACTGCAAATTGGTTATCTCCCTCGTGTGTTGTATATCGTCGCTGTTCGATCAGTCTCTCGGTTTGGCGTACAGCCCAACCAATCATTTAGCCAAATCGCCCCAACACACCTGTCCTACTCGTTTGTCTAAAGCAGGGATCGTATTTGGTTACTTTGGCCGCCGTCTGACATACACACCGAGGACTCTCCAGCCCCAGCGTCCCTTCTCCTTCTCTCTACACCACGGCTTTCCATACTCGGACATTCCATACGGACAATAAAATCGGCATAATTCCGGACTAGTAGCCACACACACACACACACACACGTGCATGCATGTCGTTGTATAAGTGCAATAATCTTGGACGCGACGTTAAACCCCATTTCAACTCACCCCACCTGTCAAAGAGACACTACACACAGACACACTCATATTTTTGTTTCTGTAAGTGTGTATTGCACGCATTCCTACGTGTGTACAGTGTTTTCACATTGTGTTGAGACGGGTCACCATCCCCTTGATGTAAACAATCCGTCTTAAAAAGTCATATGTTTTTCAAGATAAGCTGCTCATGGAGACATCATCGCCGCGGGAGGTCGGTACCTCGACACACTGGGGCTCTGTACCCTTTCAACAGCCCCCATCACGATGCAATGCTGTTGTTAGTTTGTTGTTTAACGCCGCACTCAGCAATATTCCAGCTGAGTCTGTAAATAACCGAGTCTGGACCAGAGAATCCTGTGACTGACATCATGAGCATCGATCCACGCAATTTGGATACGATGACATGGATCAACCAAGTCAGCGAGCCTGACCACCCGATCACGTTAGTCGCCTCTTGGACAAGCAAAGTCGCCTTTACGGCAAGCATGGATTGCTGGAGACCTATTTTACACCCGGATCTTCACGGGTCACGATGCAATGCAGTCTCGAGGCTGCGTGTTAGTGTTACATGCAAGTGACATGTTGTGTTTAGTGTTTCGTTGACTAACTTTTATTTACACTGATGTATTAGCATTTTGTCAGCAGTGAGTATTTGTCTAACCGGCACGACAAACACATACTAAACCCAGATTCTTCCTGACGCCAAATACACCATGGTCGTGTTTGCGTTTTTAGTTTGACCGACCTTGACCTTTATGGGATCGCTATGGGGTCGTGAGAAGAAGCAATTTATACCTTGTCACGATGTCTATTTGAGTACTAAGCGCCCATGATAAGGATATTTACTACATTTTAAATGTTAATGAAGTCGTGACATATCGACGTAAAAGTAGAGCTGATGTAAGAGTAGAGAGACCTAATTTGCAGTGTTTCAGCCTTGTTCTGTTTTGATAACGTTTGTAATGTTTTGGTCAAGTCAAATTAACAACTGTATACGTCTATTGGCCCGGCAGTGTATATTTTTTATGCTGCTGTAAAAAAATAATTTGTTTTCGGACACTTTTTTCTAAAAGAAGGGAGGGCTGTAGGATTTTGTTTTGATTTTGATTTGATTGGAAACGAAAGTGAAGCGATAGAACACTTTATTTATAAGTACTACACTCCTAATGTGGCAAGAATGGCTGTATACTTTATCCAAGGGTTACTGTTTAACCATATGTATACCCTGACCACACACACACACACACACACACACACACACACACACACACACACACACACCGTAGATGTATAACAAGTGGTAATGGTGTCATTCTGCATTACCGCCTGTGTGGTCCTGTGGATAGAGCGTCTGTCCGGAGAGCGGAAGGTCGCGGTTCGATCCTTGCGTTACCGACATTTTAAGACGTGAGAAGATGGTACTTGTTTCCCTGCTCGGCATTAAGGGGCTAAAACAAGAACTGGTCGGCTCGGAGTCAGTGTGTCTGATATGTTAAACTACTGCAGGGTATCTCAGTGTGCTGGTACTATAAAACCAGCATTATTCCGGACTGGAACAATACAAGCAATCGCTCTCTCTCTCTCTCTCTCTCTCTCTCTCTCTCTCTCTCTCTCTCTCTCTCTCTCTCTCTCTCTCTCTGAGACACATGAGTGGGGTTTTCTAATATCCAAGAATTATCTTGGCGGTAGACACCATGAATGGTCTTGACACAAGGTCGGGGGGCGGTCGGGTAGCCTAGTGGTTAAAGCGTTCGCTCGTCACGCCGAAGACCCGGGTTCGATTCCCGACATGGGTGCAATGTGTGTAGCCCATTTCTGGTGTCCCCCGCCGTGATATTGCTGGAATATTGCTAAAAGTGGCGTAAAACCATACTCACTCACTCACTCCACGTCGGACATGAAATCTTTTGGTTGGGACATGTGGGTAGCCTAGTGGTTAAAGTGTTCGCTCGTCACGCTTAAGGCCCGAGTTCAATTCCCCACCTGGAAAACAACGTTGAAAGCCCATTTCTGGTATCCCTCGACGTGATATTGCTGGAATATTTTAAACACTCGACTGTCTCACAGCCTTATACAGTAATAGCAGCAGAAATATGTTTTTCCTCCTCAGAGTCAAACATTTGTTGAGAATATACACGTTCTGAAATATTTTTGGAGGCACCAGTGATTGACTTTGACCAGCTTGAGGCCGTGTCACTAGTTTCTAGGACTGGTCTCCGGGGTATGCTGCGCCGATTACATTCCGTCAGCTCTAGGTAAACTTCAATGAATATTGATGAACGATCATTGCGAGTCCCCCGGCCATGAATTGGCCCCATACTTGCGCTTGTATTTGCTTCCAAACTGGGACATGGAGCGTTAGTGAATAGCCTCGTGCCCTAATGGTAAACGTTCAATCATTACATCTTTCATGCGTCATAAGCCTCGGTGTAAGAACTAAAAAAAGATGTTTCGTACACTGAACTAACACTGACAAATGAAGCAGAAATAAAACGCTACCGCTGGAGAACAACCAGTGCGATTATCCGATGAAACAGATTCCATATGCCGTAAAATAACATAACATAACGTTACATAACAGTGAAAATTATAAGAATAGTTCACTGAAAATCAGTGATAACACCAGGTGTTCACAGAAAGGGTGTTCCTTACATTTGAAGGAGATTTATTCTGCACGGGGAGTTAATATAGAAAAAAGTTTATTTGTTGTGTGTCAATTTTTTGTTAAAGGGGCGCAGTTATTGCATAACAGGAAATGCAGTTGGTTAATATTATCTAGATACTGTTACCATCTGACGAACCCGTGAAGATCCGGGTTAGAATAGGTCTTCACCAACCGATGCTTGTCGTAAGAGGCGACTAACGGGATCGTATGGTCCAGCTCGCTGACTTGGTTGATACATGTCATCGTATCCCAATTGCGTGGATCGTGGTGGGAGTTATCAAAATAAAATACTTGTCCCCGAAAGGTCTTCGAAAAAAATAAGTATGCATCAGATTGTTGAAAAAAAGAAATTGCCGGCCATATAAATTACATTGTTGCTTGGTGTCTTTCTTGGAAAAAATGCAGGCATACTTTAAAAAAAAAAGAATATCTGGTTTGTAGCCGTAGCTGATAAAATATCTACTCTCGATACCAAAGGATGCCAAAAGCCCTAAGGAACCGACCATGTGATATTATGAGAGGGAGCGGCCAGAAATGGTATCGAAAAAATCAATTGTCCCCTTATATTCTTGAAGAAATATTCGTATTGTTTTGGCAAAATGAAATTACCTGCCACAAAAATGACATTGTTGAAATACGTTTTTTTAGAAAAAATATTTTGCCTCATAGTTTTATTTTAAGAAATACCTTTTCTAAAAGGTTGTTTAAAAAATAAATAAAAATAGCTCTTGCTTCATTGAGACCCTTGAATAGCTGTGTGGTTGTCGATATACGTCGCCTGCAGTAGTACAGGCAGAGTCTCTGTCTTCGGCGCTCTGTCTGAATACACTTAGCGTAAACCCCATTAATAATTACCACGCTTTAACAACATAGTTAGGAATACGGTACCATTTTGTATTCGTCGGTAACATCTCACCCTGGTTATCTAAACTCACCTGGAATGATGAAACTGGTCTTGGGAAGTAGCTAATGAAAATTTGTTTGCATTGTTCTTGGTAGTTTTGTGAGCAAAACAAACATTGACGAGTAGACATGATATTATGTTTTGAATTCTCATAATATTTGTGGAGACTGGAAATCGTCTTTGATTTGCCTGATACTGTGATTATGAAATGATCATTGCTTGATGTCTGTGCATTGATAACTTGTTCATAAATATATTGATCAAAAATAATTTAATTATGTTATTTCATTTTAACTATTCAGTTCTCTAAAGGAAATAGAGACATCATTCATTCGTGCGTTCGTTCTTTCGTTCGTTCGTTCGTCCATCCATCCATTCATTATATATTTGGTTGTAGTAATTTGCTGATAGTTAAATGAGATTTTGCAGCTTTGTTTGCAGATAGTAAATTGAAATTTGATATCGTGTAGCACCGTGACTCAACATGAACTGTATGGTATGTTTAGTACATATTTGTACGAAAATATATGGATGTCCTTTTTTATCAAAAAGTGTCCCCCAGCCTTGTGAACAAAGTGACCCGTTATGTAATGCTGTTCTGTGTATTAGTCAGGATGAACCGTGTTTGTTGAATGTGCGTCATCTACAATAGTATGATTGGCCATGGGACGTTTAATCGTCATTAAATCGTCATTGAGGTTCGGTCATAATTTGGTCACAAGAACTTCGACGCACATGCCTGACCCACTGCACGTGCATGTGACGTCATATTAACATTGTCATAGGCGTACAGCATCAACACGATGACGTCACGTTCTCAGGGTATAAGAATGGACTATGGGAGCTCTGTTGGCATTTGTGTTGGAGGTGTTCAAGGAAGACGGTCGCGTCAGCTTCTGTGATCAAGAGGTGAGACTGGAATAGCTCCCCCGGGGGCAGGTGGTTGCTGGAGACACACGTGCCCCGCGGGACGTTGTCGGAGTCACCAAGGGTGGGGGCAAACTTCACATAGCACCCAAAATGAGGATTTTGACGTCACAGCCGTGAGCGACAGATCTTGTAGATGACCCACATCATTATTTGTTTCTATAACGAGAGATGAGGGATTCGCCGTGTTTGGTGTCAGAGTCGCTGAAAGAGGAGGAAAGTTGTTGTTGCTGATGTTGTGGTCGAGGATACCCGTCGCTGTGGATGAAGTGAGCCGAGGAATTTACGATTATGCAGCTGTTTCCACTGATACGGTAATATTTAACACAGTAATCTGCTGTTTCGCTTTCACGTTAATCCTGGCCTTCCATTCAAACACGGTAGAACGCCTTCCCCTTCAACCGATTGAACCCTCACCCCATACCCCCCACCCACCCTCCTCTTTAACCGTTTGAAAAAAAGCGCTTTAAACCTGGTTGAATAATGTCCCTTTTCATCCTGGGAATCACCCTCTCTTTCAAACCGGTTGACGATCACCCCTGTTGAGCCAGTTGTTCACATCCACTGTAAACCCCACCCCACCCCACCCAACCCCACCCAACCTTTAAAACGGTTGACTACTTCTTTAATTCCAGTCAAACACCATATCTTAAACCGGTTCATCATCTACACTTTAAACCGAAAACAGCCATCTGCCCTTAAACCCGGTCAACCTCCTCTCCTATAAATCAGATGACCACCCCCACTTTATGCCGAGATTGAACACTCTTTAGACCAGTTGAAAACTCACCTTTAAACGCGGATAACTACCTCCCCTTTAAACCACTTGACTTTGACTCTTTTAATTGGTTGACTACCCTCTCTTCAAATCAAATCAACACTCTCCTCTTTAATCCTGTTAAAATACCCGATGCACCTCCTCCGTTTTAAACCGGTTGACCACACTCTCCTTTGAACCGGCTGCCACACGCCCACCCTCTTTAAAGTCGGTCAACCACGCTTCCCCAACCTATACGATTCACCACATCCCCGTTGAACACGAATGACCAGCATCCTCTTAACTCGCCAACCTCCTCCTGATTCCAGCCCTAGTCCAAGAAGAGTTAACAAAAACATTACAAAACGTAGACCATCGCAGTCCTCACAGTATTGTCAACTCAAGGCGGTTGCACATTCGGATGACAGAAATACCAGACCTTCAAAATTATATAATTATTGAAAATTCCGAACATAACATTATCTGAAGCACAAATGGCGTCAACTTGTGACTGTCTTTCTGCACCATCCCGTGTTACAGCACAAAGATGCAACTGCACAGCCCCGAATCAATACCTGCTTGCCTGCGCTTCCTCAGATCGAAGATAAATTAAATGAAGTATTTTCTGCATTGCATTAAGCCGACAGCCTTTTACGGCTGGTAACTTTTAATCTAAATGTTTTTATTTCAACATCCAACGCTCAAAACAACCTTTCGGTTCCTCAACTAGAGGATCTGACTGAAAGACAGTTGATTGAGATTTGAAGTGAGGCGATAGTGTGAGTGCGGTTCGCTTGCTAGTATCACTCAACGTTACTTCGCTGTTGTGATAAGGCAGGAATAAAACTATTTGTTCAACTCATAATGAAATAAATCATCAGCGACTCGTAAATTGAAATGAAATATTCCAATCTCGTCGCGTATGGATAATTTGATTAAAGGTGTTATCAAAAGATGATTTCGAATGGTACCAGAGCTTGAATATTGATTATTTTCACATAACGTCAAACGAAAGGGTAATTTTTATGTGTTATTTGATTCCGGTCAATATAAAGTGATACTTGGCAACATGTTAGGGGCAGCTCCGTCGTTCAACGACAAAGCTAACGTCTACTACTACTACTACTACTACTACTACTACTGACGGGATCGGGTGGTCAGGCTCGCTGGCTTGGTTGATGCACATCATCGTATCCCAACTGCGTCGTCCAGACTTGATTATTTACAGACCGCCGTCATATAGCTGGAATATTGCTGAGTGCGGCGTTAAACAACTAACAAACAAAACTACTACTACATTGATGATGATGATGATGAGTATATCGATACTGCTCTAAATCGATCTACTGAATCATGCTTAAAGCGCAACATCATTATTTCCCAGGCCATTGGATCAGTGGGCACTTAAAATTCAATTCTCAGATCCTGGGGAGTATGAACCTAAGCTGTCGTTTTCTGCCTATAAGTTTTCTTTCGCGTTATACGTTTAATCAAGGAGTTGTAATGGTAGTTATAACACTGGTGTCATGTGCAAAAAGAGATTTCCATTGTAACGCATTGAAGTCACGTGCTACTGTAGGTCTTCCAGCCTTTGGGTACTGCTCGATGGCGTCCTTTTACAATATTATGTTATATATATTTTATATATAGAAGAAGACCGTTTGCCACTATATAAATCAGGGAACCGCAGCGTCATATGGTCAGCTTTCAGTGTACATATGTACACATGCACGTGCACTGTTCATCGGTTGCCATGGTACTTCAGGTCCTCCTTATAGTGCAGGCACCGAACTCATTACCGCAAAGAACCAAAATGTGAAGAAACTTTAAATCCTGAGTGCCCTACAAGTTTATAGTATATTGATACAAATCTGCATACGTCATGTCTAATTTTCCGTTTGTCGGAGTTCCTGGTTAAATCGGTTTTCTTGGGATCACAGTTAGTATTTCCGTCGGTGTTTAATCTACAGAACAAAACAAAATGTAAGGGATCATGAATATTTTGGGGAATATTTATCAGAGCTCCAGATAAGCTTTTGGTGTTGTGGGTATTTTACCCATGCTTTTTAAAATCATTGGGTATCAGTAATTCTATTTGGGTATTCAAATTTCTGTTACCCACTAGTTTTTACACATGTGGGTATTTAAGTTTAATATTTAAAAACACTATTCATGTAGTCCCTGCAAACTGGTGTCGTGTGGGTTCGAAAGCTTTATAGGACTCAAAAATACCACGATACTTCCACAAGAAAGTGTGCTGGCAAATGATCATGATGTAACTGTCATCGTGGAGTTTGGCAAGTTTGAAGAAATGCCAGTTTATAATTTCAAAATAAGTTGCTGATTTGCTAATTGAATACGCAGGGTTACTTCACAATATTTTGATGATACGCACAAGTTTAATTTTTGTAGCGTATCTGTAATGTTCGTTGCGTATTTGATACGCTCGTGTCATGTGAGAAATACATATTGATATTTTTTTTATAAATAGACCGACCGATACATACTGTATATGTTCTGTTTGTTGGTCCTAGCGAAGATGATCCTTGTTGATCCATTCATTTTATTTTAAACAATTGTTGAAGTTCAATCTTGGGCCGTTCACAGATAGATCTTAGTGCCACGATTATCGTGCATCTACGTTAAAGTATTTGAGTTACCACTTACGTACGTCCATGTCATACAATATGTTAGTTACGACTTACGTACTTCCCTGTCAGACAACGCATGAGTTACGACTTACGTACGTCCCTGTTAGACAATATGTGAGTTACGACTTATGTACATCCACTTTAGACAATATGCGAGTTACGGTTTACGTACATTTCTGTCAGACAGTATGTGAGTTACGACTTACGTACATCCCTGTCAGACAATATGTGAGTTACGACTTACGTACGTCCCTGTCAGACAATATGTGAGTTACGACTTACCTACTTCCCTGTCAGACAACGCATGAGTTACGACTTACGTACGTCCCTGTCAGACAATATGTGAGTTACGACTTACCTACTTCCCTGTCAGACAACGCATGAGTTACGACCTACGTACGTCCCTGTTAGACAATATGTGAGTTACGACTTATGTACATCCACTTTAGACAATATGCGAGTTACGGTTTACGTACATTTCTGTCAGACAGTATGTGAGTTACGACTTACGTACATCCCTGTCAGACAATATGTGAGTTACGACTTACACACATCCCTGTTAGACAATATGTGAGTTACGACTTACGTACTTCCCTGCCAGACAATATGTGAGTTACGACTTACGTACTTCCCTGCCAGACAACATGTGAGTTACGACTTACGTACTTCCCTGTCAGACAATATGTGAGTTACGACTTACGTACTTCCCTGTCAGACAATATGTGAGTTACGACTTACGTACTTCCCTGTCAGACAATATGTGAGTTACGACTTACACACATCCCTGTTAGACAATATGTGAGTTACGATTTATGTACATCCCTGTCAGACACCATGTGAGATACGGCTTGTGTACACCCACGTTAGACAATATGAGAGTTACGCCTAACGTACATCTACGTTAGAAAATATGTGAGTTATGACTAACGCACATCCCTGTTAGACAATATGTGATTTACTACTTACGTACTTCCCTGTTAGACAATATATAAGTTATGACTTACGCACATCCCTGTTAGACAATATGTGAGTTACGGCTTACGTACGCCTCTCTATAGGTACGGGTGCTACGATAGTCGTGGCCCTTCAACATGATGAAAACGCTCTACTTGTAAACGACATGCTCTGCCTGGAACTGTGTCCCATTTAAAGTAATGGTATTTTTGTATATTCCATTTGAAACCGAAGCCCCGAGCTTTTTAATCAATATGTTCTATAACTTCTTGAACCATGATGTTAGATAGAATATGTACCGATCTCCAGGGCTGCCCTTGTGGACGTATTTATACAGTTCCTCTAACCCCACTGTAATTGGATCCAGTATGGAATCCCATTTTACTTCTAGATTCATTTTAGAGTACCATTTGTGATTTGTCTGGATCAAACCGACCTTGTGCTGCGCATCAGCCGTCTTCCCTGGGATGTGGCTGTCAGTTGGTCCAGCAGCATCTCGCCGGTACCGAGATGAGTGTCCACGGGACCTCCATTGATAAACTTGTCTGTTCAGAGACGCCACCTAATCCGGGGATCGGGAAACCTCAGTATATGGCTCTGTTGGTATTATGTTGCTTCCGAGTAAGGTTTTGTGGATACTATGTTGTGTTTACGAGTAAGGTTTTGTCGAAGTTGTGTTTCCGAGTAAGGTTTTGTCGATACTATAGTGTGTTTCCGAGTAAGGTTTTGTCGATGTTGTGTTTCCGAGTAAGGTTTTGTCGATACTTTGTTGTGTTTCCGAGTAAGGTTTTGTCGATACTATGTTGCTTTTCCGAGTAAGGTTTTGTCTATACTATTGTGTGTTTCCGAATAGGGTTTTGTCGATACTATGTTGTGTTTCTGAATAGGGTTTTGTCGATACTATTGTGTGTTTCCGAGTAAGGTTTTGTCGATGTTGTGTTTCCGAGTAAGGTTTTGTTGATACTATGGTGTGTTTCCGAGTAAAGTTTTGTCGATGTTGTGTTTCCGAGTAAGGTTTTGTCGATGTTGTGTTTCCGAGTAAGGTTTTGCCGATACTATGTTGTGTTTCCGAGCGGATTTTGTCGATACTATTGTGTGTTTCCGAATAGGGTTTTGTCGATACTATGTTGTGTTTCCGAACAGGATTTTGTCGATACTATGGTGTGTTTCCGAGTAAGGTTTTGTCGATGTTGTGTTTCCGAGTAAGGTTTTGTCGATACTTTGTTGTGTTTCCGAGTAAGGTTTTGTCGATACTATGTTGCTTTTCCGAGTAAGGTTTTGTCTATACTATTGTGTGTTTCCGAACAGGATTTTGTCGATACTATGGTGTGTTTCCGAGCAGAGTTTTGTCGATACTATGTTGTGTTTCCGAGTAAGGTTTTGCTGATACTATGTTATGTTTCCGAGTAAGGTTTTGTCGCCGTTGTGATACCGAGTAAGGTTTTGCCAGTACTACGTTGTGTTTTCGCACTCAACGCAGCACAGCGAATCCCCCCCCCCCCCCCCCCCCCTTGTACAAATCAGCATAAAGATTCGTCACGGTCAGCCGGCTAGGCTAGCTCACCTAGATGCAGTTGTCAAAGTAAAGACACTACACTGAATATACATGACGTATCAGTACTGGAATTGTCTCATGTTAAGTGTACATGAAGTGTAACATGTCCCAGACATGCTAAGATTGATACCAAGTCAGTGCAGAGTGGGGAACACGGGCCTAAACCCTACAGCTGAACCCTGCGCCTGGCAGAGGAACCACTTGTAGAATTACTTCCTGTTTGCAAGGAGAGGACGAGATCGCCCGGCCCGGCCAATGTAAATTAAAAATCGATTCCTGGCTATGGCGAAGCAAGAGGGGGTCTCTCCAATGCTGTGGAAAGTCGATATTCAGACATTAGTGTACACACATTTTAGTCTTCTCTCTCCTCTTTATCTGAGCAGCGTGTAGTCTGATGCTTCGTGTGTGTCGGAGGCAAGGCGTGGTACTGTCTCCAATAAAAGGACCGCCATCACCGCCTGCGATTCAAAGAAGCAGAGGAGCTAAGTGTCAGTATCGAATCCTGAATTAGAGGGTCAAGTTTTAAACCGTTGCTGCTCAGACTGATCGATTATGGCTGAAACACCAGGGCTGACAACGTCGTGGTAGCTGTCGTCGTCAGTGTCCCCTGGCGAGGCAACGCCCATTACGCTGCTGTTTTTGAAACCATCGTTGAAAAACTGTTCAAGAATATCAGACATCCAAACTGTCACATTGGAACCCTTCTGAAGACTTTGTCAGTGCTTGCTGTCCAGAAACTGTGGAGTTATCTCCCTGGCCTATGACTTAAGGCTGTGGCCAGAGTGGTCAAGGCTGACCAGTGACAAGAATCAATAAGCCGCGACGTCAAGCACCATGTGAACACAGCCAATTTGACACAATTAATATTGACACTTGTTTCATCGTGGAACAGAAGAGAAGGGTCCGGTCGGCTCTCTACGCATGCCCACCAACGACCAGCCACACCGCCCTCGACGGCAGTGACTTGGACCTACTTCCTTTCTCAGGAGATTGCATGTCTTCAACGTCGTCCACGACTTCCTCTACGATCATGTGATTCTGCATGACGCAAGACCTCAAGGACGCCGTGCCCCCTTGTCGCGAGTGGTAAGAACGGACGCGGGACACAGGACCTGGACTGCACAGACAGTTGACGTCTTTGACCGGACTGGACAGTTGTACATATTATACTGAATGTCGGTGTAAACTGTAAGGTTATTGTTAAGTTCAAGATGGCCATGATTTCCTAAATATGTTTTGCATGTTTTGTTTGGATAAGATTGCGTAGCCGGTATGTTCCACCATACTGCGCCATATGCAACATCTGCAAACATATAGGCATTGTAATTCAACATGTTTTTAGAATATGGAGACGTGTTTTGCGTCTATTCAAATTAGCTGCGTTTTTAACATGGTGTTCATACAACAGGCTGCATGTCATGTATCGGTACAATGCAGCTCAATATACGTCACGTCACGCCATGACGTTCAGAAGTCGTTCAGCCTTACAATACTCAACCAGAGTCCATCAGTTTGTAATCGTGTTATTCTGTAGCTTGAATGAGGTAATATTCCTTGTATAAACATAACTCGTCGTTTTTTAGTACATTTCATCTAGCCTTTTATAGTATGGAATATTGATCGACCCTTGCATGTATCGTCAGCGTCAAGAGTTCAGTGGAATGCGGGCGTATCAACTCCTCTGTTGGTTGGCTATATTTATTTCTTCGTTAAATTGGTTTTTCTTCGTTCAGCTATGAGACCGGGCTTATAAATTGCTTCTTTTATAGATCTTTATTGGTAAATCGTTTTGATAGCTCCGAACATTCTGGTATTTTTGCGTGTAAAACTATTGGTTTTATGTTTCATAAATTGGTTGTTATTTGCTACAGTTAAGTGAAACATACATTGTTGTACTCGTTGGACCCCGTTGTTGTAGTTTCCGGTTTGCTAAGAGATTTGCTTGGGTCGAAATACAAATACGGATATATTTGCATTGTTTAATATTTCTTTATTTTATATGGTGGTTCATTTGGAAGAACTATATGCTTGTTCTATTTAAAGTTCAGGTATCTATTTGTTTTATATTAACCTGTGTATGTACTTACTTGATTCAGGAGGGCGGCGGGTAGCCTTGTGGTTTAAGCGTTCGCTCGTCACGCCGAAGGCCCGGGTTCTATTTCCAATATAGGTACAATGTGTGAAACCCAGTTCTGATATCCCCCGGCGCAATATTGCTTGAATATTACTTCAAAGAGGCGGACGGGGCGGTCGGGTAGCCTAGTGGTTGAAGCGTTCGCTCGTCACGCCGAAGACCCGGGTTCGATTCCCGACACGTGAAGCCCATTTCTGGTGTTCCCCGCCGTGATATTGCAGGAATATTGCTAAAAGCAGCGTAAAACCATACTCACTCACTCAATTGTGTCCGAGAAGTTGCTTCTTTGTTGATGTTTGTCGTACCGATACATGTTTCTTTTCATGTAAGACCGCCTCCGTGGTTTAGTGGTAGAGTGTCCGCCCGTAGAGTGGACGATCCGGGGTTCGATCCCCATTAAAAGATGTTACTGTTGTTACCCTGTCTGGCGCTCGGCACTAGGGGGCTAAAACAAGGACTGGTCGGCTCGGAGTCAGTATACTGTGTCTGAGTGGGGTTTTGCGGCATGGTGGGCTCAGTGGGCTAGCACTATAAATCGGCATCAGTCCGGACTAGTACAAGCAGCCACACACACACACGTGCATGCACGTCACTATATAAGTGCAATAACCTTGGACGCGACGTTAAACAACATTTCACCTCACATTATTCATAACGACAGCGGCCGGACAAAGAGAAATACATTTTCAATAATTTCTGATTGCAACTTTAGCCACCAGTCGTATCTGTCGAAAACAGACAATGGCCTTTAATTTAATATGAGAGTAACATTTTTAAGACTGTGTTTTAAATGATTTAAGGAAGGCTAATAGTTTTTTCGTTAAAGAAGAACACAAAACCACGGGAAAGGGTTTGATTTGTTAACAACCCATCACATTGTAGTGTGTAGGACAACGTGTGTGGTTGCCGGTATGTTTGCCCTTTGTTGTGGTGTCACGTAAGGACTGATACTGTGGGTGGGTTTAGACTGTATAATAACAACCCCGGGGGGTATGGGACACCTGGTGCTTATCACTCCTTATGTAACGTTTAAGTCAGATTGAACTAAATCAGAATATACAGACAGATGCTTTGACTGGCAAATCAGCGGGAGACAATGCTTCGGAACCTCCTAGACATGTTTTGTGTTTTCCGCAGTATGTGAAATTTTCGTAAAACAATATTCGATAATGTTTAAATATTTAAGGTTTTCGTCAAATTGCCAAGTTAACGCCAAATGAATGGAGTTTTCAGCAATAAGTATGATGTTCGTTTAACATATGATGTTTTCTTGAAACATATTAACAGGTTTTCGTCAAAATGTTGGGTTTTCGTCAAATGAATGGGGGTCAATCCATTTGGTTTTCGTTGAAAATATTTTGGTTTTCGTCAAAGTAAATATTACTGGATTTGAAACTGATTATATGATTATGTTTTACTTTACCTTTGGAGAGTCACATTGTCATGTGTCGACTACAGCTGGCGCCGACTGTTTTTGTTTTTCGCATGTTTTTTTTTATATCGTCATTAATAATCATACTTGCGCTGTTCTAAAATAGACTGCCGAGCAAAAACAAAATATGCATCCATATTTGATGGTTGCCAAATATGGATCATACAAGAAATGGTTATTCGATGTATTTGATACGGGTATCATGATTGTGTTTTTGACCTAACGTCTGCAGTGCTTTTGGCGACTGTTTTCAGCGTAGTAATGTTTTCATAACGTTTGTAATGTTTGACCAAAGTGTATACTTTATCTGGCCGGGGAAAGACAAGTAACGTAGGTTTGTAAGATTCCCTCGGATGGGCAAGGGGGAGGTGATGCTGGGGATGGTGGTGGTGGCTGTGGGAAGGGTGAGGGATATATGGATGAGTGAGAATAAATACAATTAGTCACTAGATACAGATAATCGATGATCGATCTACAAGAGCTTGCCCCTAATGCCTTGTTGACGTCTACAACAGATTCACGACTGATTGTACAGTTACATAGCGTTGTGACGTCACCAGAATTTCGTGCCTGGCGTTATGTCAGACCGGTAAATTAATGGTTGTACACGTTGCTCTGTTCTACCTCAGCGCTTTATAGTGAGCGCACCAGCTTCATAATCCCAGAATAAGCGACTAGAGCCTGTAATAGTTTCTCCCATACTTATACTCTTATTTTTGCTATTATGATTTGAATAGTTCCCGTGTGATGTTTACAATATGCTGTGTGTTGTTTCACACTGATTTCAGGACTATATTATTATGTTTGACCTGTGATCAAAAGCAAAGTATTCTTTGTTTACTGTTAAATATGTCTTTAGATTTGTTCTACTTGTAATGAGTGTGTTGAGATTGCTGGTATCATTTTAAGTCTTTACTTGAGTGCCCGTTTGTACTCGGTCTTCACAAAAAGGTCTTTTGTCGATTTGAACGTGAGGGTCTGTTTATATAATCGTTGTTAACGTGAGAGTCTGTTTGTATGTTATCGATCTTCACGTAAAGGTATGTATTTATTAGCACTTTTCACTATTATTACTTATTATTATTATTCACATTATTACTATATGACTTTACGTAAATGCCACCCTGTATATTATAGGTCTTCATGTGAGGTCCATGTTTATTATAGGTGTTCACGTGAGGGTTTGTTTTTATTATAGGTGTTCACGTGAGGGTCTGTGTTTATTATAGGTGTTCACGTAGGGTTTGTCTTTATTATAGGTCTTCACGTGAAGGTCTGTGTTTGTTATAGGTATTCACGTGAGGGTCTTTGTGTATAATCCGTATTCACGTGAAGGTCTGTTTATTATAGGTGTTCACATGAGGGTCTTTGTGTATAATCGGTATTCACATGAAGGTCTGTGTTTATTATAGGTGTTCACGTGAGGGTCTTTGTGTATATTCGGTATTCACGTGAAGGTCTGTGTTTATTATAGGTGTTCACGTGAGGGTCTTTGTGTATAATCGGTATTCACGTGAAGGTCTGTGTTTATTATAGGTGTTCACGTGAGGGTCTTTGTGTATATTTGGTATTCACGTGAAGGTCTGTGTTTGTTATAGGTGTTCACGTGAAGGTCTTTGTGTATATTTGGTATTCACGTGAAGGTCTGTGTTTATTATAGGTGTTCACGTGAGGGTCTTTGTGTATATTTGGTATTCACGTGAAGGTCTGTGTTTGTTACAGGTGTTCACGTGAAGGTGTGTTTTTATACTCGGTAATCTCGTGCGGATATAAAGGTCTGTGTTTATTATTTGTCTTAAGGGTTTAATAATTTCGGTTTGATCGTAAAGCTGTATTTCTATTGCCAACATTCCTCTGAGGGCGTGTGTGAATTGTTGTTCAGCCCAGGTGCTTGTCAGAAATGTAGATACACAGTTTATTGTAGTCGTGTCCAATATTTTCCAATGTCACTGTATTTGATAAAAGGAGGAAATAGGTTGGTGTTATATATTGCTAGCTGGCGTGGACATAGCTGGCGAGGCAAAAGTTATCGTGATTGAGAAATGGACAGCAGGAGTCGTTGCGAGTGTACACACTGCACATATGAAGAATGGATCCTAGGGCACTATACGTCATGACGGAGATTGTTGGATATGGATCCTGGGCACTATACGTCATGACGGTGATTGTTGGATATGGATCCTGGGCACTATACGTCATGACGGAGATTGTTGGACATGGATTCTGGGCACTATACGTCATGACGGAGATTGTTGGACATGGATCCTGGGCACTATACGTCATGACGGTGATTGTTGCATATGGATCCTGGGCACTATACGTCATGACGGTGATTGTTGGACATGGATCCTGGGCACTATACGTCATGACGGTGATTGTTGGATATGCGGATCCTGGGCACTATACGTCATGACGGAGATTGTTGGACATGGATCCTGGGCACTATACGTCATGGCAGAGATTGTTGGACATGGATCCTGGGCACTATACGTCATGACGGTGATTATTGGATATGGATCCTGGGCACTATACGCCATGACGGAGATTGTTGCATATGGATCCTAGGGCACTACACGTCATGACGGAGATTGTTGGACATGGATCCTGGGCACTATACGTCATGACGGAGCTTGTTGGACATGGATCCTGGGCACTATACGTCATGACGGAGATTGTTGGACATGGATCCTTGGCACTATACGTCATGACGGAGATTGTTGGACATTGATTCTGGGCACTATACGTCATGACGGAGATTGTTGGACATGGATCCTTGAGCACTATACGTCATGACGAAGATTGTTGGACATGGATCCTTGGCACTATACGTCATGACGGAGCTTGTTGGACATGGATCCTGGGCACTATACGTCATGACGGAAATTGTATTATGTGGATCCTTGGATCCTACACTTAATGACGAAGATTGTTGGGCATGGATCCTTGAGCACGATACGTCATGACGGAGATTGTTGGACATGGATCCTTGAGCACTATACGTCATGACGAAGATTGTTGGACATGGATCCTTGGCACTATACGTCATGACGGAGATTGTTGGACATGGATCCTAGGCACTATACGTCATGACGGAAATTGTATTATGTGGATCCTTGGATCCTACACTTCATGACGAAGATTGTTGGGCATGGATCCTTGGGCACGATACGTCATGACGGAGATTCTGTGACGTGGATCAATCAGCAGTATACGCCAAAACGGTGATCGTGCAAGCCGGATCCTTGAATCGTTGCGCTGGGTCCTTGGGAACATCATTTGTTGGTCGTCCTGTTATAGCTGCCAAGGAACATCATTTTGCAAATCGTTGAATACATAGTGTATTGTACTCAGATGTCGCCTGATATCCATGAACAAGATTTACCAATAAGTAAAACATTGCATAACCACTCGCCAACAAAATTGCAGTGAAACTGTAGCATATTAAATGTATCCCTACATTCCTATCACGAACAACCAGCAATGCCATGATGACTACATTACCCGTCATGCAACTTGCCTGTGTCAGTGCCACCGCCGAATACACCCTCATCTCACTGACGTATCGGGTTACCGGAAACTGGGACTTCCGAGCGTTGCCCGCCATCGCATCTGCCTGATATCTCGCCGAGATTCTGGAATAGCGCATCAATATACGGGTACTACGGGTAGATCTATACCACCCCATCCACCACATAGAATTCCTCTACAATAACACAAGGAGCAGAATGTGTGGAAGGTCACGGATACGGGTGGGCGTCATCAATGTTTCCGATGTGGAGACTTAATCGCGTTGGATATTCAAACCAATCTGAAGATGATGATCCATAACAACGTACAGTTCCGGTAAGTCGAGTTAAGGTTGTCGACTCGGTGTCGAGGAGCCAGGAACGTCTTTACCTCAGCGTCCCCATGAGAAGGATATGCTTCCCATTGCCTCCTCACAAACACCTCCAGCATCCTGCTTTGTCCTCGAGGTATTTTCGCCCCATTTAAAGCTTGAAAGCATCTTTGAACTTACAGAATCGTATAAATCTCAACATGTAAATCATGTGTTGCATTTGTTATAAGCAGTCAAGGTGGTTCGTGTGACGGTGTCTTTCTTGTGCCTCTGTAGCCAATCTGTGTGAGACACCCCGCTAATGTTGCATCTTAATTGACAAATGCTTGGTTTTTATATGCTGGATCAGGAACTAGGAGAAAGGAAATTGCCCTTCCTTATTCATGCTAATTATCGACCTGTTCACCTATATTCTCATTAAAGTTGTTTGTGTTAATTTAATGGTGGTAGTCAATCGTTTTTGTATTTTGTGTGTTTTTGATGGAGTGAGACATTGTGTGTTTGATAATCAAAAGGATTTGAGCAACCTCCAACCGCCCAAAAACCACTCCATCACAGCATCACCCAGTAACGGGGACACTGCGTGTGTCGTGTCTTCTCTAAATATCCGCATCAGCTATCTGATGCTTTCGTCGATTTGTGGGGAAAATTCAAATATTTTATTAATGTTGCAATTTATGAAATATGCAAAAGGTGAATGTGACGTCACAATATCGTTGACGTTGTCAAGGCAACATCTTCAGGTGGCGGCGTGTTTTAGCGTGTGATCGATTTTCTTTGAAGAAGACAAAAAGATGTTCATGGCGTGGAAAATAGTCTGGGTACATATCACTCCGTGGGTCTATCCACCTAGGCTGACACTACTTGCCTCAGCTCTGGGTGGAGCTACCCTTCTGTCTATCCTCCCTGTCAGACTAACCCACCTCAGGGTGGATGTACCCTTCTGTCTATCCTCCCTGTCAGACTGACCCACCTCAGGGTGGATCTACCCTTCTGTCTATCCTCCCTATCAGACTGACCCAACTCTGGGTGGATCTACCCCTTCTGTCTATCCTCCCTGTCAGACTAACCCACCTCAGGGTGGATCTACCCTTCTGTCTATCCTCCCTATCAGACTGACCCAACTCTGGGTGGATCTACCCTTCTGTCTATCCTCCCTGTCAGACTGACCCAACTATGGGTGGATCTACCCTTCTGTCTATCCTCCCTGTCAGACTAACCCACCTCAGGGTGGATCTACCCTTCTGTCTATCCTCCCTGTCAGACTAACCCACCTCAGGGTGGATCTACCCTTCTGTCTATCCTCCCTATCAGACTGACCCAATTCTGGGTGGACCTACCCTTCTGTCTATCCTCCCTGTCAGACTAACCCAACTCTGGGTGGATCTACCCCTTCTGTCTATCCTCCCTGTCAGACTGACCCAACTCTGGGTGGATCTACCCTTCTGTCTATCCTCCCTGTCAGACTAACCCACCTCTGGATGGATCTACCCTTCTGTCTATCCATCCCGTCAGACTGACCCAACTCTGGGTGGATCTACCCCTTCTGTCTATCCATCCCGTCAGACTGACCCAACTCTGGGTGGATCTACCCCTTCTGTCTATCCATCCCGTCAGACTGACCCAACTCTGGGTGGATCTACCCCTTCTGTCTATCCTCCCTGTCAGACTAACCCACCTCTGGATGGATCTACCCTTCTGTCTATCCATCCCGTCAGACTGACCCAACTCTGGGTGGATCTACCCTTCTGTCTATCCTCCCTATCAGACTGACCCAACTCTGGGTGGATCTACCCCTTCTGTCTATCCATCCCGTCAGACTGACCACATTCTGGGTGGATCTACCCTTCTGTCTATCCATCCTGTCAGACTAACCCAACTCTGGGTGGATCTACCCTTCTATCTATCCTCCCTGTCAGACTGACCCAACTCTGGGTGGATCTACCCTTCTGTCTATCCACCCCGTCAGATTGACCCAAATCTGGGTGGAGCTACCCTTCTGTCTATCCATCCCGTCAGACTGACCCAATTCTGGGTGGACCTACCCTTCTGTCTATCCATCCCGTCAGACTGACCCAACTCTGGGTGGATCTACCCTTCTGTCTATCCATCCTGTCAGACTGACCCAACTCTGGGTGGATCTACCCTTCTGTCTATCCTCCCTGTCAGACTGACCTAACTCTGGGTGGATCTACCCTTCTGTCTATCCATCCCGTCAGACTGACCCAACTCTGGGTGGATCTACCCTTCTATCTATCCTCCCTGTCAGACTGACCCAACTCTGGGTGGATCTACCCTTCTATCTATCCATCCCGTCAGACTGACCCAGTTCTGGGTGGATCTACCCTTCTATCTATCCTCCCTGTCAGACTGACCCAACTCTGGGTGGATCTACCCTTCTATCTATCCTCCCTGTCAGACTAACCCAACTCTGGATGGATCTACCTCTTCTGTCTATCCATCCCGTCAGACTGACCCCTCTGGGTGGATCTACCCTTCTATCTATCCTCCCTGTCAGACTGACCCAACTCTGGGTGGATCTACCCTTCTATCTATCCATCCTGTCAGACTGACCCAACTCTGGGTGGATCTACCCTTCTGTCTATCCATCCCGTCAGACTGACCCAACTCTGGGTGGATCTACCCTTCTGTCTATCTTTCCTGTCAGATTGACCCAGCTCTGGGTGGATCTACCCTTCTGTCTATCCATCCTGTCAGACTGACCCAACTCTGGGTGGATCTACCCTTCTGTCTATCCATCCCGTCAGACTGACCCAACTCTGGGTGGATCTACCCCTTCTGTCTATCCTCCCTGTCAGACTGACCCAACTCTGGGTGGATCTACCCTTCTGTCTATCCTCCCTGTCAGACTAACCCACCTCTGGATGGATCTACCCTTCTGTCTATCCATCCCGTCAGACTGACCCAACTCTGGGTGGATCTACCCCTTCTGTCTATCCATCCCGTCAGACTGACCCAACTCTGGGTGGATCTACCCCTTCTGTCTATCCTCCCTGTCAGACTGACCCAACTCTGGGTGGATCTACCCTTCTGTCTATCCTCCCTGTCAGACTAACCCACCTCTGGATGGATCTACCCTTCTGTCTATCCATCCCGTCAGACTGACCCAACTCTGGGTGGATCTACCCCTTCTGTCTATCCATCCCGTCAGACTGACCCAACTCTGGGTGGATCTACCCCTTCTGTCTATCCATCCCGTCAGACTGACCCAACTCTGGGTGGATCTACCCCTTCTGTCTATCCTCCCTGTCAGACTAACCCACCTCTGGATGGATCTACCCTTCTGTCTATCCATCCCGTCAGACTGACCCAACTCTGGGTGGATCTACCCTTCTGTCTATCCTCCCTATCAGACTGACCCAACTCTGGGTGGATCTACCCCTTCTGTCTATCCATCCCGTCAGACTGACCACATTCTGGGTGGATCTACCCTTCTGTCTATCCATCCTGTCAGACTAACCCAACTCTGGGTGGATCTACCCTTCTATCTATCCTCCCTGTCAGACTGACCCAACTCTGGGTGGATCTACCCTTCTGTCTATCCACCCCGTCAGATTGACCCAAATCTGGGTGGAGCTACCCTTCTGTCTATCCATCCCGTCAGACTGACCCAATTCTGGGTGGACCTACCCTTCTGTCTATCCATCCCGTCAGACTGACCCAACTCTGGGTGGATCTACCCTTCTGTCTATCCATCCTGTCAGACTGACCCAACTCTGGGTGGATCTACCCTTCTGTCTATCCTCCCTGTCAGACTGACCCAACTCTGGGTGGATCTACCCTTCTATCTATCCTCCCTGTCAGACTGACCCAACTCTGGGTGGATCTACCCTTCTATCTATCCATCCCGTCAGACTGACCCAGTTCTGGGTGGATCTACCCTTCTATCTATCCTCCCTGTCAGACTGACCCAACTCTGGGTGGATCTACCCTTCTATCTATCCTCCCTGTCAGACTAACCCAACTCTGGATGGATCTACCTCTTCTGTCTATCCATCCCGTCAGACTGACCCCTCTGGGTGGATCTACCCTTCTATCTATCCTCCCTGTCAGACTGACCCAACTCTGGGTGGATCTACCCTTCTATCTATCCATCCTGTCAGACTGACCCAACTCTGGGTGGATCTACCCTTCTGTCTATCCATCCCGTCAGACTGACCCAACTCTGGGTGGATCTACCCTTCTGTCTATCTTTCCTGTCAGATTGACCCAGCTCTGGGTGGATCTACCCTTCTGTCTATCCATCCTGTCAGACTGACCCAACTCTGGGTGGATCTACCCTTCTGTCTATCCATCCCGTCAGACTGACCCAACTCTGGGTGGATCTACCCTTCTGTCTATCTTTCCTTTCAGATTGACCCAGCTCTGGGTTGATCTACCCTTCTGTCTATCCATCCTGTCAGACTGACCCAACTCTGGGTGGACCTACCCCTTCTGTCTATCCATCCCGTCAGACTGACCCAACTCTGGGTGGATCTACCCTTCTGTCTATCCATCCCGTCAGACAGACCCAACTCTAGCTGGATCTACCCTTCTGTCTATCCATCCCGTCAGACTGACCCAACTCTGGGTGGATCTACCCTTCTGTCTATCCATCCCGTCAGACTGACCCAACTCTGGGTGGATCTACCCTTCTGTCTATCCATCCCGTCAGACTGTCCCAACTCTGGGTGGATCTACCCTTCTGTCTATCCTCCCTATCAGACTGACCCAACTCTGGGTGGACCTACCCCTTCTGTCTATCCATCCCGTCAGACTGACCCAACTCTGGGTGGACCTACCCCTTCTGTCTATCCATCCCGTCAGACTGACCCAACTCTGGGTGGATCTACCCTTCTGTCTATCCATCCTGTCAGACTGACCCAGTTCTGGGTGGATCTACCCTTCTGTCTATCCATCCCGTCAGACTGACCCAACTCTAGATGGATCTACCCTTCTGTCTATCCATCCCGTCAGACTGACCCAATTCTGGGTGGATCTACCCTTCTGTCTATCCATCCTGTCAGACTGACCCAACTCTGGGTGGATCTACCCTTCTGTCTATCCATCCCGTCAGACTGACCCAACTCTGGGTGGATCTACCCTTCTGTCTATCCATCCCGTCAGACTGACCCAACTCTGGGTGGATCTACCCTTCTGTCTATCCTCCCTGTCAGACTGACCCAGTTCTGGGTGGATCTACCCTTCTATCTATCCATCCCGTCAGACTGACCCAGTTCTGGGTGGATCTACCCTTCTGTCTATCCATCCCGTCAGACTGACCCAGTTCTGGGTGGATCTACCCTTCTATCTATCCATCCCGTCAGACTGACCCAACTCTGGGTGGATCTACCCATCTGTCTATCCTCCCTGTCAGACTGTCCCAGTTCTGGGTGGATCTACCCTTCTGTCTATCCATCCCGTCAGACTGACCCAACTCTGGGTGGATCTACCCTTCTATCTATCCATCCCGTCAGACTGACCCAACTCTGGGTGGATCTACCCTTCTGTCTATCCATCCCGTCAGACTGACCCAACTCTGGGTGGATCTACCCTTCTATCTATCCATCCCGTCAGACCGACCCAACTCTGGGTGGATCTACCCTTCTGTCTATCCATCCCGTCAGACTGACCCAACACTGGGTGGATCTACCCTTCTATCTATCCATCCCGTCAGACTGACCCAACTCTGGGTGGATCTACCCTTCTATCTATCCATCCCGTCAGACTGACCCAACTCTGGGTGGATCTACCCTTCTATCTATCCATCCCGTCAGACTGACCCAGTTCTATGTGGATCTACCCTTCTGTCTATCCATCCCGTCAGACTGACCCAATTCTGGGTGGATCTACCCCGTCGATCTATCCACCCCGTTACACTGACCCAACTCTGAGTCGAAGTGTATATGTTTCAGATGAATTATGTAAGGTTTCCCTCTTTTGTTTAAGTTAATGTTTTGATTATATTAGATTTTTAAATAAGAAAATGTTTATCTTGGGCGTCTTATATGTTTTCCTTTTTAAGAAAATATGTTATATTAAACAATATCTGCTCCTACAATATAACCAAAACATTAATAAAGTACCATGTTCTCGGGATGCTTATCTGCATACAAAACAATTCGATTTTTTCCATTTCATTTTTTGACAGAACCAAGTTCCAAGTAAACACAACTCCCCTCTGAAACGCCAGGAAGCCATTGTTACTTTGAAATGTTTGTTTCAACATCTATAAACATTACTATACTGACCAGAAAATGGCATGGATCATGATTACTTTTGGGGATATGTTTATGACATTCTGTGCTCAGTCTTCATTACAAAAAATATCCCCCAAAATATTCATGATCGATAACTTTCTTTGTTCGGTATATAGGACCCATTTAATTATTAATACAACCATTTCGGTTGTGGCAAACTGATTGTCCGATCCCGGCGAATTCCTTCAGTATTATACATTTTGTTTACCTGTGAATGTTGAATCGGATGTGTCGAAGTTGGGTTATTTTGAACCTCTATCGTAGTCTCAAATGACTAATAGTATGCACAATTGCCCTGTTAAGTCGAACCTATCATTCACAATCAGTTTCACTATTTTCGTATGTGTCGAACACTGGGATAAATCGAGCTATTTCTCAGGTGCTTTAGAGTTCGACACAAGTGTAATTACCGAGAGATCATGAATAACACTTCAGGGCCATAGGTACCAATAGATATCTACATCGTCGGCCTGCCAATCTGACCCAAATTCTTGCGTGTTCGTAACAGTATAGGGAATATTCCGCGGAAGTGGCAACCCCATTTAGAAAGTTAATCATTGATGAGTCTGATCTCTGGTCTGCGGAAAGGTGGGTCAATTTACCCGCATTGAGCATCAGTAATTCTCCATGGTGCCATACTATTCACCAATGGCCAGTCTCCGTGATGCATCTAACAGAAGTCCGACACTGCCTGATTAGATTCGCATGTGTACCACAAATAAAACAGTCAGATTGAACTATTGATTGTACTACAGATTCCTGAAGATAGATTGATTTGGCGTGACTGTTTATGTTTCCTGATTACATAAGGGCCTTTTGTGCCAAACGCGATCTTTGCGCTTTCTTAACTTAGAAATACCACGTTTCAAGTTTCGGAAACAATGTCAATGTGTTTATGAAGTGGTTATTAAGTAAGGTACTTGTTTAGTATTTCGGAAATAATGTCACTGTGTTTATTAAGTGGGTATTTTGTAAAGGTACTTGTTTAGTATTTCGGAAACAATGTCACTGTGTTTATGAAGTGAGCATAATGTAAAGCTACACGTTTAGTATTTCGGAAACATTATCACTGTGTTTATGAAGTGAGCATAATGTAAAGCTACACGTTTAGTATTTCGGAAACATTATCACTGTGTTTATGAAGTGAGCATAATGTAAAGCTACACGTTTAGTATTTCGGAAACATTATCACTGTGTTTATGAAGTGAGCATAATGTAAAGCTACACGTTTAGTATTTCGGAAACATTGTCACTGTGTTTATGAAGTGAGTATAATGTAAAGCTACACGTTTAGTATTTCGGAAACATTATCACTGTGTTTATGAAGTGAGCATAATGTAAAGCTACACGTTTAGTATTTCGGAAACATTATCACTGTGTTTATGAAGTGAGCATAATGTAAAGCTACACGTTTAGTATTTCGGAAACAATGTCACTGTGTTTATGAAGTGAGTATAATGTAAAGCTACACGTTTAGTATTTCGGAAACATTATCACTGTGTTTATGAAGTGAGCATAATGTAAAGCTACACGTTTAGTATTTCGGAAACAATGTCACTGTGTTTATGAAGTGAGCATAATGTAAAGCTACACGTTTAGTATTTTCGGAAACAATGTCACTGTGTTTATGAAGTGGGTATTATGTAAAGTACACGTTTAGTATTTCGGAAACATTATCACTGTGTTTATGAAGTGAGCATAATGTAAAGCTACACGTTTAGTATTTCGGAAACATTATCACTGTGTTTATGAAGTGAGTATAATGTAAAGCTACACGTTTAGTATTTCGGAAACAATGTCACTGTGTTTATGAAGTGAGTATAATGTAAAGCTACACGTTTAGTATTTCGGAAACATTATCACTGTGTTTATGAAGTGAGTATAATGTAAAGCTACACGTTTAGTATTTCGGAAACAATGTCACTGTGTTTATGAAGTGGGTATTATGTGAAGTACACGTTTAGTATTTTATACAATATTGTGTATTTCTTACAGCATTATCCAGTCATTTTTAACTCATGCTCAATTCAACTATATTTCTGTATAGTGGACACTGATAGTTAACTACTATTAAACCTCGATAATTCGGACGGCACCGTTCCCATTAAATCGTCCGATTACCTAATGTCCAGATCAACGAAACATGATATGCATTGCACTCCCTTTAATAGTGTACGACCTAAACAGTCAAGCTTGGTAAGCTTGGGTTACGCTTTAACGGGGTCTGCACTAACGGGGTTTAACTGTACCTGTATGGCTATTACAGATTGTTGTGACTAAATAACGCCACAAATAATCGTGCGCGTACACCCTTTTCAAAGTGTACAGTTTTCTGTACAGTAATGGTTATTTTTTATTTCACTGTTTTTAGGGGTGCTTTTTGTTGTTGCCCGAACGGTTATTGTGGTGTGTATTTATAGATATATTCAATAAGTCTCTTTCACGGTCAATGGCCCAACGCGTTTGCTCTCGGATCTCCATAAACAAATAAATGCTGGAAAAATAATTCTCCTCTGGTTTTACCTCCAGAAAATATTTTGATTATTTGATTGTTCTCTTTCATGCTAATCATTGTATAAGTGCTTACATTCGTATTATTTTATGAGGAACGTAACATGGTGCTTACATTCGTATTATTTCATGAGGAACATAACATGCTGCTTACATTCGTATTATTTTATGAGGAACGTAACATGGTGCTTACATTCGTATCATTTTATGAGGAACGTAACATGGTGCTTACATTCGTATTATTTTATGAGGAACATAACATGGTGCTTACATTCGTATTATTTTATGAGGAACGTAACATGGTGCTTACATTCGTATTATTTTATGAGGAACGTAACATGGTGCTTACATTCGTATTATTTTATGAGGAACGTAACATGCTGCTTACATTCGTATTATTTTATGAGGAACGTAACATGGTGCTTACATTCGTATTATTTTATGAGGAACGTTACATGGTGCTTACATTCGTATTATTTTATGAGGAACGTAGCATGGTGCTTACATTCGTATTATTTTATGAGAAACATAACATGGTGCTTACATTCGTATTATTTCATGAGGAACGTAACATGCTTCTTACATTCGTATTATTTTATGAGGAACGTAACATGGTGCTTACATTCGTATTATTTTATGAGGAACGTAACATGGTGCTTACATTCGTATTATTTTATGAGGAACGTAACATGGTGCTTACATTCGTATTATTTTATGAGGAACGTAACATGGTGCTTACATTCGTATTATTTTATAAGGAACGTAACATGGTGCTTACATTCGTATTATTTTATGAGGAACGTAACATGGTGCTTACATTCGTATTATTTTATGAGGAACGTAGCATGGTGCTTACATTCGTATTATTTTATGAGGAACGTAACATGGTGCTTACATTCGTATTATTTTATGAGGAACGTAGCATGGTGCTTACATTCGTATTATTTTATGAGAAACATAACATGGTGCTTACATTCGTATTATTTCATGAGGAACGTAACATGCTTCTTACATTCGTATTATTTTATGAGGAACGTAACATGGTGCTTACATTCGTATTATTTTATGAGGAACGTAACATGGTGCTTACATTCGTATTATTTTATGAGGAACGTAACATGGTGCTTACATTCGTATTATTTTATGAGGAACGTAACATGGTGCTTACATTCGTATTATTTTATAAGGAACGTAACATGGTGCTTACATTCGTATTATTTTATGAGGAACGTAACATGGTGCTTACATTCGTATTATTTTATGAGGAACGTAACATGGTGCTTACATTCGTATTATTCTATGAGGAACGTAACATGGTTCTTACATTCATATTATTTTATAAGGAACGTAAACATGGTGCTTACATTCATATTATTTTATGAGGAACGTGACATGGTGCTTACATTCGTATTATTTTATGAGGAACGTAACATGGTGCTTACATTCGTATTATTTTATAAGGAACGTACCATGGTGCTTACATTCGTATTATTTTATGAGGAACGTAACATGGTGCTTACATTCGTATTATTTTATGAGGAACATAACATGGTGCTTACATTCGTATTATTTTATAAGGAACGTAACATGGTGCTTTCATTCGTACTATTTTATGAGGAACGTAACATGGTGCTTACATTCGTATTATTTTATGAGGAACATAACATGGTGCTTACATTCGTATTATTTTATAAGGAACGTACCATGGTGCTTACATTCGTATTATTTTATGAGGAACTGTCATGGTGCCCAGATTCGTATTATTTTACCAGAAAGGCAATATGGTTCTTACATGCATACCTTTTTATAAGAAAGACAATATGCTCATGATATAGTCGGAATCGTCCAATCGACTCTGCGTTTAGCCGATATTTCTGATTAATATGGAAAGGGTTTTCTCTTTTATTTACATGCATAAAATTTTATCAGAAAGGTAATATGGTGCTTCAACGCTAATCGTTTTATAAGAAAGTGTATTGGGTCTTTAATAAGAAAAGTATCATGTGCATATGAGCATAAATTCTTATCAGAAAGGTAACATGGTGCTTGCATTTGGGAAATGATATTGTGCTTACATTCATATAACTGGTCAGAGACGTAACATTATGTTTACAGACATATATTCCTATCAAAAAGAGAACACACATTCATATTTTTTAAAGTAAGAATAGGGATATTCTTTTCCGTGTTTCCGATCTATTGTATGATACAGGAAAATGGAGACTGTGGTGCTGCTGGGTGATTTGGATGTTGGGGGAAAGTGTTATCATATCGGGATGCGGGGAACGCTGGGATGCTGGGATGCTGGTGGAGAAGGACGTATGGTTATGCATCAGGACGAGATTTATCACACACAGAGGAGATTGGAATGAATAAAGATGAGCTACGCTAATGGGAGTGAAAATGGCCACTCTCTGCTTCTTGTACACGGTTGAGTTAATGAGAAAGTCTTTTAAGGCGCTTAGATTGATATTCATAAATATGCGCGCTGTATGATTGATCGGACAAAGGGTTGATCAGCTCCGTCATGGGGTATCTCTTCAAGGAGAATACTGACATAAATGCTTGAAGTTGTTTGGCTAACATTTATACCGTTATGCCATGAGGTAGGATATGAATATAAGCATGTACAGGGGGAGACGGGGATGAAGAAGGTGCACGGAAGAAATGTTATGTAAAATGACTCCAGCATCTGGCAACATGACAGGTCGTTTTGACATTGAGGGTCGGTTCAATCTGGTTATGGTTGCGGGCAACGTGTACACAAAGAGTGTAGGGGGTGAGGGCAGAGTCGTTGCTGACAGGGATCTATGTGGTTGTGCTAGCTGGCACAGTGTACACATGGGGTGTTGGTGGTGTAGGACAGAGTCGTTGCTGACAGGGATCTATGTGGTTGTGCTAGCTGGCACAGTGTACACATGGGGTGTTGGTGGTGTAGGACAGAGTCGTTGCTGACAGGGATCTATGTGGTTGTGCTAGCTGGCACAGTGTACACATGGGGTGTTGGTGGTGTAGGACAGAGTCGTTGCTGACAGGGATCTATGTGGTTGTGCTAGCTGGCACAGTGTACACATGGGGTGTAGGGGGTGAGGGCAGAGTCGTTGCTGACAGGGATCTATGTGGTTATGCTAGCTGGCACAGTGTACACATGGGGTGTTGGGGGTGAGGACAGAGTCGTTGCTGACAGGGATCTATGTGGTTGTGCTAGCTGGCACAGTGTACACATGAGGTGTAGGGGGTGAGGGCAGAGTCGTTGCTGACAGGGATCTATGTGGTTGTGCTAGCTGGCACAGTGTACACATGGGGTGTTGGGGGTGTAGGACAGAGTCGTTGCTGACAGGGATCTATGTGGTTGTGCTAGCTGGCACAGTGTACACATGGGGTGTAGGACAGAGTCGTTGCTGACACATGGGGTGTAGGACAGAGTCGTTGCTGACAGGGATCTATGTGGTTGTGCTAGCTGGCACAGTGTACACATGGGGTGTAGGGGGTGAGGGCAGGGGCAGGGACGGTTGTTTGGCTGCGGATATCGTGAATATTTAATACAGACATGCGACCAGCAGACTCATGTGTATAGGTGTATAGATGTGTCTAGGTGTATATGAAGGAATATTGATGTGTCAAGGTGTATATGAAGGAATATTGATGTGTCAAGGTGTATATGAAGGTGTATAGATGTGTCTAGGTGTATATGACGGAATATTGATGTGTCAAGGTGTATATGAAGGTGTATTGATGTATCTAGGTGTATATGAAGGTGTATTGGTGTGTCTAGGTGTATATGAAGGTGTATTCATGTGTCAAGGTGTGTATGAAGTGTCTAGGTGTATATGAAGGTGTATTGATGTGTCAAGGTGTATATGAAGGTGTATTGATGTGCCTAGGCGTACATGAAGGTGTATTGGTGTGTCTAGGTGTATATGAAGGTGTATTCATGTGTCTAGATGTATATGAAAGTGTATTGATGTATCTAGGTGTATATGGAGGTGTATTGATGTGTCTAGGTGTATGTGAAGGTGTATTGGTGTGTTTAGGCGTATATGAAGGTGTATTGATGTGTCTAGGTGTATATGAAAGGAGTATTGATGTGTCTAGGTGTATATGAGGGTGTATTGATGTGTCTAGGTGTATATGAAGGTGTATTGGTGTGTCTAGGTGTATATGAAGGTGTATTCATGTGTCAAGATGTATATGAAGGTGTATTCATATGTCAAGGTTTATATGAAGGTGTATTGATGTGTCTAGATGTATATGAAGGTGTATTGGTGTGTCTAGGTGTATATGAAGGTGTATTGATGTGTCAATGTGTATATGAAGGTGTATTGATGTGTCTAGCTGTATATGAAGGTGTATTGATGTGTCTAGGTGTATATGAAGGTGTATTGATGTGTCAAGGTGTATATTAAGGTGTATTGATGTATCAAGGTGTATGTGAAGGTGTATTGGTGTGTCAAGGTGTATATTAAGGTGTATTGGTGTGTCAAGGTGTATTTTAAGGTGTATCGATGTGTCTAGATGTATATGAAGGTGTATGGATGTGCCTGGCTGTATATGAAGGTATATTGATGTGTCTTGGTGCATATGGACGTGTATTGATGTATCTAGGTGTATATGAAGGTGTATTGATGTGTCTAGGTGTATGTGAAGGTGTATTGATGTGTTTAGGTGTATATGAAGGTGTATTCATGTGTCCAGGTGTATATCAAGGTATGTAACTGTGTCTAGGTGTATAAGAAGGTGTATTGATGTGTCAAGGTGTATATGAAGGTGTATTGATGTATCTAGGTGTATATGAAGGTGTATTGATGTGTCTAGGTGTATGTGAAGGTGTATTGATGTGTTTAGGTGTATATGAAGGTGTATTCATGTGTCCAGGTGTATATCAAGGTATGTAACTGTGTCTAGGTGTATATTAAGGTGTATTGATGTGTCTAGGTGTATGTGAAGGTGTATGGATGTGTCAAGGTGCATATGAAGGTGTATGGATGTGCCTGGCTTTATATGAAGGTATATTGATGTGTCTAGGTGCATATGGACGTGTATTGATGTGTCTAGGTGTATATTAAGGTGTATCGATGTGTCTAGATGTATATGAAGGTGTATTGATGTATCTAGGTGTATATGAAGGTGTATTGATGTGTCTAGGTGTATGTGAAGGTGTATTGATGTGTTTAGGTGTATATTAAGGTGTATTGATGTGTCTAGGTGTACATGAAGGTGTATTGATGTGTCTAGGTATATATGAAGGTGTAATGATGTGTCTAGGTGTATAAGAAGGTGTATTCATGTGCCTAGGTGTATATAAGGGGTATTGATGTTTCTAGGTGTATGTGAAGATGTATCGATGTGTCTAGGTGTATATGAAGGTGTATTCATGTGCCTAGGTGTATATGAAGGTGTATTGATGTGTCTAGGTGTATGTGAAGGTGTATGGATGTGTCAAGATGCACATGAAGGTGTATGGATGTGCCTGGCTTTATATGAAGGTATATTGATGTGTCTAGGTGCATATGGACGTGTATTGATGTGTCTAGGTGTATATTAAGGTGCATCGATGTGTCTAGATGTATATGACGGTGTATTTATGTATCTAGGTGTATATGCAGGTGTATTGATGTGTCTAGGTGTATGTGAAGGTGTATTGATGTGTTTAGGTGTATATTAAGGTGTATTGATGTGTCTAGGTGTACATGAAGGTGTATTGATGTGTCTAGGTATATATGAAGGTGTAATGATGTGTCTAGGTGTATAAGAAGGTGTATTCATGTGCCTAGGTGTATATAAGGGGTAATGATGTGTCTAGGTGTATGTGAAGATGTATCGATGTGTCTAGGTGTATATGAAGGTGTATTCATGTGTCTAGGTGTATATGAAGGTGTATTGATGTGTCTAGGTGTATATGAAGGTGTATTCATGTGTCCAGGTGTATATGAAAGGTGTATTGATGCGTCTAGGTGTATGTGAAGATGTATTGATGTGTCTAGGTGTATATGAAGGTGTATTGATGTGTGTAGGTGTATATGAAGGTATATTGATGTCCCCAGGTGTACATGAAGGTGTACTGATGTGTCTAGATGTATTATTCCACGGTGTATCGATATGCTTAAGAATAACAAGATATGCAGATGAATATTGATGCACCTATGTGTACGATATGGAGTTTCTCGATGTGTTTATACAGTGTTTTAAGATGAAGTGACTGTCTGGCTGGATGTGGCGTAGATGTATTGATGTGCCTATGTGTACTGCTGGAGTGATGATGGCGTATGTCAGTTCACTAGTGATGCTGTTGAGATTCTGCACAGCTCGTCCCCACCTTCCACGTCTGCCTGTTGCTCTCCCGCCCCCTCACAGCCGCTCTGCCGGATCAATGTCAGCAGTCTTTCAATCAATGATGTAAGATACTGCCGAGGATGGCGTTGGTCAGAGACCGGGCCCCGAGACCCAACGGTGGCACATATATTGGTCTCCTGCGACAACTTAAGAACGTTGATTGTGTCGTCTGCTGTCGTCAGCGTAGCATCCACTTAGCTCGCCTTGGACTGCAGTGATGGCGGCAAGCATATGTCTATCTTCAATCAATACACATCTCCACTCATTTGCATGGCACGGAACTGCACAAGCTCTCGGCGCTACAGATTCGGTATTGTTTGGTATATTCACAGACGACACCACAAACTTTTGAATGGAAGGACCGCAAAGATAGGTCGTGTATAATTAGCTGTCACGTGATTGCTCCATTCATTATGCACAGCGTTGGGTGATGTCAGCCTCCATGGCATTAGCGCCAGAAATGTAAATTATTGTCGGTAGTTTTGCCCTCAGTGAAACAGATTTGTGATACACAGAGCATCCAGTCAGATCGCCCGTGATTCCATCGGTAAGGGCTGACAGCGGACATGCCACAACACGGCGAGGGTAGTAGACGTTGCTGTCGCCGCCGTTGAAGTTATCGTTGCTGCTGCTACTGTGTGATTGTGATTCCCTGGTTGCCAAGACGGTGTGCGACGGTGGACCCAGAATCCGTGGACTCGCAAGGCTGTTTGCCCTGATTTTCTACACGCTGTCAACTGTCGCGATTCGCAGGTGTATAATGGAGACGTAATATGTGTTCGTTGGGGGGGTGACTCCATTCCAAGGCAAGCTGTCGAGTGTCACTAACGTCCTCCATGCTGCAAGTAGGCACGTGTGCCGTTGCCAATGAGTAAGTCGTCAATGTGTCCGTCAGTCAGTCCGTCCGTGGTTGAGTTAATCATGTCTGCTCTTCTCTCTTTGCTCTGTTGGCCTACTCTATGACCTAGCTGATACCCTGTGACTGTCAATGCAGTAAGCTATAGTCTCGCAGGGCGCCTACCTTGCCGCCGGAAGCCGATCTAGATACTGGCGGCCATGATTGATGCCAGGTGCGGTAGCTTGACGATATGTCATGGCACACATTTGTAGCCACGCTGGTGTCTTCACTCTCGTACTCCAGAACACCTGTAGCCATGTAGCATCTTTTCCACATCGCGAGGGGACGCTAACCCTGCCGCCGTTCCACTGCTTGTCAGATGAAGCGGGCCATTGCTTCTGCATAGCTCACTCGACACGGGAGAAGCTGTAGGCGCGCTGGAACCTCAAGGCATCTGTTGTATATGGGATGTTTGCACACAAAGCCTCACTCCTTGTTCATCTGGTGTCGAAACAGAGAATACTGTGCTCCATGTCGTGAATCCTGGGCCATGGAGTTGCCGACGTCGTGTGACTAGCCATGGAGAGGTAGGCAACGCTGATGGTTGTCGTTTTCACGGTGCTGACAACCCTTCCTCGTCAAGCATCCACAATACCCGCCTAGTACTGTAGTCAACGCTCATAGTAGATCCTTGACATTACGTTCACAGCTTGCTCGGGTGTGCTTGATTTGTACATACGTGTTATGGTAAAACAACCAAGGGGTAAGTGTTCCCGCGTAGATGATTCCGCGAGCTTGTACGAGTGATAGCTTTGGTTTGACGTATGTGCTTATTGTAACTCACTAGTCGTGTATCGTGTACCCTCAGGTGTGTGTTAGTATGCCTACCCGCAAAGCTCAATGTACATGTCCGCTCTGGACGCTTAACCTCATATATCTCTGTGATCTTAAGGCCGTGTATGTATGCTTTATGTGAATGCACACCCCTGCCTCCGTAATTGTCGATAGAGTGTGACTGCGGTGACCATTAATTGAGCGTTCTGCCATAATCATCCTGGTATGTGGTGTTTGAGGTCTGTGGAAAAGTCTGATGAAGCGACTGTTGTCAGATGGTTTTTTTTATGTGTGATCAGCTTTACGTTACATGCCTAGTGGTAACTTCCTATTTCAAAACGGGCTGGAGTCATTATGTATGTCATATGCAAGTATACTCACAGCTGTCATATATTAATATGCTATGAAATTATTAATTGTTAGAGAAGAACGAAATTGCATTTATAGTAGTTTTGATATTTTACCATGTGACGTTAAGATAAGCTTTATCGGTGAAGGTCGTTTAACTTTTAACATACGCACGGACTAGATTCATACTCTGTCTAGATGTACGAACACATTGAGATCACCTCAGGGTACACGATTCACCATGACCTTTCCTGACTGACTTATAAACATGACCTCTGACATCTTGACCTCTGACATCTGACCTGTCTTCCACACAGCGTTGTCCCTCCCCGGCGATGTAGCGGTTGGCCACTGTGTAGAATGTGCTTGCCCTTGCTGCCTGTCCTCCGTGACCCTGCCTGACCCTTACCTGTTGACCGCCATCAGTGGCAGGACAGTTCAACAGCTAGCTTCATAAACTGTGATGAGTGTTCCCTACCCCCGCCCCGCCCGTCAAGGTGTACCCGGTCCTAGACTCTAGCACCCTGCTTTGTACCCCGTCTGTGTCAGTCCGTCTACCCGAGTGGTCAGTGCTAACTCTCCTCGTCGTGATGTGGCCCTCCTCCTCCTCCTCATCCTCCTCCTCCTCCTCAACTCGTCTGTCCACTCTGCTGCAGTCGTGTCGTACTGTGCTCCTTGCTCACCCCCACTCAGACTGATACCCGTTTCATACCCGTATCATCATGTTCTTATCCAGCTCCGGCAGCGGCCAGGGCCGAGACGGGGATCATGGCATGGCCGGCTCGAACCTCGGGTCCCGTGGGTCATCTCTCCGTCACCATACCTCACACTCCAGAAAGAGGGATGACCCGACTTTACCTGTTCTGAGGGAATCCTCTGCTAGGAGGAGAGAACGGGAAATCGCCAAGCAAGAGGTAAAAATAGCTCCCAATCCCGTAACCTCCTCCGTCGCGTCCGACGCCGAGCAGGGTCTCTCACCCCCCACAGTCATAAACATGGGGGTAGTCCATGAAGACAACACGCTCAGCCCCGGGCGGTACTACGCGTCTTCGGAATCCGCTCCCCCGGACCCATACACCATCATGAGGAGCAAACAGTTGTCCAAGAGGGTGATACTAAATGTTGGAGGTGTGAAACATGAAGTTTTGTGGCGAACTCTCGATCGGATGCCTCACACTCGGTTAGGAAAGTTACGGGATTGCAACACCCACGAGGCGATATTGGATTTATGTGATGATTATTATTTAGCGGAAAATGAATTCTTCTTTGACCGCCACCCGAGATCGTTTGCATCAATATTAAATTTTTACCGCACGGGAAAACTACATTTAGTGGAGGAAATGTGTGTGCTTTCATTCAGCGAAGATTTGGAGTACTGGGGGATAGACGAATTGTATCTAGAATCATGCTGCCAACACAAATACCACCAGAAGAAGGAGCACGTGTTTGAGGAAATACGGAAAGAGGCAGAGAGTATAAGACAACGGGATGAGGAGAACTTTGGGACGGGGGGTTGTGCAAAGTGGAGACAAAAGGTTTGGGATCTATTGGAGAAACCGACTACTTCCACGGCCGCAAGGGTAAGTGCACTTTATAACTATTTATTCACTTCTTATATTTTGCCTGCATTTTAATTGTAGATTATATCTCACATATATGTTTTTACATTTGCACATTTGAAGGAAGTCATCGTGTCATGTGACCCGTGTTTACATTCCGCAGCTAAACTGTTAACACTCGCCAGGAGGCATCGTTTCCATGGCATCTGTCGCCTAGAAACATGCTGAAGAATGCGTGCCACCAGATGGAAGTAGATGGTACAAGACGACATATATATCTATATTTAAATACCAAGCATATGAGACACAGCCTGAACGTAAGGCGATATGAGGTACACTCCCCTCCCCCGGGATCACATCAATGCTCGTGCATTTCCTTCCACGTGGCTCGCGAGCCAAACGCACGTGCCCTACTTCCTAACACACATGTACACACACACACTCCTTAACAACCTAAACGGATTTATTAGCACATCGGAAACGCCGCGAATTAATCCTCTGTGTGTGAAATGAACCAATCAATTACATATGTAACTGCGCCGCAATGGACTGATATCATAACATAATTAACCAGTCGATACGAACCGTTATTACGTGTATATGAGTTATATATTATTATATGTGTATCAGAAGTGATTATTAATATTCTGGGGTTAAAGGTCAGCTGGCAGTGATATTAGCAAGGACAGCCATATCGAATCCCTGTCACAGAACGGCCCATCCATCTTATTGTGAAAGGTTTATAATTATCTTCTATTATGTCTGATGCGATCGCTATTATGCTTGATTGAAATATTTACCTAATCTCTATCGACCGCCTTACAAGATGGCTGCCGTGTCGCTTACAACAATATCAATATATCTGTGTGTTGACCTTACGAAATAAATTATTTTTTATCTGTAATCAAAGTCGTCAGTATTAATCATATCAATAAGCCATACTGTGAAACAATGCCGGATGCAATTATAAACAATGCTGTTTTATAGTTGTGGTATGAGGCATCCGTTCATATGTGGCGCGTTATCTTATAACACAACGCGAAGCACTTGTGGTGACTGATATGTTGTGGCAGCCTATTAATGCGCTTGGGACATTCCTTAATAGAAAACAACAACATGGATAAAGTCGATAAACCCATTGATTTTATGTCTGGTATTGTTGTGCTCATGTAGGCCGCCGCACAAACGGCATGTTTAGCAATCGATACAATTAATTTACAAATATAAGCCCTCGCACAGATCGGGGAAGCTGTGCTCTATTTATAGATTTGCACAAGTCTCTATTTTTTAGGCAATTTCTAGATTATATTAAGAATAAAAACATGTTGTCCCTATATTAGACTCGCGTCTTGTACTGTCCGCTTATCTAGACTTGCCTATTTTAAGGATAGAATTGCTATACACCGATGGACTTACCATTCAGAGCAGCCTTGGGGGAAGGCTACTTTCTTCACTCTGACAGTAAAACAACACCCCGTGATGGTCCGTAAGTAAATCATAAGTCTCTGAAATAAATAGATTTTACAGAAAAAAACACTGGTTAGATTATCTTCATAAAATATTATAAAAAGGAGACTAAAACTGTAGTGATTTCCAGCTAATATAGACTTTGTGTTTAAAAACGGGATAGAAGAAGAATATTTATTGTAAATTAACACCTACAGGGGGCAGGGTACAAAAGATGAACATGTCTAATTAAAAACATTGACATGCACAATATAATACAAATATTGCTATGATTAAATTTTGCCCGAGAGGAGATGTAGATTGTCTTTGCCTGAAAATTTGGTGAATGACATTGGGAGATGTTTGCATAGGCTCTGGTGGATGTAATAGTATTGGATGGGTCGGATGTTTCATGGTCTGTATGACAGAATATAAAGCTACTTGGTGAAAAGTGTAGTCTTTTATTTAGAGAAAAGAATACATCGTAAATACGCCTTTGTGGCAATACACACTGTTAGAGGAAAACCAGAAGTCATATACCGACAGTATGTTTACAGACAGCACTGGCGCACCCAGAGCGTGGGTGGAGGGGTTACTCCGTCTATTCCCCCGCCGCGAAATCTACATAGGCTGATCTAGGGGAAGGGGGATGGAGCCCCCTGTTGTTGTTTTGTTAAAAACCAGGGGAACCTCCTATAGCCCGGTATATGTATCATACACGTCTACCGTACAGACACGTGTATATACGTATACGCATGCACCGCCTACCCAGCAAATATACATTCGTATGAATACTACTCTAAAGAAGTTAAGGACCATCCGAATCGTTAATACATTACTATAGTTAATCTGTCATGGCACACATGGTTCTTTAGTTTTTCTGTTTGTTTCTTGTTTATCCTCCCACTCATCAATATTCCAGCTATATGACTGCGGTCTGTAAATAACCTGGACCAGACAATTCAGTGATATACATCATAGGCGCATCAATCAAGTCAGCGAACCTGACCACCCGAACCCGTTAGCCGCCTCTTCCGACAAAAATAGTCGCTTTTTGTAGAAACCATAGACTGCTGAGGACCTATTCTAACCCGGATCTTCACGGGAAGTATGGTTCACCTGTCACGCTTAAAATCCGGGTTCGATTCTCACATGTGTATGATGTGTGAAGGCCATGTCTGGTAACCCCCGCCGTTAGATATTGCTGAAATATTGCTAAAAGCGGAGTAAAACAATACTCACCCTTTTCAGAAGTGTGTGTATGTGTGTGTAAGGAGTGACTATATATAGAGCGTACAAGATGGCAGTTACTCCAGTATGTAAACCACAAACACGAAGAACAAACAATGTGTCTTTCATACTTAGGGGGCACGGGTGGCCCAGTTGTCTAAGGCGCCGCGATTCGCTGTGCAGAGTTGCGCCCCTTGGGCACGTCAGAAACCTATGATTGTGGGTTCGAATCCCGGTTCGCCCCGATTATGTTTCTAGGTTTGTCAGCACCATACCCGTGCTCGTGGGTTTCATCGAAGTGGTAAACGTCTAAGACCTGCATCACTTGGGGCTTTCCTCCCACATTAAGCTGACACGCCGCGATATAACTGGAATACTGTTAAAAGCGGCGTTAAACCCAACTCACTCACGCTCACTCACTCTTTCATACTTCCAAGACATATTTAGTCGGTATGCAAATGGACATCCCTCCCACGTGATGTTGTCAGTACTTATGAAAACCACAGTAGATAATCGGAATCTTGTAATCTAATACCCCTCCTCAGTTCTTATTATGCAAGCTTCACCACATGGCCCTGTCCCGTTTACAACCTGTGCCCGTCAAAGTCCGTTACACAGCAGAATAATTAGGACCAGATTGTACATTTTCAAGGGAATACATATTAGTGATAATTTCTCCTCATAGGGCTAGGTTCCATATTTGCATGTTTTTTGTTGGTTGGTTGGTTAATATCGCATTTATATTATACAGCCTTGTTGCAAGTCCAACAATTGCAAAGGATTTCTTGAATGTTTATAGACGTTGTCACCTGCGAACAGTTTTAAAACAAAACAAGATCTAGATTGTGATATTTTTATAAGTAGGCCAAAGGCTCTCCCTGTGTGTTGACTATCGTCTGGACCATATTCTACAAGCTTGACACGGGTTTGCCGACCATGCCAGCTGTTAGTTTAATAAGAGAAACGCATCATGCATATCTATCTGCGTCTATAAAAGAATGCACAAATAGTATGTTCTGTCGCAGGTGGTGGCCAACATATGTACCTATTCACCGCTACGCACACCGGCGAAGATAGAACTGCTGAAATTTGACTCGCTGCAATATCGATATAACGATTTATATATTCAATTTAAAACGCCTGCATTTGTTTATATACGAAATGTCAACGTTGGAATATTGCGACCAACTGGGAGAGTTTTCAATATATTTGCTGTCTCAGGTGACGAGGTAGAACTATTTCATGGCTGCTTCAAAAATGTAAATTCAAATGTATCAGGTATAGATTAGTAAAACTACCATAGTCCGTTGCCATTTTTATCATTTGGACTGGTTTTGATTGTAATATATGCAAATATTCCACAGTTTAGATGCAGGACAAATGGTTATGCTGAGTTTCGTGTTTCCCCGTTGGAGTCATCTTCGGTTATCCAGTGTTTTCTATACTGCACAAATAAATAGGGATCTTGAATGTATTTGGGAATTCTTTTTTGTAGTGAAGACTGGGCACAAAATGTCTTAAACTATCAAAAAAATAATCATGATGACTTACTGTTTTTGTTCAGTATATCACCAATATATGTTTAGCTCGAGTCACGTAACGCTATAAATAGCCGACCAATTGATTTACACAAATGAGCAGTGCTAACTCAGTGCTAACTTCAAGGGTATGTATCATAATAGAACGGATAATATGCCCTTGATAATCGAGGATGCGTTGGGGTGTTTGAAAGGGAGCCTTGTGGGTTCGGTGGTCACTCGTCAGACCTGGTTCAATTCTATACAGGAGTATATTCTGTGACGCCCCTTCTTGCTACATAGGGGGCGGTCGGGTAGCCTAGTGGTTAAAGCGCTCGCTCGTCACGCCGAAGTCCCGGGTTCGATTCCCGACATGGGTACAATGTGTGAAGCCCATTTCTGGTGTCCCCCGCCGTGATATTGCTGGAATATTGCTAAAAGCGGCGTAAAACCAAACTCACTCACTCACCTTTGCTACATAGAGCCTGTGGTCTCAATTCGTCTAGTTTAAGGTATATTTTGACTTTATATTCCATCGAAAATCTTTTACCTAAGTAGGATGTTTTCGGTGCTATTCCCCTCTTCAGTATGGCTGGAACAGTGCCTCAGACGGTTTCGGGGATTTATATACGGATTTACGTCATTTAAGGAATAGATAGGTTTTAGTTTTTTAATACTATCCTTAATCTGAGTAATGTGTTTTGCATCTCATCACTAACCCAATATATAATTCCAACTTTAATATAGAACAGGAGCGGTAGTCTGGTATACGTAGTTAAAGCGTTTGCTCGTCATGCCGAAGGCCCGGGTTCGATTCCCCACATGGGTACAACGTGTGAAGCCCTTATCCTGTAGCCCTGCCGCAATGTCGCTGCAAAACACAACACCCCCACATAATCCAGGTATGTTGTAGAAGCTACACCCCGTAGAAACCTGCCGTGTGATTGATGCAATATTGCTAATAGACGCGTAAAACACTCCAGCTAACACACTTACAACGGTACGTTCACACAGATTGAGGAGGAAATAATTCACGTTATTTTGATACAAGGGAACCCAGTTTGACCCGGAACCATGACCCAGCTGCATCTCCATCACGACTAATGGATAACCAAGATCATTCAATGCTTGGCTGGATCAGATATGTGATGATAAATTACCTAAGTTGCAGCGCCTGCACATGCCTGGACGGTCACTGGGTGATGAGGCTGTGGATTGCATAACGGTAAACAGGAACGGATGGTGGCAGTTTACGCGACCTACAATTCCACACGCACCCTTGTTCCAGCATGTGCCCGCCTTTGATGCAGGATCGTATGTTATAGTGGTTTAATGCTGCACGGGTCTGGCAGTAATATAATTATACCGTTATCGTTCACCCATCTTTCTATAGGACACGTGTTGCATCGTAATAAAGTACGTTTGCGTCTTCATTAATTATGGTTTGACATGCCAATTGTTTACGAAATAAATACCTGGCGTGTGTTTATTTTATTATCTTGTTTTGGAGTCTATCCAGTGAGATGTTTGAGCGTAGGCGCATTTTCCCTGATTTTTAATGAGCATCCTGCGGGGTAAATGTAACCACGAATAACTAGCAACAGAGCTTGATAGATACAGCGCCGGCAGTGGCATAGTTTGTTTATTATTGCCAACTGTGTATTTTTACCGTATCACATTAATTACTTCACAAATACAAATTAAACTATATTTTCAATATATATTATTACAAATTGTGCAAATTGTGTGGGTGGTGGGTGCTACTGGTAGGGCGGGGCATGCTTATCCTTTCTGAGAACACCTGGTGTCGTCACTGATCTTCAGTGCTTCAGTGGATAATCGAGACTGGTTATTCTCTGGCATTGCCGTTTTACATTTGAACACCAATGTCTTGTATCAAGATATTGGTTAATACTCGTAATAGTAATGCCATCATTGCACAGAGCTCCAGATAACGTTTTGAGCAATTGGGTTTTCACTCGAAGGTTTCTATTGTAATTGGGTTATTACATGTTTCATTGGGTAACCAATATTTTTTCACTCATCGTAGTCATCACTCTATAAGGTTTTTCCCAAAATGAGTGAGCATTTTGAGATTTAAAACAAATGAAATAATGATTAAGATGTATATAACGGTCCTAAATATTGGCTTGACTCGGAAAGTAAATTAGTTCGTAATTGTGTTTCGGAAATTAGCCCCGTTGTACGCATGCTGAAAAAACTTCATTGGGTATTTACGCGTGCTTTTTTCAAACAATTGCGTTTTCCATTTAATGCATTCGTTTCTGTACGAAGGGTAATTGAAAGTAATTGGGTTTTGAATAGTCTCGGGGTATTTTGCGCTAATACGCAGCTTATCTGTAGCTCTGAATTGCACTTTATTGCAATTGAACATTTCCCCCCAAAACACGTGGCAGGTTTGGGATATATGAATATATAGAATGAGCGGTGCTTAATCTTCTTCGATGTGCATAATATATACTTGAACTGTTGTTATCAGCAGATACATATTCCTGGTATGTCGGATAGCACAACGTTATAACAGAGACACAGTTGCTTCTGTCAAGATAACAAGTAACAGCTAGTGAGACCCTATCCAGTTCCAGGTCATATTCATGCGAGACCCCAGACCTGGTATGGCTGGAATAGTGCTATGAACGGTATAACACTCGATTCACTTAATACTTCGGGGGTTTACATGCGGATTGGCCATTTTAGAACTAGGTAAGCTTGATTTCTCACAAACTTTATCTTTAATCTGCGTAATTCGTTTTACATCTGATAACAACTGTTTTAATCACTTACCCAAATTATAATTCACAGTTCTGTATATTACATACAGAGGCGGTGGGGTAGACTAATGGTCAAAGCGTTCGTTCGTTTCGCAAAGTGTCCGAATTCGATTCCCAACATGGGTACAATACGTGAAACCCATTTCTGGTGTTCCCCGCCGTGATGTTGCTGGACTATTGCTAGAAGCGGCGGCATTAAACCCTACTCACTTTTTTTTAGTACAGAATGGTAATGTCAAATACGGATTCAAATCACTTTCCTGCTTCTGCACGTAGAAAGCCCTGCCGCCAAACTAACGGTGTATGTGATGACATGTGAGGTTGTCCTCCTGTCAGGTGGCGTTAGAACATTTCCTCTGCAGCCTTGGCATTTTAACGATGATTCATAAACTCGTAGCAGACAAGCGACTGTCATAACTTACTATGATTGTTATGAAGCGAGGGATCGATAATTTAATATCCATGTGATGGTGGAGGGCCGAGAACATATGTCTTCTTTCTTTTCATTTAAACCTGAGGCAAAATAAGTGCTCTCTCTCTCTCTCTCTCTCTCTCTCTCTCTCTCTCTCTCTCTCTCTCTCTCTCTCTCAAATTCAAATTCATTTCAAGTGTAAACTTTCTTTCGCCCGTCAGTACATTTGAATTTGATACACTTTCCATAATATGAATCATCTCTTTCCAGTATACGTGTATAGTAAGAACCTGATCGGTTATGTTTCGACAAAAAAATATTTAATTGACAAACATATTTTATTGATGCTAATGACGCAGTATGATTCATCGCCTCTCGGAGTACAGCATCATCCTGACCTAGATATATTTTGAGAAATCAATATCTACACATCAAAGGTTAGTATATCTATCTACACAGCAAAGTTTATAAATGATACAAGTTACTTATCATCACTTTGTAGACGGCATGTAGACGGCATTAGCCGGACAGTTATTATTTGAGAAAGAAAATGTAGATGGGAAAGGTTTTGAATTGATATACATGTACATCACGTAGTATGATTCATCTCCCAACCCACACTTCAGGAAACCCCACCCCCCTCCCCAAACTGCGTCTTCACAGACAATTGTCTATTGTTCTATAAAAATACCGCTGACTTAATGATTGGTCAATGGATCAGTGTACATCCAATTTTCATTCTCAGCTCCCTGGGGAGTATACCTAGTTAATTGATCATACATTAAGCTGAGATATTTTTGATTGCATTCGTGTTGTAATGTCATTAAACTTTGTCATTGCAGACATGAAAACCCGTAGAAGCAGTTAGGGATAATTTTCTGGGAACATTCATGCGTTTGTTTTTTTCCTTTGTCATGTAGGGATGGGACATCTATATGAGAGAGTGATTTTGGTTAAATGCCGTATTAGACAGTATGTAAGTTATATCACGGCGTGTCAGGTAAATGTGGGAGGAAAGCACGAAGTCATGCAGGTTTTAGTAGTTGTTATAATGGTGGAAGACCTGTGAAGATCTGGTGTAGAATAGGTCTTCAGCAACCCATGCTTGCCTTAACAGGCGACCATGTTTGACGTAAGAGGCGACTAACGGGATCGCGTGTCAGGCTCGCTGACTTGGTTGATGCATGTCATCGTATCCCAATAGCGTGGACTGATGCTCATGATGTCATTCACTGGATTGTCTGGTCCAGGCTCGATTATTTATACAGACCGCCGTCATATTGCTGGAATAATGCAGAGTGCGGCGTTAAACAACAAACAAACAAACAAACAAACAACAATGTAATGCTGGAAAACGATCACGTGATGGATGCTGACGATTCCGCGAGCCTTGCAGCCATCTCTATAGAAAATGTGGAATTATATGGACAAGACACAGATAACCCCACGTTGCGCTGTATTCAGTACTGGGGTAGTACTAGGACAGATGACCTAACAACAATGATGCGCCCATATGACACATGATCTAGCAGCATAGATATGACGCATATGACCTAGTTACTCTCATGTGATGTTACATATATATGACTCAGTAACCCGTATTTCATACGACACATAAATGACCTAGTAACCTATATCATACGACACATATCTGACCTTGTAACCTATATTATACGACACATATCTGACCAAGTAACCTATATCATACGAAATATATCTGAACTAAACCTATTTCATACGACACATATCTGACCTAGTAACCTATATTTAACGACACATATATGACCTAGTAACCTATACTATACGACATATATCTGACCAAAGAACCTATATCATACGTTTTTGTTCTTTTGTTTGTTGTTTAAAGCCGCACTCAGCAACAGGACGGCGGTCTGTAAATAATCGAGTCTGGACCAGACAATCCAGTGACTGACATCATGAGCACCGATCTACGCAATTGGGATACGATGACATGCATCAACCAAGAATACGATGTTTATGGGCCTAATTTTAGACAAATGGTCAAACAGGGATGGAAAAGTTTGTCTTTAAAGCGGTAACGACTATGTTTGAGGTATTACCGCCTGTCTGCACAGGGGTACTCCTTTGCGACTGAGAGAACACCATGTAATAAGGGACTTTCTTCAGTACTCTGGTTAGTATATCGGGCCTAGGACCTAACTCACCAGCTAGCTATGTTCATGTTCTTGTAGACGCCATTACGACATAGAACCTTTACGCTCAATATCTGTCAAGGTTGACTTGTTTGACTATTTGTGCTCCGTCAAGCCTCGCTACCCGTTGAATTGAGACTGTCAGCAAACAAAACCAAGACTGCAATTCTGTGAGCCATTCCGCGCCAACAGAATAATAGTGGCCTCTTTGTACCTTGGCTCCGCTGTGGATAATGAATAATTTATCTGGTTTATCTAGTCAGGGAGTTTTTTTAAAATAGTCTTTCAACCGCCATTGTTTGTAGAGGGGAGATCGATAATCGAAGCAGTGAGCGGGGCGCGAAAATGTTTTTCTCCTCCGCGCTCAGCTGTTAGTTATAACGACTGATGGTGAACTAGTCACGTTAAGTTCGGCACCCTGTTTTTTTAAGGTTGATCAGTTGGGTTCACGTCCCGGGCCAACACTGGCTAACGAGGTTGGCTAAATTAGATCAGTTTTCAAAACAACTCGCACTCCTGTCATTCATCTACCAGGGAGAAAAGATTCAATTCAACTCGATCTGATATAACCGCATCGGCAAAGCAGCGTTTGTGATCAGTCCTCTTGCACATTCTACACGCGTCGCCATCTTGAATAGGAAAGAAAGTTTAGTTTGATAATACAGTTACAAGTTTCTGCTAACTTCTGGAGAGCGCTCTGGAGTAATTTAGAACAGTCTGAAATTTGGACGCCATCAGCTGACTTTACTAAACTATATACCAGACTATCGAGACCAAAAGAACAAAGCAAGCGTCGCTGTCACGGCATGCACTCTGATTTGCAATCGCACTGCTGGTTTTTACAGCTGTGCTATTGATGAACTGCTTAAGGTGTAATGAACTCCCATACAATGCTCTGTTGCCAACATTCCAGGACAACTCAGTTAATGCAATCTGGTGAATGTTTAATACAGATGCCATCTGTCTCCGGCCACAGTGATGGATATCTATTGGTTACTTTAATGACGTTTTGTGACAGGTTCAATGAAGTCGCACCTCATGGGGTGGCTGTACACGCGTGGCGTGAGGAGACACTGTGTTATTTGTTTACCGCGCGTGGGAGGTATGCTGTGTAATGTGTGTCGTGGCTACAGTGCGATGTTTAATGTGTGTAGTTGACGTTTTTGCGATTTTAATTGTGTGTTGTTTTAAGAATGTGAAGGGGATATTTTGTGATGTGATATTGTGCGATTATTAGTGTGTGTGTGTGTGTGTGTGTGTGTGTGTGTGTGTGTGTGTGTGTGTGTGTGTGTGTGTGTACGAGATATAGTGTGATTTATAGTTTAGTACATGTTCGTTACACAATGTCCAGAGCTTGCAAATTATGTTGCACTATATCCCGTGCATGTAGAGAATATTGCACGCTGTTCAGTGCGTGTAGGGTATATTGCACGATGTTCAGTGCGTGTAGATTTTTGTTAACGATATTCCTTGTGTTAGGGTATACTGCACGATGTTCATTACGTCTAGTGTATATTGCACGATGTTCAGTGCGTGTAGGGTATATGGCACGATGTTCAGTGCGTGTAGGGTATATTGAACGATATTCCTTGTGTTAAGGGTATATGGCACGATGTTCATTACGTGTAGTGTATATTGCACGATGTTCAGTGCGTGTAGGGTATATTGAACGATATTCCTTGTGTTAAGGGTATATGGCACGATGTTCATTACGTGTAGTGTATATTGCACGATGTTCAGTGCTTGTAGGGTATATGGCACGATGTGCATTACGTGTAGTGTATATTGCACGATGTTCAGTGCGTGTAGGGTATATTGAACGATATTCCTTGTGTGTAGGTATATTGCACGATGTTCAGTGCGTGTAGGGTATATTGAAAGATATTTTTTGTGTAAAGGGTATAAGGCACGATGTTCAGTGCGTGTAGGGTATATTGAACGATATTCCTTGTGTGTAGGTATATTGCACGATGTTCAGTGCGTGTAGGGTATATTGAACGATATTCCTTGTTTAGGGTATATGGCACGATGTTCATTACGTGTAGTGTATATTGCACGATGTTCAGTGCGTGTAGGGTATATTGCACGATGTTCATTACGTGTAGTGTATATTGCACGATGTTCAGTGCGTGTAGGGTATATTGAACGATATTCCTTGTGTTAAGGGTATATGGCACGATGTTCATTACGTGTAGTGTATATTGCACGATGTTCAGTGCTTGTAGGGTATATGGCACGATGTGCATTACGTGTAGTGTATATTGCACGATGTTCAGTGCGTGTAGGGTATATTGAACGATATTCCTTGTGTGTAGGTATATTGCACGATGTTCAGTGCGTGTAGGGTATATTGAACGATATTTCTAGTGTGAAGGGTATATTGCACGATTTTCAGTATGTGTAGGGTATATTGAACGATATTCCTTGTGTGTAGGTATATTGCACGATGTTCAGTGCGTGTAGGGTATATTGAACGATATTTCTTGTGTGAAGGGTATATGGCACGATGTTCAGTGCGTGTAGGGTATATTGAACGATATTCCTTGTGTGTAGGTATATTGCACGATGTTCAGTGCGTGTAGGGTATATTGAACGATATTTCTTGTGTGAAGGGTATATGGCACGATGTTCAGTGCGTGTAGGGTATATTGAACGATATTCCTTGTGTGTAGGTATATTGCACGATGTTCAGTGCGTGTAGGGTATATTGAACGATATTTCTTGTGTGAAGGGTATATGGCACGATGTTCATTACGTTTAGGGTATATTGCACGATGTTCAGTTTGTGTAGAGTATATTGAACGATGTTCTGTGCGTGTAGGGTATATTGAACGATATTTCTTGTGTGTAGGGTATATTGCACGATGTTCAGTGCGTGTAGATTTTATTGAACGATATTCCTTGTGTGTAGTGTATATTGCACGATGTTCTGTGCGTGTAGGGTATATTGAACGATATTCCTTATGTGTAGGGTATATTGCACGATGTTCAGTGCGTGTAGGGTATATTGAACGATATTCCTTGTGTGTGGGGTATATTGCACGATGTTCAGTACGTGTAGGGAAAATTAAACGATATTCAGTGCTTGCAAATTATGTTGCACTATATCCCGTGCATGTAGAGTATATTGCACGATGTCCAGTGCGTGGTGGGTATCTTGCACGGTATTCCTTGTGCGCAGGTATATTACACGTTCGGTGCGGGTAGTGTAAGTTATGTAATGTTTACTGTGTAGGAAGTAGTGTCTGAACCCTAGACACATACCAGGAATATATACATATAAACATACCGGCTCGCTCTCAGCATTGTTTACGAGTTTCCTCTCCGCTCTCACACCTCCACCCAATAACGTAAAGGCATACTAGTTTATTGGGGTTAGTGTCACTGGCAGTTGTGCTGCTACTGTGGTTGCTGCTGTACCTCTTATAATGAGTACTCTAGGCTCCCTTCACGTGCACACATTCATGCATGTATGTGGTTATCAGACAGGTATGTTGATGGAGCATGTGGACGAGATTACACAAAGGGAGCATGCCAATTGTCTACATTTACACCAGTTCAAGAGCTAGTGTAAATGTTATTTTGCACACATGTTCATTGGAAACGTGTAGCTTGTCATATGAACTTGAAGCAAACTTACATATGTGAGCAATTACTTTGTGATGGTTGAGGATAGGCTATTTGTTTAAGTACCAGACGGTACTTGATCTTCCTCGGGCGCTCTTTGGTCTTTCGACAAATGTAAGTGAATTTTAATTTCTTTATTCTGTTTTTCCCAATCTAATCCAATCATGAAGTTATCAATCACAACCTTGTGCCAACAGCTCTTATCGTTCTCCCAAGATACATCGTAACATCTAAGACCTGAATTATTTGGGTTTTTTTCACCCAAATCAAGCGAAACTCGGTGATATTACTATGACCAACAGCGGTTATTGTTCAAAGAAGGTATAGGAGTGGAGGTGTGGAAAAATAATTTGTTCCGGATAAATATATAGATAAAGGAATTTGTCCTCAGGTTTTGCCACAAAGGAATAAACTTTTTGCAGGATATGCTGTCATCATGTCATGTCATGACAAATGTGTAAAGGAGAATCTAAATGTTGTCTTTTTCTTGCACAGGAAAAGACCCATAGTAACCTAGCTTCCGTTGTAGTGCCACGCACATAAGTATTATTGTACATGTGATCGGGGTTCTTGTTTTTCAGTTATTACGGTAATGGTTTGTTATTATATGTCTCTGGGTAACAGTAGTTGATTTATGAACAACAGTATATGTATCAGACTGGTACGAGGGAACACTTGCTCTCGTCTGTGAAGGTGTGTGTGTGTGGGGGGGGGGGGGGGGGGGGGGGATCACGGCACAAATCGAACTCTAGCTTGCCTCTTTTAAAAAGCCCGATTATCCTCGATTATCTGGTGTATTACATCTCCATTCTATGATGATAAATACCGCGGGCTTATTCACTAGAATAGCTTCGTTTTGGAAGTGTCACCATCCCTGTCGCGCTAACGCTGAGCTCGGAATGTCGCCCAGTAAAGGTATTTGATTGGATTGCTATTTTTAGCGTCGCGCCATACGAATCGTACTCACAACGAGGCTGATACATTGTATATATTCTATGGACTGACATATGATATGGCATATGAAATAAGTGACTGACAATAGCAAAAACATTGCAACAAACAAACCATTTTTTCAAGAATCAGTGGAAACAATTATTTGCACACATTCGGAACACACCAATTTTGAGAACAAATACCTCGGATTAAGATTAAGATAGCGACTTTTAAACAGCCTTTATCTATTGCAACTATATCACAGGGAGACTAAAGATGGTTTCAAATACCATGAAACCATTTGGGAAATGAACCCATGCAAGCGTGACAGTGAGCACTTTCACCTTTATGCCATATTTGGTTATCGTATCTCTTGGGGGTGATGCATAATGCTAGGTGATCATTATTCATTTTTATTGCTAAAAGTACTCTAAAATATATCTCTTCGCGCGCCATGGAACATAAGCAATAAATATCGACCGCATTTTACTCTTAATATCCTTGTAGTAACACACTGCTGACCCTACACAATGTTCACACAAGTATGATATCAAATATATGCAATATAGTGGTCACATCTGGTGGCTGTGTCAGTGTTGGTCGATGCCCCGACACACAATCTTAACTACACTTTTCATCTATGCAAACATACTTCGCACATAAATATATATAATTTTATACTCGGTAGTATTTGTTCGAAGTGCATCCCGTTCGCCAATTTTTGCAGGAAAGGTTCATCAACCCTCACGCGTTGTTGTGAAACACAGGTTAACACGGAGTGACAGCGTTGATGAGTTTAGCAAGCTGCATCCCTAAGACACGGACCTGGTGGGAGTCCTACAACACCCCCCGTCTCTAAGACTTCAAGGTCTGAGAAAGTGTGTAAACAGCACCGGGCCCCGCTTCACAAAGCTATCTTAGTGCTAAGACGATTTTTGTCCACATAGTAGCATAGGTTTATGAACAGTCATAGCCCTAAGAACGCTTTGTGAAACGGAGCCCAGAATCCCAATTCCACATAACGATCGTAGCGCACGACTGTCCTAAATTGTAGGGTTTGGGCGTTGGAAGGGGAGTGTTTGGTTTGGGACGTTGAATGTGGGGAGTACGGCGGGCGAGGTGTGCGACATGGGTTGTGGGGCGTTGAATGTGGGGAGTACGGCGGGCGGGGTGTGCGACATGGGTTGTGGGGCGTTGAATGTGGGTTTAGTGCGATGGACGTTGGATGACGGGTGTGGTGGGGCGTGAGCTTGCTGTGTAGGTTAGTGTAAGTAGGTGGGCACGGGTGGCCCAGTCGTCTAAGGCGCCGCGATTCACTGTGCAGAGTTGCGTCCCTTGGGCACGCCAGAAACCTATGATTGTGGGTTCGACTCCCGGTTCGCCCCAATTATGTTCTAGGTTTGTCAGCACCATACCCGTGCTCGTGGGTTTCACCGAAGTGGTAAACGTCTGAGACCTGCATCACTTGGGGCTTTCCTCCCACATTAAGCTGACACGCCGCGATATAACTGGAATACTGTTAAAGGCGGCGTTAAACCCAACTCACTCACTAGTGTAAGTAGATCGAGGGGTGTAGGCCGCCGCGCCTATGTCGATGGGTGTACGAGTCGTAAATATACCATGTATCATCTAGGGTTCAATTTGACACAGCGTTTTGTTCTATTCTGAAGTTACATTTCTGGTGTCCCCCGCCGTGATGTATTGCTGGAATATTGCTAAAAACGGCGTAAAACCATACTCACTCACTCTATTCGATTTCTTTGCGTGCCCTCGAACCAATCTTCTTCTTCGCCCAGACATCGTCTAGTAGTGTAATAGTGTACCAGCATGAATGAACCGATATAAGTCGTTTACTATTCTGCTGACGTCTGCTTAAAACCAATTTTGATATGTCCACGATGTTAATGTACGGATGTCTAACCCACGTAGTCTTGAACAGCGCTGCTGTGTAATCGAATACCAAACAAGCGTTTAATGCCAATCATATGAACATGCCGTATCCAAAATGTATCTGTTATCAATATTACTCAACTCATGGCATGTTTAAACAAACGTCAATTATCACAAGCCATAAATTATGTCGAATGATAATGTCGGCTTGGTTTATGCATGTTTCACCCGATTATATATGTCAGTTCTACGTCCTCTGTATATGACACCAGTCAGGTGACAACCATTACCATGGTAACGAAAACCTCCACTAAAGCTCTGATTGCAAAAGAGACCTGTCGCAGAGATACCTAACATGGCTGACTATATGTGTCGTCTGCTTCTGCCAAGCGCGCTCGCAGAACGGGGAGCAACGACCTTGACCTCGCTCATCTATGCGCCATCGATCTCGTGTCTGCATTTGACAGAGAACATACTGTCTTGTGTCTACACTCTGGCATAGTTTATCCTCCACACGGCGTGTTTTGTTTTTTAACATCTAAAAACTGTAATAGTGTCTGCCTCTACAAAGACGAACGTTATATCTGTCTCCGAAATGTCATTAATATATGAGCTGAATTATTTATTTGATATCACACAAAGAACGTGAACTCCCACAACAGCTCTCTGCAGATAACGTCAAAGGACGTGTCTATAACTTAGAGGTGACACAATGCATCTAAACAGGGCATGTATTACATGTTGTTGATTTTTGCCATTCATTTCTGTCTAATCTCAACTATTTTCATTGTCACACGAGAGGCCTCAGACGGTTGACCGTCCATGTCTGCGTTTTAGCAAACTGCCTGCGTGTTTTCGGAATAAGGCATTGACTACTTTCTCAACAGTCTTGTTCAGGCATGCTGCAAGCATTAAGAGTATATATTTTAAACCTGTTAACTGCACCCCGTCCATGCATTAACCAATACACTCGTCCACGCATTAACCAATACACTTACCCATGCATTCACCAATACACTCGTCCATGCATTAACCAATACACTTACCCATGCATTCACCAATACACTCGTCCATGCATTAACCAATAATTCGCCCATGCATTAACATATACACTTGATCATGCATTAACCAATATATTTACCCATGCATTCACCAATACACCCGTCCATGCATTAACTAATAATTCGCCCATTTATGTACCTATACACTAGCCCATGCATTAACCAATACACTTACCCAAGCATAAACCAATACACTCGTCCATGCATTCACCAAAACACTCGTCCATGCATTGACAAATACATTCTCCCATGGTCAACGAGTACACTCGCCCATGCATTCACCAAAACACTTACCCATGCATAAACCAATACACTCGCCCATGCTTTCACTAATACACTTACCCAAGCATTAACCAATACACTCGTCCATGCTTTCACCAATACACTTACCCATGCATTAACCAATACACTCGTCCATGCTTTCACCAATACACTTACCCATGCATTAACCAATACACTCGCCCATGCATTCACCAATACACTTAACCATGCATTAACCAATACACTCGTCCATGCATTCACCAATACACTTACCCATGCATTAACCAATACACTCGTCCATGCATTAACCAATACACTTACCCATGCATTAACCAATTCACTCGTCCATGCATTCACCAATACACTTACCCATGCATTCACCAATACACTAGTCCATGCATTCACCAATACACTCGTCCATGCATTCACCAATACACAGTTCCATGTATTCACCAATACACTCGTCCATGCATTCACCAATACTCTCGTCCATACTTTAACCAGTACACTCGTCCATGCATTAGCACACATATCCGCATGCAACAACTCTCATTAGCTCATAGTTGCATATATCTTCATAAATCCTATTATTAAATTAGCCCATGAATTTGAATCTGTATTCTATTTTATTTGTTAGGATATTCTGCTCTTGTAACCTTTTGTATCGACCCATAAGTTGTTGCACTTTCCTTGACACAAGATAAGGTAAAGTTAGGATATTCTGCTCTTGGAACCTTCTGTATCAACCCATAAGTTGTTGCACTTTCCTTGACACAAGATAAGGTAAAGTTAGGATATTCTGCTCTTGGAACCTTCTGTATCAACCCATAAGTTGTTGCACTTTCCTTTGACACAAGATAAGGTAAAAGTGCATCTACATGAAGCCCCGAGGGATGCTTGGTGAACATCTATGCTTGTCGAACGAAGTGACTAAAATGGATCGGGAAGCCAGACTCGGTGACCTCAACGGCGGATGCTGCTCATAATATCGATCACTCGTTTGTCCAGGACAGACTCCATTATTTACAAACTGCCGCCTTATAGATGGAATATTACGGATAAACAATCTTTGATATTTGTTTGGATGTACACCCCCCTCTTCTCTGATCTTGTCCTGATGACAACGTTAACGGGAAGGTACCTTCTACTATACAACGACCATTAAATGTCGCGGTCATCGGCGGACCCCGATAGTCAGTTACTGTCATCAATCAGCGTTGAATATTTCATGACGTCTTTAACCTCTAGTACGTTACAGTTATTGTCAACTGGAATACATGCCTTCACGTTACCATGACAACTGCACCTCATTGGACATGGAGCCAACTGGAAGCTGATTTGGTCATAGTTTGGGTCATAACGACGGGTAACACGTTTGTACAACATACATTGTTCCAACGTAAATAATTTTCAGCTGTGCACTTAAGAAATAAATATGTACACCTGATCGCTTCGATGTCAACTTGGATATTTTGCTGATATTAAAGTGAGTGAATACGAATTTACGCCGCTATTAGCAGTGCTGGTGTCAAAGCATTGTCAAACAACATGTTGGGTTCCAGGGCAGATAAGGTCCCCCGGGGCGGCAAGGGTTGACTGGAATGGGTATCGGTGGTCAGGCTCTGTGACAATGCTCGTACTATCAACCACTAGTTTGCCAGGTCCAGACTCGAATATTTACAGGTCACCGTGAGATAATTTGAACATTACAGACATCAAAACCATAAAGAACTGTGTCTCTTAGAACTAAACGGAGCCATTGTAGGTCAAAAGGGGTTTAACTTTTAAGTTTATTTTACTCATATAACGTTGTACGTGTGTGTGTGGCTGCTTGTACTAGTCCGGATTAGTTGGTTTTATAGTGCTCGTCCACTGAGACACTACGCCACAGGTTAACATGGATATTCCACTCAAGATCTACTGACTCCAGGGGGATATCAAGGAGCCTTGGATTCCCTCACTCAAAGGGACAAATACAGTCAAACCCCGTTGTGTCGAACTTTGATGTGTCGAACTCTGATGCGTTAAACTTATGGTTGTGTCGAAGTAATAGCTTGATCACTGCATATTCTTTTTTTATTCATTATAATTCTGTGTGTCATGCCCCCTCCCTTCCCCTCCACTCCTCCGTGGTCTAGTGGATAGAGCGTCAGACCGGAGAGCGGAAGGTTGGTGGTTCGATCCCCGGTCGCGTCGTACCAAAGGACGTTAAACGATGGTATTGCTACCTTGCCTGGCGCTCGACATTTAGGGACAGACCAAGGACTGGTGGGCTGAAAGCACGGTATCACTCACTCACTCTCTCTCTCTCTCTCTCTCACACACACACACACACGCACGCACGCACGCACGCACACACACACACACACACACACGCACATCAAGTCTAGTTTCCTTGATTCCATTAAGAGCAGAGGAAGTGTTAGTCTACCTACTCCTGTAAACTGTAAACAAGACCAAGCTGTGATGATTATCGGTATGCTACAGTCTACTGTGTAACCTAGCCCTGCTGGGCTGCACCCTCCCCCCGATGAGCCCCCCCCCCCCCCCCCCCCCCCACACACACACACACACACCACACCGCACACACACACACCACTCTCCTCTTACCAAACTGTCGCTTTACATCTAGCCTTTTCTCTGAAGCTCAAGGCCGTGTTGTGAAATGAATACAGCATCCGTCCAAGTCCTTGGGTCTCTGCCATTGGAGCGTCAAGAAACGCTTCTGATGAGAAAAGTTGTCTTGTTGTCTTCCCCATCTTCACACGGGATAAATGAGAACAAAATGACTTATACGCGGAACTGTGCCACCTTCACGGCGAGGTCACGAGTGTTGATCCTGTTCAAGGCCAGCAGAAAAAAGAGTGCATGGAATATTCAACACCTACAGCCTTCACATCTCGTATATTGCAACTCCCTAATGCATATATGTTTATTTACAGGCACATATATAAAAACACGTTTTCCGGATCGGAGTCTTTGACCTTGAGAACGCACCAAGCGGTCTACTGAAGCATGCAAAACTGTATTTTGCAACTGTCTATTAGCTTTAGTGCATATCTCCACGGAATACACCCACTTTTTGTTCCGATCCATGTGTTTCACGTTGTTATTTAAGTATCAGAAGACAACGCGTTAGAATAAAGAATCACACAAACAAACAATTCTCGCCTTGAACCGTTTGTACGTATTGTATTTAAGTCCTTCATTTGAATTCGTCGGAAAGGGAATTTTTGCAAACAGGCCGAATATCCGAAATCTTTAACCAAACCCAGTCAGTTTTCATACGTTGATAAATGATATGTTGTTCGATAATGTTATATATTCAGTTTGTACCCGGTTTAGTTTGCAAATAATTGATTTCCCTCGAAAAGATCCTCTCAAGCGTTGAATGTCGTACATCGTTTTCCTTGTATGACACGATGCAGAAATATATTCTTGAAGTTCTTCAGATTATCTACTGAAATAGCATTTGGTTTGACGTCATTGTTGTAGCTATGTATGAGACGATACAATCCTTTTTGATTCTTGATCGGTTAGTGCCACGACTCGTCAATCAATACCTACGAAAACGTATGCATATTAAACAGGTGGAGGTATTCTCGATATTTTTTGTGCCAGCGTCCCTGCCGATGACGTTAGCGTGTCGCCATGGTTGAAGACGGAGTGTGAGGTTGTGGAAAACTGAGAAACCGGGCTCTAATGTAATTACGCTCACAGAAACTGTCTCAGAATCCGAATAATGTTTTAAAAATGCACCGAAATAGACCAGGCTAAATGTCAATCATTACAGTCCGTGCATTCTGTCCAAAGTCTTCAATGAAACCGTGCCGTTGCCGACATCTCATTGATGTAGGGCTTGGCGAAAGGTCAGCTGGAAGATATATATGGTCGAGATGGATGCGTGTGGACAGCGATGACGTGAACACTGGAGGGGGGGGGGGGGGGGGGGGAGGGTTGCTGTCCCTGCGTGAATATTGGATCTGTGGTTAGCTATGAAAACAGTTGGGAGACCTACATTCGTGCTGAATAATCCATTGGAATTATTTCGTTTCGTGTTTAGTCAGCCTGCTTGTGTTTTTTTCTTTGTTTATTAAGCATGCAATACTTTCAGTAGACGGTTGTTTCTGGGTGTTAATTGTGCGGCGTAAATATGGTATCACTATGGTTACAACACGCGTGGCGCTGCGAAAAAACTAGTCGTGGATGAGTAGGGTGCCAACTATTTAAATATGATGGTGAGGAACACAAGAAATGGTCTTTTCAATTGTTGCCATGCGGGATCGATCCCGACCTTCGAGTAACGAGTGGCTGCCTTTGTACAGCCTGTAAACACTGAAATCTGTCACAAACCAGTGAGTGAAATCATGAGCCCCGCCCCACGCCAATACGTCATAACGACATGCAGTCAGCCAAGCCACAGTCAGACTGCCGACCCGCTTTGGTCGCCTCTTACGACGAGCAAGGAATACTGAGGACTTGTTCTTCCCAGAATCCTCACTGGGTGCCAATCAAAGAAATGCCCATGGTAAATTCTCAGAACATCAAAGTGCTCGAGCGCTGTAAAGATGTTTCACTATCAGTGAGTTAATCGAGTTACGTCTTGCACTAGGAGTCTTTACATTGCGAATGATTATATTAGGATAGCTATTAATGACGCCCACACCTAGCTACACAAAACCATGAACACTTTATAATCTATATTTAGAGTTTCATGGCAAAACAGAGGCGGGACCAGGACTTGTTCAAGTTGAAGGGGGAAGGGGTGGGAAGATATAACTGCCAAAACCACGAAGTAAGCAAAAACACATGAAAGGTCGACCGACAACCGCCCCTACATCCCGCCCCGTCCTCTGGATCTGTGCAGATACCTTTGTGTAACGGTACATAAACTTACATAACGGCACTGTTGTAGGGGTCGCGCAATGCATCTTTCTCGTTATTGCTCTTCTCTGAGGAGGTCTTGCAACAGTTGAATCTGTTTCGTGATGATAACGCCAGTATCTGTGATCCCATCCGTAGTATTGGTTTACATCCTGTCTGCTCGTAGAATCGATGCTTGTTCTTTCATCTTTGATGTTTGTTTGTTATTTAACGCCCCATATGACGGCGGTCTGTAAATGATCGAGTCTGGACCGGACGATCAAATGATGGACATCATGAGCATCAATCTACGCAATAGGGATACGATGACTTGCATCAACCAAGTCAGCGAGTGCCTGACCACCCGATCCCGTTAGTCGCCTCTTACGACAAGCATAGTCGCCTTTTAACGACAAGCATGGGTTGCTGAAGATCTATTCTAACCCGTATCTTCACGGGTCTCTTTCATCTTTGAGTGATAATTAGAAGATACACAGTGATGCACTTCTTACATCTCTGGGACGAGCGTCCCCATTGTAAAATAATGTTGGTACAATTTCTATTTGTACCAGTTTCTGTTTGTGCAGAGTTGCGGCTAGCCTTGCTCAATGGCTGTACTGAAAGATAAGTCTTTGGGTGTGTAGTAATTCTATCCTCCTAATAGGCAAGTCTAGATAATTATATTATTATTTATACTTATAATTATTGCCTTAGAGACTTGTTCAAGTCTAAGTTACGGCCGAAGACACACCTTCCCGCAATCCAAGGTTAAGGGTGTGGCTGATTAAGGAACTACAGGCCTGTAGAGTATCAGCTGTGGGAGTAGAAGAGGCCGTTCTGGATTTACGTGACGTACTTCTTAAGAAACCCAAAACGGCATCAAAGATTATATTGTTGCCGATATCCTTTATAACAAATGATTTCCATTTTATTACGTGAGTCGGTGCCTCGGACGTATTGCCATTTACATATAGAGTGGTTATTGGACAATCTTTTTGTCGTTCTTCTTCAAAGAATATTTATGTGTATCCAGAGACACCTCAATTAATGGGAGGTTTGTTGACATCACTTTTCTGTTGCATATTTTACACACAGTGATATAATGATCTATGTACTTTAGATAATAGCCCACGAGCTACGAGGAATTGTAAAAAAATTCGGTCCCGAGTGAATGAATTTTGTCACTTCCAAGCTTTGTCGAGGAATTTACGCTTAAAATCTTTGATTTCTTGATCTATCTCACTCTCCTACCCAGAGTTCCATGCGGCCGGCAGCCAGCTAGCATAGTAGCTCTGCCACAGGCCAGCGCCATGTGACGATTCGTCACATCTTTCACAGTCCATTCAACATATTGCATATGCTTTTCATTCGTTTCATGTTTGACAGGTCTACACATTTTCATAAACAAATGTCAAAGAATGGTTAACTTTCATTGAGAAAGTATGCAAATACGTAAAAATCTACTTGTTTTTGCGTAGTTATCCTATGTTTGAGTTGGTTGTACGGCTCCACGTGCTGTCATCGAAGCCCAACGGAGAGCTAGCGACACGGTCACTTTGATGCATAAATATATATTGTCATGCAACTCACTGTCGCAGTTGTAGTAGCATATCTATATAGTTATGCAAAACAATATGTAAAGCGCCCCCAAATACTTGCATTAGTCCGTTCTATACTGATTTCTGAAAAGCGCGTTTGTTTACAAACAAGAGAAAAGTCCGGTCACGTGATATGCAAATTAGCCTGTGGCAGTGGTGTTATGCCGAGTCACCACTGCGACGGAGTGTGGATCTATCTCAGTTCATTTTGCCTCTTGTTGGAAGGCGTCACATTACATCCTTAGTGACGTCATAAACAATGGATTCAGATGACGTCACGTTGTTATGGGAATAAACTAATCAGCATGAAGTAAATTTCAATATTCACCTAAATCCGCTTATCTATTGGAATAGTATTGATATATCCGGGTACCAATCAGCTTATGTAAATAGGGAATACAATACTCATTCTCGTTAGATACTATTTTAACAAAACGAGTGGACTTTCTGTGGTATCTGACCGACAGACCAAACTGAAACCAGTTGCAAAATCTGGTTGCACATGAATATTGATATATGCCCAAATATGGGCATTGTTGAAATTTCTATGCATACGCATTCACAACACGCGCCTGCACTCGTGTTTGCAAACATAACAGCACCGACGCTCAAGATCCTTTTGGAAGAATTTCTTCAACTTATGGTGATTCAAGCGCCATGTTGTTTGTACGCAGGACAACTATAAGAAAATTTGAAAAGTCACATTAGCGCCGCGCTTTGAATATCGGACCAACAGTCGGTCACAGACTGCCGGTGTCCCGTCTGTAAAATCAAAATGGTTCGATTTCCTTGGTGTATCAGCTGAATTAATATTATGTCCGTACCATTTTGGAAGAGGGAAGTTAGAGTGTTCGCCAAAGACATTGATGTTAACTGTACCACCCTATACTGAAGACATGAAAATCAACAAACTCAAGTCTGCTTGCATGTCAGTATACAGCTTCGAACGAAGAGCAAGGTCACCACCGGGATAAGAAAAGACAACCGTGATCTACTCACAGCGTTTTACGCTAGAGATAGGGAATGTTATTGTTCACATTTGGGCCCTGATTTGGGCCACATAATCAGAAATCAGACAAACTTCTACGGAGTTTTCCAATGATTTGTATCGGAAATGTTGACTTTGAGTGGTCCGGTAGTGCAGTCGTGAACAAACACCTCCCGAAACAGTGCCACAAAATACGCTTTGAAGGGGACACTGATGGCACAACCGGATCACCTTGTTTGGTTAAATAAAGTGTTTGTAAATATCTCTCGCTCTCATGAGATTGCTTCAGTTCTGCCTTGTAGTTGCAAAATGAATGACGTCTCGCGTTTTTTTTATGAATGTAAAAAGGAGTCCCGGTGTGACAGAGGTCACGGTTATCCAATCAAAACGAATATAACGAGGTCAACCTTGTACGACACACGTGTGACGTACGGATTTACTATCTTACCACCTGTATCTTCACCACGTTGGCAATAATGTCATTTACGTAACTGCAATGGTAATGACACAAGATGGCGCGCATTATCTCAATTCACTGTAGACCCACAAGCATTGTGATTGTATTACTTAAAGTGACGTATGCCTGTCGACACCTCTCCATCGCCATGCTTCCAGTGTCAGTGGTTCGGTGAATGACATTACGTGCTTAAACGTGTGGACGGCTATTCTTGTATGCTCACCAGAATCTGATAGTACCGTTCCCGTGACACATCTTGAAACAGGACTGTGATGCTATTACCGAATAAGTGTCAGTCAATACTGATGGTAGTGGATGTTGAAGGTTGTGGTCCGCGCTCAGTTATGATGTAATAGTACTGATTGTCTTCGATAGATGGCGCCATGGCCCAGTCAGGGGAACTCTTAGTCAATCCTGACCGATATTTCGTACAGTTAACTGATTACTACAGGATCTGCGGGCTGACAATTCACTGATTAGATTTGCGCTGCCATGTCTGACAACTATCAATCATGGCTACCCTGGTCGCCCAGGCGAATTGTAGCCATTATAAGCACAGAGCTCTCAACGTCCATCTCATGTAGGTCGAGCAGGGGCCTCACAAAGCACACAGTGTCATCTTGATCACTAGCAGAATGTAGACCAATTTTGCCCGATGAAATAATCATGTTTGAATCCCTCGGGCGTCTTCTTCAGTGAACTATATACTTGCAAATGCGGGAAGGCTTAAGGCCGCTTGGACATCACAATCAGCGTGATGGGTCGCCAGAGAGAACGCTTCCTAATTGAGCTATTTGTGGAGGTTTGACAAGCGGAGTCCAGGGATCCCCGATACCCATGGCTACACTGTTCCAGGAGCCCAAACCATGCTGTGATTAGTATCGTTAAGTCTTACTGGAGTCCGTGGTCTGTGCACAGCGTGGACGATTGGTCGTCACAGACGGTCCGTCCATACAACCTCATGGCAGACGAAATAGTCAGCGGCGTTTCTTGCAAATGCCCCGGAATCACATAGAGCCAGGGTGTTATTGTGTCATGCGGTACTGACGTTGCTGTTGAGTCTAAACTTGAGACTTGATGCTTTCTGGGATTGTATACAGCATTGTGGAATCACATCTGTACAATACATCGCTGTTTTCTGTGCATTGTTGTGTCCCCGAGGCGAGCCAGACACAGATGATAGCGGTTCGAATCCCACATTCACCCTGGTCATTATTCTAGGTTTGTCCGCGCCATGCATGTGCTGGTCGGTTCACCAATGTGTGAACGCTTAGACCTGTATCACTTTCCTCCCACTCTAAGCTGACACGCCGTGATATAACTGGAGTACGGACCAAAGGGTTAAATCCAGCTGGTTTCGTATCACTCACTTTACACGTACAATACAGCTTCGCCAAGAACGTTCCGACCAGTTGTACAACCCCTTCTGATGGTGCTGAACGTATATTTCTTTTCACCATCATTTCCATTTCAAACCATTTCAGACATCAAATAGGTAACAATGTTGTACCCAGTGATTTATTAAAAATAAATTGGTCCCGAGACTTTGACGTTTATATAACATCTTATACCTATGGTATAACATCAAAATAGAATGGTTTGACATCGACATGTTACAGTATACGATTCAAATCGTGACCAAACATCTAAATACCGCGGTGTAACGTCCAAATCTTTCCTCTCTCCAGAAATGTAACCCCAAGAATCGATAAGAATCCTGCTTTCTTACAAATGTGGCACTGGCTATGTATTGATTTGATTAAATCTAATTTTACACGATGCGTTTTTATTTATGCGCTGTTCAACTCATGAGTATAATATCAATATTCACTGCCCGTATGGTTTTCAAAGAGCGAGTTTATATGAGTCCATACGAAGCATCTGTGTAATACTGATTTCACGCGCTCTACGGTGTCATTGAAGACGCCGTTGTTGACGTGAGATTTAATGACGTAGATGCTGACATCACCCTCAGTCATTGTTGACGTGTTCGGGCATCTCTGTCTTGAAATTTTGCTTCTTTTTTCTGCAGCTATTTATTAGCCAAACCAAACCTAGGCCAAAGAGCGAGTATTGCAGTCGATTTGTTTGTCTGTTGTTTAACGTCCCACTCAGCAGTATTGCTGCTATATGACGGCGGTCTGTAAATAATCAAATCTGGTCAGACAATCCATTGATTGACATCATGAGCATCAATTAATGCTATTGGGATAAGATAAAATGCCTCATCCAAGTCAGCAAACCTGACCAACCACCGATCCCGCTCGTCGCCCATTACGACAAGCATGGGTTGCTGAAGACCAATTGTAACCCGGATGATCATGATGTCAATCACTTGATTGTCTGACCCCTATTCCATTATTTACAGACCGCCGTCATATTGCTGGAGTGCTGTGTTAAATAACAAACAATGGCTCGTCAGACTCTGTGACCTGATTATGTGTCAATACCCCACCGACTTGGATCGTTGCTTATAATGTCAAGCACTTCGGTTCCGACTCGATTGCGTTCAGAGAAACGACAACCCCATAAAAATCCTGGTCAGAATAGGTCTTCAGCAACCCATGATTGCCCTAAAGGTGACTATGCTTGTCGTAGAGGCGACTAACGGGATCGGGTGGTAAGCCTCGCTGACTTGGTTGATGCATGCCATCGTATCCCATTTGCTGGATTGTCTGGTCCAGACTCGATTATTTACATACCGCCGTCGTATAGCTGGAATATTGCTGAGTTCGGCGTTAAACAACAAACAAACAAAATTCAAAGATGAAAGAACAAGCATCTTTTCTAAGAGTAGACAGGATGTATACTAATACCACGGATGGGATCACAGATACTGCGGCGTTAAACAACAAACAAACAAACAAACAAACAAACACACAGGCAGCTGGTCCTGCACCATGACCGTGGAATATGTTTATTTTATGAAAAAAAAATCAATCTAGAAACGCATACAAAAGCAAGTCTAGCAAGCTCAAGCTAGCTCTATTCCACAATCAGCAAAGGGAATTTTTTTATTTTTAGAGTCAAGAAGGATATTGTGTAATATAAGATTTCAGAGACTAAATGTTAGTCTAACAGGCAGCCTTCGAACAGCTGGAATATTGCTGAGTGCGGCATTATACACAAACGTAGCATTAGTGGTCTATAGCTTCTATAAGCGTCCCTCTGCTATCAATTCAACAGCATTGTCAATTATTTATCTCAACAGCATTTTCCCGAGTTGTGGTCTCTCATAAACACAATGATATTATAGTACTGCAGTAACCGTTATCTCATCAGCGTCAGAGCGAGGTTTGTTCAGCGCCATGCTCAGCGTCCCGCAGTCCGCATTGTTGGCGGTCTACACACAATACAGCGTGTAACATAATGAAAATATTGACAGTTAATTCGCGACCTTCCTCAATAGTGCTGTGATATATGCGCGAGCACTCGACATAATAGCAAAACTGCCAATGATTGACGTTTGATGTGAGTTTGTTTGTTTGTTTGTTGTTTAACGCCGCATTCAGCAATATTCCCGCTGTACGACGGCGGTCAGTAAATAATCGAGTCTGGACCACACAATCCAGTGATTGACATCATCAGCATCGGTCTACGCAAAACGGATACGATACCATGCATCAACCTTGTCAGCGAGAGCCCGATCCCGTAAGTCGTCTCTTACAACAAGCAGTCGCCTTTTACGTCAAGCATGGGTTGCTGAAGACCTATTGTACCCTGGATCTTCACAGGTCCATGTGGGATCCATTCACGTAATGGACCGATCCTTTTGTGTTTTGGGGAAGGGGCTGTTTGGGATTTTTCGATACATAATGTGTTCCCGAAACCTCTGTAAAATACATTATGTCTTAGGTTTTACCACAAAACAAATATTTCCCTGGAGATGCTTCATGAACAAATGTGTCGTGGCAAAAAAATCTGCTTCCCACGTTCAAAGAATAAATTGTAAGTTTGAGGTTTTGTCTGAAGAATATTCCGCCTCTAACAAACATGCGGCCTAAGACCAAATTCTCTCATCTTAGTCAAATCTTAGCGCTACGACTTTTGTAAGCCTATGTTAAAGTATGGGAGTTACGATCATCTCAGCGCTAAGATCGCTTTGTGTAAGTGGGCCCAGGGCACGTGTGGCCCACTCATCTAATTCACTGAGTTGCGTCTCTCAAACACCAGACAGAACGCCGTGGATACCCCAGCCAGGCCTCTGAGACGTCTTTGACACACCTTGGCTTGGCTGTGTACGTCCTAATGACAATAGACCAGGGGCCAGTGCTGGAACTACATAAAGGAAACCATTCCAAGCGTCTTTTGTCATACCGAACAATGAGACACGACATCTACATGGATCTCCGTGTGTTGGTATTGTAACCATGTAGTCTCTCGGAGACCTAACGTATTCACAATCGCCACACGTGATCTCCCACACGCTGCGTCGATACATCTACATTTCTCGTCCAATCCCCATGACACAGGGTCCGGGATGCGGTGAGAGCCAGACGCTGGACAGTCCTAGTCTTATCACGCGCCAGCATCCCTCATGACGTAGAAAGTGTAGCTTTACGCCGTCTTGGGCAAAATTCCAGCAATATAATGTCGTGTGTATCACCATTATGGGAATCAAACCCGGGCCGTTCGTATGACGAGCGAACACTGTAACCGCTAGGCAACACTACCACCCAGTAGCACAGCAAAACATTGTAAGGTGTATGGTCAGATTTAGAAGCTTTGGGGATAACAACAAATAATTGTGGACGTCAAAAGTGGTGTAATTCCAACCTCTTGTTACATGGCTGTCAGACCAACAAAGGTTTTTAGAAACAATGTTAAAAGAATGTGTCTTTATGGGTCATAAAGGTGATGCAGCGCAATCCTAACTACGAACCTGTCCATATGAAAAGGACTTCACTGCTGCGCGTGGCACAATCATTACAAATTCTGTATGGAGCGAGATATAAGTACGGAGCTTTGGCTGAACCTGTGCACGCAATGAACCGGGATCGGCATGTGAAGCAAGGCCACAATACCTGCCATGGTTGTACTGTTATTATTAGTGACGTATTAGGTTTACGTTTATGTAAGTGAAAGTGTTGTATTCGAGATGTGAAAATAACCAGCAGCAAGTGTTTGTTTCGCGATCTCTTTGTAGCGAGTGAGTATGGTTTTACACCGCTTTGAGGAATATTCCAGAAATATCACGGCGGGGGACCCCGGAAGTGGGCTTCACATATTGTACGGGGGCACGGGTGGCCCAGTCGTCCAAGGCGCCGCGATTCGCTTATGCAGAATTGCGTCCCTTGGGCACGCCAGAAACCTTTGATTGTGGGTTCGAATCCCGGTTCTCCCCGATTATGTTTCTAGGTTTGTCAGCACCATACCCGTGCTCGTGGGTTTCACCGAAGTGGTAAACGTCTGAGACCTGCATCACTTCGTGCTTTCATCCCATATTAAGCTGACACGCCGCGATATAACTGGAATACTGTTAGAAGCGGCGTTAAACCAAACTCACTCACTCACTCACATATTGTAGCCATGTGGGAATCGAACCCGGGGCTTCGGTGTGACGAGCGAACGCTTAATCACTAGGCTACCCCACCGCCCTGTCTTTGTAGTACAATGGACTGTCTGGTCAACACTGATTGTGGGTAACATTTGGCCACAAACACCTTGATAACTGGCCACGACTTCTGTCTGTATTTGAAATACCCTCCTACACTGTGTCAACACTACAACTGGCAACTGCTCCGATGTCGTTCTTTTACCACATCCCACTCAGATAGCAAGGATAAATAATTCTTCAGTGGCTCAGATTGCTGTAGGCATGGCAGCCGAGTGAGTGAGTTGGGTTTAACTCCGCTTTTAACAGTATTCCAGTTATATCACGGCGTGTCAGCTCCATGTGGCAGAAAACCCCGAAGTGATGCAGGCCTCAGACGTTTACCACATCGGTTAAACCCACGTTCACAGGTACGGTGCTGACAAACCTAGAAATAAAGCAGAGTTAATATGGACTTCCAACCAACGATGGTATGTTTCTGGCACATCCTGGGAATGCACCTCATAGCGAGTCCCGGCCAAGTAACATAAAGGAAGATCTGTCACAAAGGATTTATGAAGCAGCTGGGCCCAGTTCAACAAAGCGAATTTAATGTTAAGACTACCTTCAACTCCATGTTATAGAATTTTATAATCGTTGCCCTTGGGTCGCTTTGTGGATCCGGACCAGAAGCTGGAGGGATCTGTTAATTGCTCGGGTTCGAATATCCAGTTGGACATTGGTCTGTCAGCACCAGGCACGTGGGTTTCACCTTCGTAGGAAACCTTTGCAATTTCCTCCCGTAGGTACTGACACGCCGTCTTATCACTGAAATACTCTTCAAACAGGTGTTAATAGCTCACTCACCTGGGGACCGCCTCCGTGGTGAAGTGGGTAGAGCGTCTGCCCGGGGGCAGAAGGTCGGTGGTTCTATCCTCTGACCGCGTCATACCAAAAGACGTTAAAAGATGGTACTTGTTGTTACCCAGCCTGGCGCTCGGCATTAAGGGGCTAAAACAGTGACTGGTCGGCTCGGAGTCAGGATACTGTGTCTGAGTGGGGTATCCATTTTAAACTGGGGCGTGGTATCTCAGTTGGGTACCTAGCTCTATAAAACCGGCATAAGTCGGGACGAGTACAAGCAGCCACACGTGCAAATACGTCTCTATATAAGTGCAATCATCGCGACGCTAAACCCATTTCATCTCACCTCATTTAGTTAAACCTTCTACCGTTACCTACATCATGTCTCGAGCATCATGGAGTCATGATATTGCCTGATTCCTGTAAACCGATTACCGACCGATCCCTCCCCAAATACCTCTATGATGTTTAATACTAAATGCGTTTATGCTTAATAGAAATATGTACACAATTTAATATCGAGCAACGTATAAGGGTCACGACTACCGACACAGTTTTGTGTAACGTGAACGTCACGTGAACTAGAAAAACTAGTGACCAGTTCCATTGCTAGCCGCGATGACCTATATGTTTAGGGAGCCGAGTGTGATGAATGGGTTATGTTGTGAAGGAGCCGCGCTGTCAGATCCAACGCTCTGCTGGTAACCCGAGGCCCAAGTGTTTGGTTTTGTAGTTTGTTTTCACCGTACTCTAGGGATCCGTCCAGCAGGTGTTACTGTTAAGTGAAGGTGATATACTCCCCCGGTCGATGAGCGATCCATTTTTTCAGTATAAAGAACAGCAACACCAGAGAGAAATACGAACGCCTCAGCCAACCCCGGTACCTCTTGATACTGAGAAGCGCATGCGCTAAGCTAAAAACCATTAGTTTCTTATGTTTTTATTAATATCTTTTGGTGTTTTGTTTTTTTCCTCTGAGCATATTATTCAGGGTTGAGTTCGTTAAAGTCATCATTGAATAATGAGACAATATTGTAGACTGGACTCATTGTACAATACTGTAATCGATTTCAGACAGAATTATAAGTTGGCTCCCGAAGATCCGGGTTAGAATAGGTCTTGAGCAACCAATGCTTGTCATAAAAGGCGACTATGCTTGTCATAAGAGGCGACTAATGGGATCGGGTAGTCAGGCTCGCTGACATTGTTGATGCATGCCATCGTATCCGTATGCTCATGATGTCAATCACTGGATTGTGTGGTCCAGACTGAATTTTTTTCAGACCAACGTCATATAGCTGGAATATTGCTAAGTGCGGCGTTAAACAACAAACAAACAAACAAATATTAGTTTGAGTAAGTTTATATGATTATTCCATCAAAAATAAAGAAAATATACACCCATGTTTGATGGTGGCTAACAATGAAACAAACAAGAAATGGTGATTCTATGGCGATGTGTCGGATGCGCGTATCATGAGCGATATTGCACCCACCGCATAAATATCACAACAGGTGAGGTTCACATGACGTCTTAAGGAACAGGGGGGTCGCAATTTCACAGTTCACAGCCATAAGAGAGTGAATCTGGTTTTACGCCGCTTTTATCAATATTCTAGAAATATCACGGCGGGCGACACCAGAAATGGACTGCACACATAATACCCATGCGGGTAGTGGAACCCGGGCCTTCGGCTGGACGAGCGAACGCTTTAACCATCAGGCTATCCTAACGCCCCTCATAGCAAAGAGTGAAGTATTTATTTTTAAGTGTATAAGTCCTTTTACCCGGCAATTGTATAAGCATGAGAAGGATTTTTGTCCAATCAAAGCCTAAGATAAACAAATTAGTTATTTTTTAGTTAGGGACTCAAATAATTGTTTTTTATCCGCCAAAAATGCTTTTGTCGGAACATCCAGCATGTCCACTGATTTTCATCTTCTAAAACCTGAGGACAAAATAAATTCTCCAGCCCCAAGTAGTCATTATGTTTTCTTGCTATTTGTTGTTTATTTGGCTTATGCTATTTGTTGTTTATTTGGCTTAATAAGGTTTTAAGATACACGGAGTCTTTTATTGTGTTTCTGTAGTTTCAGTATATTTGTAATCATTTTGAAGGTTGTGCTATAACTGTAATACTCGTGTTTAACTTAACTCACTCACTCACTCAAATGATTTACCCAAACAAATTCTGAAAACGTATAGAATTCCGAAAAAATGTAACACACGGAGTTATTTCGAAAACCACATTGGCATTGCTAAAACATTTTCATGTCCAAATGGCAACTGTGTGTCGTGAGCTGTTTTATGTCGTGCTTAAACAAAATGTATTTAATACCTGAGACACAGTATTCTCTGTAGCAGGGTTATTAACGCTGCGTGTTTATGTCTAACGTGATCATGTAATCTCCGTTGTCAGTTTAATATGCATTATTAAACCTAAGCCGTTCCTATTATTATATAGCGTGTGGTATTAGGTGCAGCAGAGCGATTTGGCAGTGCTGCCTTGCTTCAAACGCTTAAAACACAACCTCGCTATGTGATCAGAGCATTAATGCCGAAATGGTATGTACATTATCATGGTCGAGAGACAGTTTACCGTTATCCCGTAACGACAAGTAGGGAGAAATAGCCTGTGATTTGCCACGGAACTTGTGTTATGATGTGGTAATATCGTGATGATGGAGAATAGGACGTCGGGGACGGAGCCTTATCGCTGTTATGAGAAAATCTGTCCAGGCAGATCTTGTAATCAGTCGATTCCCTCGCCTCGTTAGTTCTACCGGCTTCGACCTCTACACCAACATCAACACCAACACCAACATCGTCAACAGTCTGTAGTTGCAAGCGCGTTTGCGGAAACCTTGATCAAGAAATTACTGCAGTGAAGATCATGTGGTCTTAAAACAAATATCTGCAGCTGGGAGTGAAAGGTTTGATTTGATTTGAACTTAATTTATAGCGTCAACCCCAACATCGATATCGACAAGCGCCTTCAAAGGGTGTGGAGTTGAGGGGCCTTATTCTGAGAGCTCGCTCAAGGAAGAGGTTGTTCTCGCCGAATCTTGAGACGAATATGTGCAGCTGGTAATGTCTAGTGTGATTTGTTCTGTAATTTGTCTCTGCCACTACCCGGTAACTCAGAGCTGGGGACGAATTGATTGCCCGGAAATCAATAAAAGCACCATCTTAAAACGCACGCCACTCAAATGAGGTCATTTGGAAAAGTTCGATGTTCTGAAGGTGGTTGGTGACGTGACGATGTCTTTTAAGCATCAACTACGTTGAAAGCAATCAATGTATCAATAAACCTCTGCAGTTTCATGTTCGTATAAACAGGTTTACTAACAGTAATGTAGAAGCAGGTAGTCAAATGTGCTCTGTAGTGCCTTAAGAGGTTCTGAAACGAATCGTGAATTTCAGGAAGCATGGACCTTTCAAACTTAAATCCTGTAATCCTTGCTACGTGGTACTTTTGGCAGATGCGTGTGTCGTGATGGACAGCCGGCAGTGCCGTTCCTGAAAGTGTATTTAGTTGAGGATGATGGTATGAGTGAGTGAGTTGGGTTTAACGCTGCTTTGGGTAGTATTCCAGTTGTATCACGGCGTGTAAGTTTAATGTGGGAGGAAAGCCTGAAGTGATGCAGGTCTCAGACGTTTAACACTTTAGTGAAAACCACGTGAAGTGGTTTGGTGCTGACAAACGTAGAAACATAATCGGGGCCAACTGTTGTAAGTTTTTGGCGTGGCCAAGGGACGCAACTCTGCACAGCGAATTGCGGCGCTTAAGTGTAGAGGACTGGGCTAACCGGTCACCTGATGCTGTGAACAGGCATAAAAGAAGGTGTGGTTTGTTTTAGTAATTCCAAGTACCTGTATTTCTGTATACATATTAGCATGGTTAGATATGATCAACGTCGCTCAATACAGCGAAGAGGATTATGTCTACGGAGCTGGCAGGTAATTCCTGTTAATACGTTTGGTAATTCCTGTATGAAATTGGGCAAATCCTGTGTTAATTTGGGTAATTCATCAACATTAGGCGAGTCAGTGGCTCAGTCAGCTTAAGCCGATGTCTTTAATGAAACGACGAGAGTTGGGACATGATTGAGCCGGAAGACGGTACCTAAAAGCCATGATTGGTTGGTACATTGCGGTCAATGGGTACATGAATGACCCAGAATTATCACGATGATTCCGTTCATGTGAAACAACAGGCGGATGATTGGGACATACTACTTGTATCGGGTTTATGGTCGTTCGTTGCTCTTGCCGTCTCGCATTGATTTCCGTGTGTTGTACATTACGTGGACAGTGTTTGATTTTGTTCCGAACATTTGGCCCTAGTCTTTGGGTGTCCCCCGCCGTGATATTGCTGGAATATTGCAAAAAGCGGCGTAAAACCATACACACTCACTCACTGACTTGATATTTTCAGGGTACCGACCCACAAAGCATTCGTAGTGTTACAACCTACCGTGACACTTTAGTTTATCTTAGGCTTAAGAATGGCGTAGTGCTACGAACGCTTTGTGGGTCGGGAGCCTGAAATATTACTAAAAGCGGCGTAAAACTGTACTCACTCACTTATAGTTTTACGTCAAAGTTGCCGTGACCGCATTAACCGCCCATCTCTAATTTCAACACTACAGTAGTTTAATAGGCTGCACTCACCCATGTGTGTAATTGGAAAACCGTTGAAGCACATCTGACCTGTATTTGCACTTTTGTTTGGGGTACACATAATCCCCAGCAAATTCTGATTAAATTCTTAATTTGCACAACCTCCGTGGGCGTTTTACCAGCCAGGCAGCTTCATCATCAGCTACAGTATCAGTTCCATCCGGCCGTCTGTAGTGTCAGAGAAACTGGAGCGTGTGGGCGACTCTCACAACAGTGCATTGCATACTATTACTATTATGTGAATTTCAAAAAATGATACCCCATTCTTCCTGTCCCGTGACTGCTGTATGTCATTGACCCGGGTCAGAATAGGTCTTCAGCAACCCATGCTTGCTGTATAAGGCGACTATGCTTGTCGTAAGAGGCGACTAACGGGATCGGGTGGTCAGGCTCGCTGACTTCGTGTCGAGGGGAGTGGTGTTCCCTTGTAAGATCTGACTATGTGTGTCGAGGGGAGCGGTGTTCCATTGTAAGATCTGACTATGTATGTCGAGGGGAGTAGTGTTCTTTGTAAGATCTGACTATGTGTGTCGATGGGAGTGGTGTTCCCTTGTAAGATCTGACTGTGTGTCGAGGGGAGTGGTGTTCCCTTGTAAGAATTGACTGTGTGTGTCGAGGGGAGTGGTGTTCCCTTGTAAGATCTGACTATGTGTGTCGAGGTGACGGTGTTCCCTTGTAAGATCTGACTATGTGTGTCGAGGGGAGCGGTGTTCCCTTGTAAGATCTGACTATGTGTGTCGAGGGGAGCGGTGTTCCCTTGTAAGATCTGACTATGTGTGTCGAGGGGAGTGGTGTTCCCTTGTAAGATCTGACTATCTGTGTCGAGGGGAGTGGTGTTACATTGTAAGATCTGACTATGTGTGTCGAGGGGAGTGGTGTTCCCTTGTAAGATCTGACTATGTGTGTCGAGGGGAGCGGTGTTCCCTTGTAAGATCTGACTATGTGTGTCGAGGGGAGTGGTGTTCCCTTGTAAGATCTGACTATGTTTGTCGAGGGGAGCGGTGTTCCCTTGTAAGATCTGACTATCTGTGTCGAGGGGAGTGGTGTTCCATTGTAAGATCTGACTATGTGTGTCGAGGGGAGTGGTGTTCCATTGTAAGATCTGACTATCTGTGTCGAGGGGAGCGGTGTTCCCTTGTAAGATCTGACTATGTGTGTCGAGGGGAGCGGTGTTCCCTTGTAAGATCTGACTATCTGTGTCGAGGGGAGTGGTGTTCCCTTGTAAGATCTGACTATGTGTGTCGAGGGGAGTGGTGTTCCCTTGTAAGATCTGACTATGTGTGTCGAGGGGAGTGGTGTTCCCTTGTAAGATCTGACTATGTGTGTCGATGGGAGCAGTGTTCCCTTGTAAGATCTGACTATGTGTGTCGAGGGGAGTGGTGTTCCCTTGTAAGATCTGACTATCTGTGTCGAGGGGAGCGGTGTTCCCTTGTAAGATCTGACTATGTGTGTCGAGGGGAGCGGTGTTCCCTTGTAAGATCTGACTATCTGTGTCGAGGGGAGTGGTGTTCCATTGTAAGATCTGACTATCTGTGTCGAGGGGAGCGGTGTTCCCTTGTAAGATCTGACTATGTGTGTCGAGGGGAGCGGTGTTCCCTTGTAAGATCTGACTATGTGTGTCGAGGGGAGTGGTGTTCCCTTGTAAGATCTGACTATGTGTGTCGAGGGGAGTGGTGTTCCATTGTAAGATCTGACTATCTGTGTCGAGGGGAGCGGTGTTCCCTTGTAAGATCTGACTATGTGTGTCGAGGGGAGCGGTGTTCCCTTGTAAGATCTGACTATCTGTGTCGAGGGGAGTGGTGTTCCATTGTAAGATCTGACTATGTGTGTCGAGGGGAGTGGTGTTCCCTTGTAAGATCTGACTATGTGTGTCGAGGGGAGCGGTGTTCCCTTGTAAGATCTGACTATGTGTGTCGAGGGGAGTGGTGTTCCCTTGTAAGATCTGACTATCTGTGTCGAGGGGAGTGGTGTTCCCTTGTAAGATCTGACTATGTGTGTCGAGGGGAGTGGTGTTCCCTTGTAAGATCTGACTATCTGTGTCGATGGGAGTGGTGTTCCATTGTAAGATCTGACTATCTGTGTCGAGGGGAGCGGTGTTCCCTTGTAAGATCTGACTATGTGTGTCGAGGGGAGTGGTGTTCCCTTGTAAGATCTGACTATCTGTGTCGAGGGGAGTGGTGTTCCATTGTAAGATCTGACTATGTGTGTCGAGGGGAGTGGTGTTCCCTTGTAAGATCTGACTATGTGTGTCGAGGGGAGTGGTGTTCCCTTGTAAGATCTGACTATCTGTGTCGAGGGGAGTGGTGTTCCATTGTAAGATCTGACTATGTGTGTCGAGGGGAGCGGTGTTCCCTTGTAAGATCTGACTATGTATGTCGAAGGGAGCGGTGTTCCCTTGTAAGATCTGACTATGTGTGTCGATGGGAGTGGTGTTCCCTTGTAAGATCTGACTATGTATGTCGAAGGGAGCGGTGTTCCCTTGTAAGATCTGACTATGTGTGTCGAGGGGAGCGGTGTTCCCTTGTAAGATCTGACTATGTGTGTCGAGGGGAGTGGTGTTCCCTTGTAAGATCTGACTATGTGTGTCGAGGGGAGCGGTGTTCCCTTGTAAGATCTGACTATGTGTGTCGATGGGAGCGGTGTTCCCTTCTAAGATCTGACTATGTATGTCGAGGATGTCCACGGCGTGTCGGAAGGAAGCAAGTGGTATCTTGTATTCCTCCTTGATCCAACTCGCCTGCTTTGCAGACAACCCCAGTCACATGTAGCTCACCTGAACTCACAGTTAACACGTGTAGCTCACCTGAACTTACATTAAATAACATTAATACCCTCTCGCGGTATGAAATGAGTTAATGACACATGTCTTCATCAACGCTGACCCGTAATGGACATATGAGCTTTCTTACGGCGGCATTTCTCACTTTGCGTTGATTTTCTTGCCATGTGTCGGCACTTCACGAAATACACGTGTACCTAACTCATCGTCAGCGAGTGGACATCAGCTAAAGGGCGCCTGTAAAGGCCGCGTTAACGGGAGGAAGAACACCATCTCAGCAGACAATACCCAGGAAAGTGTAGCCACGTGGCTTCTCCTGTGTGGGTATACACGCTAACATATGCAGATGAGTGTGTCTCACATATGCCGACCTCATTCACAGTAAAGCAATCGGAAGACCTCATAAAAAGCTGGAACTCCTATATTTTAAATAAAGCAAAGATATGTCACACAAATATTTGTTGCGCCTCTCCTTGTATAAGAATGTGGTGTATAATCATTATTATTATCATCATCATCATCATGATCATCATCATTTCACAAATGCATAATAGCTCGTGAATATATAGTATAATTGCAGCAGTTACTTTATGTCGCTCTTTTGACTAATGGTCCAGCGTCTGTCTCTGTCAAATTCGAACTCGTTAGTAAAAAAAACCAACCTGAACACAACCCTGAACTATTTTCCTCTCAACAGACCATGTTTCATCAATTTCAAAACTTCTTTGGGTTTTCTTCCTCAGCACTAAACATATCATTATGAAGCAGAGTTTTCGATACCATGCCACGAGCGGCAGTTTTCTAAAACGCATCTGACCAGTGAAGATCCGGGTTAAAATAGGTCTTCAGCAACCTATGCTTGCCGTAAAAGGCGATTACGCCTGTCGAAAAAGGCGACCATGCTTGTCGTAAGAGGCGACAAACGGGATCGTGTGGTCAGGCTCGCTGATTTGGTTGATGCATGTCATCGTATCCCATTTGCGTAAGATCGATGCTCATGATGTCAGTCACTGAATTGTCTGGTCAAGACTCGATTATTTAGAGATCGCCATCATATCGCTGGAATATTGCTGAGTGCGGCATAAAACAACAAACAAACAAAACGCAGCTAGATTGGTCAGTGAGGCCATACACAACCCCGAAGCAGCCCGCAAGGAGGCGACGACATGGCAATTGTCATGATGTCTGGTAATAACGGCTTGTTAACGGTAAACACGCAACCTTAAGTGAGACAAGCAAAGCCACCATGTCTCACTGGGCATTATTTACTGTGTTGACTAATATAGCCCGTGCTCTCAGCTGTAATCATTGCAGTCTTGACATGATTGCGTTGTTTAATATTGATCTTGGACGCGGCGATAACAACGCTCGGTCTTAACGGGTGCTGCACGCCAGTTTCTGGTGCGCAGGTACACACGCACGTGCAGGGCACGTGTTCACGTGATGTGGCTATTTGTCCATGATGGTCGGCTGAAGTGGGTAACCTGTGGAACTGATGTTTAGAGCTATTCTCGTTATCGTTTAGCTGGAGGTTCTTCGTGAGGGTACTTTGTAAAGGACCCAAAACGGTTTTCAGCTCACGGGGGTATTTTCACGACTTTAAGGGCTATTTAGCTAACCTGGGTACGGGGTATTTTGTGGTTCAAACAGGGGCAGTCAGATCGTGGGGGTATTATGTGGACTTAAAGGGATAGTCAGTTCTTTAGGGTACTTGGGACCAAGGCGGGCTCATGACAAAAAGGGATGTTAACTTAATGATGAAAACTAGAATCTCAAAATAAGTTTTAACTTTGTAAATTGAACCCAGACCAGGGCCCCACTAAACGATCCTAGCGCTAAGACGATCTCGTTACCCACATACTTTAATACAGAATTATACCCCCACCCGATAGCACTATTAAATCGGTTTTAGTCCGGACTAGCACACACTCACTCACTCACTCACTCACTCACTCACCCACCCACCCACCCACCCACTCACTCACTGACTCACTGACTCACTCACTCATCCGCCCACACACACACACACGCACAAAAACAAACAAATACTCGTCGCTATATGAGCGCAATAATCTTAAACAACGACGTTAAACCCCACTTCACCTCACTTCATCTCTAGAGGATGAAGACGACACAATCTAAACCAGCATCTCCATCCTTTCTGCAGTAACATTCTTGTTATTGACTGATTGTGGCTCTAGGGAGGGTCGCTATATTGACAGGTGTCGTGTACATATTGATGGGTATCACACACAGTCTCCACCCCAAAGCTTACATAAGCCTGCGCACAGGTATTCTGCCTGCCCGTCGTGTCTGCAGTGTGGGGTGGTCGATAGTCATCTAGCCGGTATGATCCTGCTGGCGCCGGCATTCTCTCCCGCCCGGAATTGCTACAAAAACATGTCGGTGTGTGAATTCTGAACCGGGAGTGAGTGAGGCTCTTGTGGTTAAACATGCAAGTCGCTATTGTTAACCAGCCAGGGTTTTATTTAAAGGCGGAAGTCGCGTTTCTAAAACCGTATACTGTAATATACACTTACGCTAAACTTAGTACTAATGGCTTTAAGAAACGTAGAATGACAATGAAGCTGACCTTTATCGACTATTATGAACGACTTAGTCTGATATCACCACGAGGTGGGTGGGTGGGTGGTTGAGAGGTTGAGTGAGTGAGTGAGTGGTTGGACGGATCGATGGGTGGGTTGGTGATTGAGTGAGTGTATGAGTATGTGGTTTGGCGGATCGATGAGTGGGTGGGTGAGTGAGTGAGTGAGTAGAGGTTTACGCCTGTGAACGAATAGAATTCACAAGTTGTACCGAACTGTTAAGGTGTCCAACATTCAACCTGGCCCTATCTACGTGGTGCGATTGCTTTTATCGCTGGGTAAGGATTAAGCTGTGGAGACGGACTCCGCCTTTAAAACAGATAGCAAACAAATTATCCTAGTTAACCATAGCAACGCTAGTGAATGAGTGAGCGGTTGTTTTACCCAACCTTTAGCAATATTCAAGCCATGTCATGGAAACTATTCAAACTATTGTTTAATCGAACCCGGATTTTCGGCTTAACGAGCGAACGCTTCAACCACTGGACTACCCCGTAACCGCTGTAACGCTGGTAACAACACCGCGCGAATGTAGACCTTTCATAAAACCTGATCTCTGGTTGACAGTATTTTCATCTATATTCTTACTAACAAGACGTATTTTAATTTAATGAACTCAAAATGTTTAATTCTGAATCTGACATTTTCATGCATGTTGTACTAGATACTAGATACAAAATACCGCAGGATTCTGGGTTCTAATCGGTCCCTAGGAACCTAGTTTGGTCGTAGGAGGCGACAAAACGAATCGGGTGGAGATTTGCTCATAATATCATTTGTGGGTTTCGAGAATTGAGGACGTCAAGTCATTCTTCAACTTCATCATTTATTCTAATTCTCAGGTTTCATATTCTAACAGATTCTTGTTCTAGTTTAAGGGTGCCGTTGCCACGAAATACTAAGGTAGCGCTGTCGGCTTGATTGACTGCAAAATAATGCAGAAACGTCTATGAATATACTAATATTTAGACGCAAATATGAAAATAAAGGGTCACTTTAATAATGTCTTACTTCTCGGTTACTGAAGTTTTGTGTTTAATTGCATAATTACCGTTTTATAACTCCTACGGTCCCCCGCTCACAGCACAGTCTCTTGCACATAGCGATACCAACAACAACAAAAAAGTTACTTCCCTTTACAACTTAAATGAAGACCGCTAAAAAACAAAATCAACCCAAACAATTAATCAGAATCCAACATCACTGGTTTATCTAGTCTTGACGTCATTATCTACACGTGTGGGTACAGGTCGACTATCAGTTCGCTGTATACGTTAATTCGGTGTAAAAAGTTTCTTATTTACAAAAGTCAGGCCTCACTAAATTTTTCAAAATGTATTCTGGTAGACACGTGGGGGACATTTCTAAATTTGACGCATCAGTGACAAAAATGATGTCCGATGCAATTCTTTATTTTGACTTGTACCACATGTCCCCTGTTTTTTTCAGGTGAACAATTTACTTGCCTTTGCATGTGTTTGTGACGGGTGGGGCAGAATGCGCGCAACTTTTCGCGAACGCCTGGTATCATCACTATTTGATAGTGATTCATAAAACACATGTTCAAGATAGACTCGGAATCGTAAATCGACTTTTGCAGATATGTCTTATGAATATGGAAAGGGTTTTGTCGCTTTTATTATTAATTATTTATGAAAATTTCATAACATGATATATGGGAGGTAAAACGGGTTTTTTGTAACACTTCGTTGTTTCTGTTTGTTCGCTCTCTCCGTGTTCTGCATGTGCTCGCTATACTACATGTGCTTCGTATCGACTGGGAATAATAAATAGAGTATTGATCGCCCCGCGCAACTAATACCAGGCCGTGAGACTCGACCCGGTTTTCAGATCTGGAATGCACATAAAATGTCTGTTTTTCATGCGATAATCTGCGCAACATCCCAGTGTTTGAATGACACTGTAAAAGCTTTTATGGGGAACGGTTTGATCAACGAACTAACGACTGTCATGAAATGTCCGCATCAACTGATGCCGTTAATGGAGTTTCCGATGAAGGGCTGCATCTTTGGTGTATCCTCCTTTGACGAATAACGTCTTTCCTCTCATAGTTTCATTCGCCATCCAACAAAGAACCAATAGGACAGTATAAATAACTGATAAAGGGTCTATTTCTAGTTCATTCATGTTGATCGGTGAATCAAAGCATATTAAACTCATATAATATCCTCAAACCAGTAAATAAAAACAATACATCACTTGTCACAGTATCATTTTATATCCCCTAAACATCCAGTAAACAGCTAAAATAGTAACTTTGTTTGTTTGCTGATGGGGTGGGGTGCTCTCTCGCTCTCTCACTCTCTCTCTCTCTCTCTCTCTCTCTCTCTCTCTCGCTCTCTCTCTCTCTCTCTCTCTCTCTCTCTCTCTCTCTCTCTCTCTGTTGGGGGGCTAGGATTTTGTATGGGATTGTATATTTATACTTTTTCATCCAGATATGTATTTTATTTAAGCCAATGAGCCTGAATCTGTGGCGTTTTTTTTGTAAGAAAAACTCCTTGCTGCATTTGTAAGACCACCTCCACCCCACCCCAATAAAGAAAACAAACAAAACACCCACCAACACACACACACACACACACACATCCCGGGATATGAAATGGTCGGTCCCTAACATGGGTTAAAATACTCTTCGTGATTAATTGTGATTTGTAATATCCGCACACAGTAATAATCCAGCAATATGACCCCAAAAACGGATGATAAGCACAGTCCCTCGCTTTAACATCACCGTCACAAATCTATACATGAATCGAATATCAATGGCTGGTTCCTTACGTCAATGAATATCTTCCACCGTTGTTTGTCACTTTTAGAAGGGAAAACATGTTGACTGGACCGAACTATTCGTCTATTCATACTGTTCAAGAACAAAGTATCGAGTTTCAGGAATTACATTTTGAAGAAAAGGATTCTTTACTCTGAAATATCAATCATCCACTACAATTATCTCAATCTGAAAGCTGGATCCAGGTATTGTGACAAATCTGTTTCATGTCGGCGCACTGTCTCCCTCATCTTCTGTCAGACTCAGCCACAATTGGATGTGATGATCTTCAAATAGCTTTAAATATGATCTAGAAATAGGCACACAACAATACTATCATAGAAAGCTATTTCTGATGGTGATAAGCAACAATATTAGTTTAGAAATCAATACATCAATTTTCTCTACCCTTTGTGTACCTCCATCCCCCGCTCATTGAATCTTCCACAAGGGGGCGGTTGTTGGTGGTGGGGGTAAATGATGTCATTGTCCTGTATCCTTTCAACAGCATCCTCTGGTTCGATTCCATATTCGCTGAATTATAGTCGTTGGTCTGTTGGTCTGACCCCTTCACAGTGTTCATAGGGTCATGGCCCTAAAGCAAGAATATCCGAAATTTCTCAAGCCTGTGTCTAGTGGTGCAATACACTTCTAATAAGCTCTTAACCCCAAAATATTTTTAAATATATCCATTTTATAACCGACGGCTAGTCTAGAATCAGCTAAGTGGTAACCTTCTTCGCCATGCATAAATGTCGCCCCCCGGCCCCCATTTACACTCTCTCTCTCTCTCTCTCTCTCTCTCTCTCTCTCTCACACACACACACACACACACACACACACACACACACACACACACACAATTCACCACACACCCATTCACACATCTGATGTGCACCTGTGTAAGTTAGCCACTGCCCTACTACCGGCTATTCATATAAACAAAATGTGTTTTATTTAAATATCATCGATTCTCCTAAGACACCATTCAATACCAAAGAGACAAACAAAACTTATTTTTCACGTCATATGCCATGTCAAAATGTTAAAAACCTCTCGTATCATAAAAAACAACCTTAGGCAAAATTAATCTAAAACCAAATCCCGGCCCCAGCTCCCAGCACCCAGCCCGGAACGGTGAAAGATATTCATTGATGTACACAGGGGCTGGCTGAGATCCCAGCTGCAAGCTCCCCGCCCCAAACCTTCCGCTCTCAGCTCCCAGCTCCCCGCCCCAAACCTCCCGCTCCCAGCTGCAAGCTCCCCGCCCCAAACCTCCCGCTCTCAGCACCCAGCTCCCAGCTCCAAACCCAAACTCTCAGTCTAAGCTCCCAACCCCAGCTCCTTGCCCCAAGGTTCCAGCCCCAGCTCCAAGCCCCCAGCTCCAAGCCCCCAGCGCCAAGGCCCCAGACCCAAGACCCAAGATCCAAGATCCAACAACCAAAACCCCAACCAAAATTGTCGGTCCTTAGAGATACAGACACATTATTTATTAAGCTGAGGATTAATCCAAGGTCACCCATGTTTACATCTGACGCGTGAGTCAATGGTCTCGCTCGGTCTTAATTCAGCAACGTGTTTCGAGGAGTAGCGCGAGATCGCAAAGATCATGTTCAACAGAGAAGCAGAGCAAGATAACAAGGGTTCCCTGAAACCCATTACTTTAACATGCTTCCAAATATTGAAGGTTAATTAGCTGCTTATTGGCATCGCGTTATCGCGACCCCTGAGGCCACACAGGGGTGAGTTGACAGGGTGTTCGGCCTTCACCAGTAAGTGACCGGCCATTTGAAATTCTGGGGTTGGGCGGGGGTGGTATTTTCTACGGGAGTGGGCGGGGGTGGTATTTTCTACGGGAGTGGGCGGGGGGTGGTATTTTCTACGGGAGTGGGCGGGGGTGGTATTTTCTACGGGAGTGGGCGGGGGGTGGTATTTTCTACGGGAGTGGGCGGGGGTGGTATTTTCTACGGGAGTGGGCGGGGGTGGTATTTTCTACGGGAGTGGGCGGGGGTGGTATTTTCTACGGGAGTAGATATTTTTCAGCTACAGCTACAAAACCAGATATTCTTAATTAAAAAATGTGAATCTAAATTATTTTTTAAGAAAAACACCTTGCAACAATCAGCCCCAACCCCCCTCACCCCCACCCTCAAGAATTTCAAATGGTCGGTCCCTAACCTAGGTTAAATACCCTTCGTTATTAATCGTAATTTGTTTGTTGTTTACCGCCGCAATATTCCAGCAATATGACAAAAAAAACGATTATAAGCAACGTCCCTCGCTTTAACATCACCGTCATATTTGTCAGAAGGAAAATCTATATATGAATCGAACAAATATTAATTAACCATTTTGATCCAGGTAAGAGTGTAATTCGGCCTGGTAATTTAAAAATTAACGAATTTGGATTTTATATAAGCAGCTTAAAAAGAGCCAATTAATCACTTGGCTGCTTCTCGCTCCGTATGTCTTGTTCAACCTTGAACTGAAGCCAGCGAACACATCTCGGCTGTTAGCCGTAGATATGGCGATGGTAGGCCTGCGATGTTGCCGCGCAGAGAATCGAGATCAATTTTGATGCTTCTACAGCTATCGCAACATCACGGGGACGGGAAAATGACGAGGACAGTCAAGCATCTTTGATTATCGATCCCAGTTCTATACAATCCGCTGGCATTTAGATGGTCTCTCTTGGAACACTAGCTTTAGGAATCTCTCGCCTGAACAGAACGGGTGCCCAAACAGTGTCAGTAAATCTCATTGAATAAACAATGCAGCTATGTTTGCGTCCGGTTATAAATGACTCTTTTTCCATGATCTTCTTCTCGAACGATTACTGTCATCTGTATAGGGCTGGATACTTGATTAAATTCCTTTAAAAACAGTTTCCAATTAGGCAATGTTTGATGTTTGCCCTTGCTGTACGCCATGGTGTCAATGGCAGGTCCGTGGTGTGATGGAATTTGAGAGGGTGGATATTAATAAGGTTTCAGTTTCATTGCAAGGTATTAGGCATTTACTAAAAATAAAATTCTGAGAAAACGCGGTACGACAACAAATCCTACGTGTTCATAATAAAAACAATAAAGGGATAATATTTGGAAGATGACTATGTAGAAATTTATTGTGGAGCGCGTCATTTTTATATGTTTATTCACGGCCGATGTTTATGAGGTATTTGCGTCTTCGAGATCCAGTCGGGTCTCTTTGCCTGTATGTCTAGCAAATCGATCGCACATGGTGGTCACATGCGCTCACATCCGTCAATTAGCAGGTTTCGATTTCTCATGATGCATAGAAACACAATTCAGTTTACGGGGCCAGCTAAGGGAGATGTGTTCAAGAATGGGTTGCGTTGGTCATGATTGTAAGAACGATGCGTCCATATTCTGTCACACGACAGAACAGCTCCCGACTCTTAGCTGTGTTGCTGTTGCACCGTAGGTGAATCGTATGCTTGCGACGCTTCCACAGCAACAGCAGCAACATGCATAGAGCCGTGTGCTTCTTGCATGTTTTACCCAGTGCCGCACAGCCAACATCATAATGCACGCTGCAATTAATTACCGCCATCTTTGCCACCTCCTCGAGAGATCCCAGCTGCAATTAACGAACAGGATAGGGCAGAACGTTCGGCATGACTCGTGGTAATTCGGGTCACGAACGTTTACTGTAGTGTAAGCTCGTGTCCCAGAATGTTTACGTTTGTATCCCAGGGGTAATGAAGTTTGCATTGGTGCTGGTCCTGCAGAGATAGCTGAACAGTCGGCCTTGACCTTCGCATCAATAATACCGCTGGTGTTATATGTCACAATCAATTGATTCTGTATTTTGTCTGGAAGCGAAGGGAGACAATAAGTCATATCACTATCATGACCACAGGCTGACCCGGCGCAAATATTTGATGTGCTATATAATATGATGTTCATCGCCACCCATAGCCCTCGACTCAAGCTGTGCAGCCATTGAATACAGTTTTGCTAACAACACCGTCCAAACAGAGGTGTCACGTGACACGCAGGGAGATGACACTCATATTTATTCATTTTGACATTTTAATGAACTTCCAGTGTTCAAAGCGTACATATAATTTTTCAAAATGCGTGCACCATTTGTTGGCACTAGTTATTGCAATGTGGTTACTCAGTGCCATGGAGACCATCTGCATGTCATTTAGTTACATTCTCTGGATCCAAGGCAAAAGCATCAATTAGGGATCTACTGTTCTGATTTTTCTGTTCAAGACACCGAAGAGTGACCCCCACCCCACCAGCTCCCGTCAGAGTCAGGATATCAAATGGTCAGTTGGGCACTTCTGGTCAATTCATACATATATATATATACATGATCATAAGGGCATTGAACTTTTAACGGTTCGCATCGGGAAGATGTTGGGTTTTTTATAAAGAAATTTGAAATAGACGGTATTTATGTGTATTCCCTCAATTTGGCCAAATAACACGATATTATTGTTGTGTATTATATATACTTATAAACTTTATCAGTATGATGATCCAAATGCAATAGTAATTGTTGTCCAAAGTACAGTAAACTACGGTTATAACGAATTCAAAGGGACCACTAATTTTAGTTCGTTATAACCGTAATTCGTTATAAGCATATATACAGCATAACTACAGCATCTAGTCTGGACTAAAAAGTTAGTTCGTTATATCCGCTAGTTCGTTATAAGCGTGTTCGTTATAACCGTAGTGTACTGTACGTAAGCATCACAGGTTTGAAAGCGTGAACATCTCTTGTGTGCGTTTTGGTTTGGTCCCTCACATACAGACAAATGATTTAGGTAATTGGGCCCCTCACATGCAGCAAACATCGCTTCCTGATTCCCGAAGCACGTTAATCAATATATAAACGCCATGGAAATACTCGGATATTGATGATCCATACGCGCGTCGCCCCGCTCTTGTGTCACAGCCAATGCACACCGGAGAAACAAATTACTATTACATCACACAAAAGAGCAAGAATGAAACTCAGAGGCTATGTGACCCTTCTACTCAAAATAACCACAGATGTTTGCACAAACTTAGCTACAGATCCTTTACTACTCAAACAGACCGATAAGTAAATAAATTATAGAAAATTGCAGAGAATTCAGCAGATGAACTAGACAGAATTGAATAAAATCATTTCCGTTTTTAAAAAAACAGCCTACCCTGTCTTGCAACTTTGCACTAGCATCTTGTCTTACAGATGGACATGCAGGGAGGATTGATTCTATTGTCTTGCATAACGATCTTCATTGTGAGACGAATCAATGGGACGAGCGCTGTAGCCACATGCTAACATACTCGCAGCTAGTGTTAGAGAGCTCTTCACATGAACACATACATGGTATTGATACATTCTCAACAAATCATGGCATCAACAGCGTTGTCAAATAAACCGTCAACAAACATGTTCAAGGAATTCCAGAGTTAGAGGACACGATGACTTCCTTCTTGGCCACTGATGTTTATAAAGTTGTATTTCACCAATGTGGCCAAAGAATGCTCATTTTATCTTGCATATAACATTTTCAGCACTTTTGTCAATGAAACTTAAGCTGCTAAAACCTCATTTCGTTTGCAGTGATTTAACTTAATAATCTAAGATGTAAATGTGATGTTTTTATATGAATATTTCCACTATATATGAATGTAAATGCAAAATTAGCGATGCCCTATGTGTGCAACCCAACGTTGTGCAACGCTTTTATCAAAATATTAGCCAATGTTTATCTTATAATTTGAAAAGATGCACTGCTTCTGATTGGTGTTTTATTTGCTACTAATCCTTCTCTTCGAATGCTTGTAGTTGTTGTGCATAATCCTTGTGTAGTGACCTCTATAACTGCCTCTTCACCAGCATGTGTCTGGTATCGTCCTGTCCCTAAACTCGGGCGTGAGTCTTCCTTTCAGCTTTTGTCTCTACTGGGAATCGGGAGTGCAACAACATGACACTGTATACAGCACACATTACTGTCAGGGCTCAGTGTGTCGACCGCCGCTCAGTCTCCTGCTGCTTCAGCATCTCCATCACCTCTCAGGCCTGGCATCTCCTTGCCTTCATCCTCTTCCTGTTCCCTGGACCAGAAGCTTACTCTACCCGTCTCCCTCCTGTCATGCATCTTGCTGCCCTTCTCATTCTCTTTCATCCTTTCCCTTTGGCCTCTCCTGTCCTGGCCATCGCCCCTCATCGTCTTTTCCATTGCTTTGGTGCTTTTTGACAGATCCTATGGATCTGATACAGACATATTTGTACTGTTTTCTACTGCGGGTAGTGGTGTACAAACATCCACTTACTCTCTGGACCTTACCACCACCACCACCCTCACCTTAACCCTCACCCTCAGCGTGAATTCTCAACTCTCTACCCTCATCTTCATGTCTTGTCACTCTATTGCATCATGTCACTCCTTTTGTTCATTGTCACACACTCTCTTCATCACTCAATCTAATGGTTTCACATGCACCCAGTCACCATCACTGAAGGATTCGCTGTTCACCACACTGTACGTCTTTGCATCATAGAATGGCTCTCGAGTACACCTTCTCACCCAAATACCCATGCACAGGCACTCACACTCCTATATAATATCACACTGTCATTCTTTATCCAGGCTATCCTAAGTCATCATGACAAGTCTAATGGGAAGTAAATTAGGTCCAGTAACATATTGCTTGTCCTAAGAGCAACGAAATGGGACAGGTAGCTGGGATCAATGACTCAGTTGATTGCATATAATCGATCCATGCTGGCATGGGACTTTGCTAATATCAACCTATGGTTTGTCTGGATCCGACTTCCTTCCATGTCTATCTATAGCCTTCATTGGATTCTCGTCTTCTCGAACTCTTCGTTCTATTCCACCCGTAATTACTCCTCCTGAAGTCTTCATTGTATTCCACCCTTAACGACCCCTTTTGAAGTTTTGTTGTATTCCTCACGTAACTACCCCTCTTGAAGTTTAGTTGTATTCCTCACGTAACTACACCACTCGAACTCTTCATTCTTATCAACCCGTAACTTCAGGGTGTGTACAGGTCTGAAGCATTTCACACACATTTTGCCCATACAACTGCTGCTTCCAATATGACTGAGGGGTATGGGTGGTCCATACATCTAAGGTGCCGCAGATTTGCGTCCCTTGGACACGCTAGAAACCTATGATTGTGGGTTTGAATCCCGGTTCACCTCGATCATGTTTCTAGGTTTGTCAGGACCATACCCGTGCTCGTGGGTTTCACCGCAGTGGTAAACGTCTGAGACCTGCATCACTTCGGGCTTTCCTCCCACATTAATCTGACATGCCGTGATATAACTGGAATACTGTTAAAAGCAGCGTTAACTCACTCACTCCAACATGACTGAAAATCTGTCATAATCTTACATCCTAGATAAACATTTCTACTTCACTCACTCTTCCACCATTCTATACTTCCTAACACCCACAAGTGAAGCACAATCACAATCACAACGTCAACCACACCCTCAACAACAACCACAACAACAACCTCCCCAAACACACTCAGCCACAAAAGAGTCATTTTCACAATCAGTCTGCCCAAAACAGGCCATCAATCTCATTGCATTACAATTTGTTTTTCAAACGGTAACATCAAACTGTTGATCTCATGTCCGCTAGTTCCAAAAGTTCCTCCCTGTTTTGTTGAATCTGTTGCCTTGGTTTGAGATCTACATCATGTTTAAAGCTGCTAACCCCCTACATTTCCCACAAAAGCAATTTGATTTGATGCTGCCATGGTGTGATCTTGGAAACCTGCAATTCCATTAGCACTGTTATAGCGTCTTGTTTCATGAAGTGGCATTGTCTCATTGCAGGTTATTTTCCAGCTCGACAAGACATTTACCATGGAGTGTATAGTTGAAGTGTGATGTCCTTGTCCCCAATATTCCTCTTCTTGAACTCCTACTTTCCTTGCTGTCACTGCTATTAAATCGCATCTGCCCCGAATTTGTTCCCCTATTGTTACTTTGCTTTTGGTCCTCTTCAGTTCTCTAATACATAGATATTCGTATATTTGCCGAAACAATGACACGCCTCTATATTAAAACACATGTAATGGTGAAGTGTTTTTGCTATGATAAGATGTTCTAGTATTTCAGCAGGTCCATATTTTCGCATTGATCCGTTCCTTTCAATAGTTATGTTCATAACATGCTAGGTTGCACATGATCGGCTGTTCTTGAGTTCGAATCAAAGATCACCCCTACTTATGACCCTTAGTTTATTAGCACCATGATCGGTGACCACCAGTGAACAGTTTTCTTGCAAGAACTTCAATGTATTACTGGTTTGTCTCTGAAATATAGCAATGTCTCAAATATGCTGATATTTCAAAACATTTTGATTCTCTGACATCTTTTGCCTTTGCTTTCTCATCTCATGTCACTTTCCTGCGGGGTCATTTCTAAAATAATGTCACCCTATTACACAAGTAATACATCCTCACACCCCAAACCTAAGCCCCAAGCGCCCATCTCCATCCGTAATACCCATCCTATCAGAACTAACCTCCACCATTACTCACACCTTCGTGAACAAAACAGACTGTACAGTCTTGAGATGTGGGTACAGATTGCCTGTTCCTCTTCTTATCTGTACAAACTGTATTTCTCTAATTCATTCTATTGCCTTTCATCATCCCCTTCTAACATCTCAACCAGCTCCTAATATATGCTGCTGCATCATCTGCGACCTCTTCTCTGCTCCATCGTCATCACCTCCTCCTCCTCCTTCTCCTTCTCCTCCTCTTGCTCCGCCTTGCTTCCCTGTGGCGCCGCGTGTCCCGGCTAGTATGACTATACTGTGGTTAACTCTGTTTCAGGTATTGGCTATCATATCTATCCTGTTCATCGTGTTATCCACAATCGCGCTGACCCTTAATACCATCCCCCAGCTGCAGGAAAGACACAACCCGAAAGACCCCTCGGATAACTCCGAGCTGGCTGTGGTGGAAGCTGTGTGCATTGGCTGGTTTACACTAGAGTACTTAGCCCGATTCTGGGCGTCGCCAAACAAGTGGAAGTTTTTCAAAGGCCCTCTAAATGTGATAGACCTTCTCGCCATCCTACCTTATTTCATTTCCTTAGGATTAACCGAAACGAACAAAAGCACTACAGAGCAATTTCAAAATGTGCGACGTGTTGTTCAAATTTTTCGAATTATGCGAATTTTACGTATATTAAAACTTGCCCGACACTCGACAGGCCTCCAATCCCTTGGTTATACGTTGCAACGGAGTTACAAGGAGTTGGGCTTACTGTTGATGTTTCTTGCCATTTCTATTTTATTATTTTCAAGTTTAGCCTATTTTGCTGAAAAAGATGAGCCAGAGACTAAGTTCAAAAGTATACCGGAGACGTTCTGGTGGGCAGCCATCACTATGACCACTGTGGGTTACGGTGATATAGCTCCAACTACTGTCCTGGGGAAGATTGTCGGTAGTGTGTGTTGTATATGCGGTGTGCTTGTTATTGCATTGCCGATTCCTATTATAGTGAACAACTTTGCGGAGTTTTATAAGGACCAGATGCGCAGAGAGAAGGCGTTCAAGCGACGCGAGGCGCTAGAGAAAGCCAAGAGGACGGGCAGTATAGTGTCCTTCCACTCCATCAACTTGCGCGATGCCTTCGCCCGCAGTGTCGACCTCATGGAGGTCAACTCCCCCAGCCATAAGGGAGACAACTGCGGCGGGGATGACAGTAGTACAGACAGCAAGTGTGCTCCGAGTCCACCTCCTTGTGTGATCAAGTACAACCAGACGCAGTTTCCTCACACTGGCGCCGAGGACTGTGACGACGTCAAGGGGATGCCTGTCGACAACTCCAGCACCAACAACCTGCTTGATGCTGATGAGGAATCTCTTAAAAGGATGACGTCATCACAGCCACTTCTGAACTGCCAACCTCAGGTAAGTGTTTCTGTTTTACAGCTTAGCGTAACACCTCATATTTTAGTGCCCGCTATGACGCATGACTCTACTGGTCACAGACTACGTGACCAAGCACCAGCGTGCCCATATCACATCCTTCCCAATGCTTTCATTTCCCTCAGAATCCGATGAACCTAGACTTTGTTTTGAGGACGTAGAACAGAACAAATTAAAGGATCGTCAAGGCTGGACAAGTTACAAAACAGACCTTGACATGTGTTCACAGCAATGAGAACAATGTTGTCACAAAACATGCGCCCGAGATCCGACGGTTACCAGGGCACCATATCTTCCAACCCACACAAATAACAGGACGGCATCAATAGAAACAGAAACTGCATTACAACACCTATTGACAGTCCAAAGAATTGATTGTTACAAATATCGTTCTCTGATAAATGAACACCAACCCATCCTGTTTAGGTACGCTGCCCAATGACCATCTATTGATACACTTCAAGCACTGACATCAATGTGTATTATTTCAGGGGCAGGGGTGGCCAAGTCGCCTTAGGCGCCGCAATTTGCTGTGCAGAATTGCGTCTTTTGGGCACGACAGAAACCTATGGTTGTGGTTTAGAACCCCGGTTCGCCCAATTATGTTTCTTGGTTTGTCAGCACCATACTCGTACTCTTGGGTTTCACCAAAGTGGTAAACGTCTGAAACCTGCAACATGAAGCTGACAGGCTGAAATATAACTGAAATACTGTTTTAAGCGGCGTCAAATCCAACTCTCTGACTCCGTGATTCAATTAATAGAATTACTGGTTGCTATTTGTTGACTTTCGTTAAGAATCGGCCCTCTTCAACACAATCTACGAATCATTAATTGATCAATGTGTGTGCTTGGACTGTTAATCGGTAGTTTAAACTTTGAATGTGTTTGATTGCATTCTTCTAACAAATAATAATGTCAACCAATAACGACCTATTAAACCTGTCAGAAGAGGCCTTAATCAGATGCGTCAAGAACTAACCCTTTATATGCCTCATGGAGGTAACCATTTCATAAAATCGTTTCATTAATATTTCAACGATCATATGTTCTAAAGAAATTGGTTCCTTTTGGATGACCCCCAGAAACGCTTCCTGTTGGAGTGTTTCATGTCAGTAAGTTTGTAAAGTGAGAACGTATGTTTATGTTTAGCATCCAAAGCCGTTCTGGAGAAGGGCAAGTATTTGTACAGGACTTTAGTTCAGTTAGTGGCACAGGCAGCAGCTGTAAAAGCCTCACAACTGACAGCTGTACATTGGTCCATCACAGCTGACAGCTGTACAGTGTGTCAATCTCAGCTGACAGACGCTCTGCGGGAGTGATAGTGCTCAAAGTAACGGTGTGAGTTTGCCCTATTGTATTTGGGTCTTTTTGCTAACTCAACTGCTGATGGCGACTAAGAAGCTGTTAAGTAACTCCTATGGGCGACTGTCAGCTGTGAGTGATGCCTGTTGGCGCAACAATCGTCACTGCTTATGACAGACGTGGGCTCTAGAGTTTGCTTTTTTGCAGTGCAGCTGTGAACATAAACGCTTATAACAAGTGTGGAGGTAGACAGTGTTTGTAAAATTGTGGATGACCTTGAAGAGGTCACGTCTGACTGTAAATGGTACAGTGGCAGCTGTGAGCTCGCGATAATGTGTCTGACGGTGTCAGCAGCAGCTGTGATATTGACCAGCTGTTTTAGCAGCTGTGAATCCCACAGAAACTGCAGCTGTCAGCTTTGTGCATGGCAAAATACAGCTGACATACAGTGCAGTTACATTCTACACCGGAACTAGACACGAGTTATTTCCCTTTTGAAAAGCCTTGACGTGGTTCTAAGATGAAGTTTAGTTTCGAATTGACACTTCAAATTTCTTTTCGGAAAGCTCATCAATGTGATCCTAGTTCACGTTTATTTTTATACACACATGGGCGTCTATACCAACATAATTAAAAACATACTAAACCACACAAAATTGCTTTTGCCTTTATACATGCATAGTATTCCCTGTATTCTGAATGGAACTGCAACGTGTGTTTTCTGCCTACGGATGTGTATTGTCAGGTTCATATATCAGCACTCTGCTAAAGCTAACACACATCATTAGCTAGCCACTACTATGTAGCCTAGATTAATCATACTGTTATTAAGACTAGGTAGATAAGCATGCATGGTTGGAAATCAGTCAAGTTTCAGATCGTTATGTAGTTGTTGTTTTTTTCCAATTTCAACATTAGGTTTGTCAGCATGTAGGTTAGCAAGGGAGATTTGGCATGGCTCACGTGATTCCTAACTAGATAGACGACGTAGAAAGTTTAGAAAAGGATTCTTCCATTCAATTCATGACAGATGTACTGAACAAAAGAAGTTAGGGATCAGGAGTATTTTTAAGATTTTTTTGTGAAGACTGAGAACACAATTTATTAAAAATATCCCGAAAATAGTCATGATCCCTAATTTTATTTGTTCAGTATATATGTATTGTAGCGTATAATGTTCATCCCATGTAGATTGTTAGAGATACCATCACATCATCGACTTATATAAGGACTTTATGCATCGGTTACTCAGGTTTTCTTCATACTTCATCTCAAGAACTTTGATGACATGGCTTTGGAAACTTGGTTAAACACATTCACAGTACGAATACTGATGCTGGTGAATGTTTCTAAACATTCGCTACATGGACGTATGACTGAAAAACATGATGGGATACATGAAAGCCTGTGCCAGTGGATACTAGAAGATGGATGAGCTTGCTCGAGGGAAATATTCTTCTAACCTGCTGGGAACCTTGTTCTAAATATTCAGCCACACACCCCTTGGTTGGTCATAGATAAGGGTTAGAATGAATTCATATTTGTACACAATCATTCACCTTGCAGATGGTGGTGAAAGTAGTTATGTATAGTGTTGTATCTACATAATCTGTGCTTATGACACATTTTGACATCATGCTTCATGTGTCACATTATATTAACTTTAGAGTTGTCTATCACTGAGTGATATATTGTGAGTTGTGTCATTGTTGGTTAACCTGGTCGATATGTTCTTCCATTGAATTGTATGTGTGCTATTATTTAACAGATGTGACAGAATATTATATCTAGTTTGTGTCCGTGAAATATCGCGAATGGAACTGTGGGAGAAGTGCAGGTTCAGGTTCGAAATTGAATCAGGATGTTGCTAGGTTCAGACAACGTGTCCATCCCGATGTTGATATGGTGGCGGTTTTATGGTGGCAGAGGTATTGGTGGTGGTGTTAGTAGAGGTGGTGGTGGTGGTGTTAGTAGAGGTGGTGGTGGTGGTGGTGTTCGTAGTGGTTGTAGTTGTGTTGTTGGCGTGATGGTGAAGTTGCGTGGTCCTGTGGTGGTGGTGATGGTTGTTACGTGGTCTTGCGGTGGTGGTGGTGGTGGTGGTGATGGTGATGTAGTGGTGTGATGGTGCTAGTGGTGGTTGTGGTGAGGGTGGTGATGGTGATGTGGTGGTGTGATGGTGATGGTGATGTAGTGGTGTGATGGTGCTAGTGGTGGTTGTGGTGAGGGTGGTGATGGTGATGTGGTAGTGTGATGATGATGGTGATGTGGTGGTGGTGTGAGGGTGGTGATGGTGATGTGGTGGTGTGATGATGATGGTGATGTGGTGGTGGTGTGAGGGTGGTGATGGTGATGTGGTGGTGTGATGGTGATGGTGATGTGGTGGTGGTGTGAGGGTGTTGGACCTGTTCAAGGACACCTGTCGTCCTCAGCTGTGTGCTTCATTGGGCCGAGTTTCAAAGTACTTCTTTGATAGTAATTCTTGGTTTATGTTTGTTCTTCATTTTCTCCTGATGAAAGACCATGCTCTGTATCGGTGAATAGAAGCTAATGGATTAAATACGGGAACATTCTTTGTAGCATGGTACCACAACATGATTGCTGTGACAAGTTTGCTGAGCTCAGGGGAATGTTCTTTTAAAACTGAACTCACTGAATTATGACAAGGCAAATGCTTTCTGGCTGCATTTCTTTGCTTATGGCTAGACCTCCCTCTGCTGACCTAATAGTATGGACATATTTACTCGTTATACAACTGTATTGCTTTCTATGTATATAGCATCTGAACCAGCATCAGCCTCCTAAGATGTGCATGTTTCAAAGAGGGATTCACACGTTTGTTTAATATTCAGCAATGATTGCGAGCTAATTTCCGGATAAACTAGATGATGATGTGAATTTAAATACATATGACTGTAATTTTCCACTTGATAATGTTAATGATGCCGGTGGACTGAAAATGGCCAAACTGACTGGTGTTGACAAAAAGTCGTAACCTAAGAGCACTTCCAATGTTTCTGAGTCTAGCACAGAGTTGCCAAGAATGGCCAGAGGCTGGCATCCTGTATTGCAATTACCAATAACCAGCTTCCTTAAGTCTCCTTCCAGCGACGGTCCTCATAAGCATCTTATTACAAGAAACTGCCATAGCTCCGAGAGCTCCTAGCGTGGCACGTGCTTAAATAAGGCCATGATGACGTCAGGACACCATGCCCATAAGTCTGTATTAAACTGTAACACAATGAATGTAATTACTCTCGTCATCAGATTTTTGGTTTTGATGAATTCTTAAGTTTCCTGATTTTTAAAAAATGTTACAAATCCTGCAATCCGTTAAGAATAGGCATAGACGAAAGCCGTGTCTGGTCTCTCGCGCACCTAGAGCCAATGGTGAGAATTAGAATCCCTATAATGAATAGTAGGAATAAGAGAAATGTATCGTGTTGCCGGGGAACAAGAAATAGTGTCTTAAGAAGCTTGTGTTGAAATAGTGTGTCCATCTAAGGATCTGTTTCTGTATATCTGAGTATATAAATGACCGCATGAATATAAAAGTAACGTCATATTGGCAGTGTTTCAGCAAAACAGTCACTGTAAAAACTTTCATTCACAACATATATTCATTTTAATAAGGGCAGTTAGGATCGTTACGGGGATGTTTTATGGCTTGTACAGACTATATAAAAAACAATGAACTAAAAGGCACAGAAATAGCGTTAGTCTAACTAAAGTGTCAATCAAATATCGCAGATCATACAGTGGTAAACCAACTTTATTGGAAATGAGTTTCCTCGCACTGAAAAGTCGCTGTTATGAGCTCGTCTTAAAAGATTCGTGTGTACTTATTTTTAATCCACATAGATCTTGTTTCTTGTGAAGTTGGTTTACCTAAATGCTTTGCACTGGTTGTCTGTCGGCTTGTACGTCCTGCAGAACACCAGCACCAGAGCCTGTGCTCCAAAGCTGGTAGATGTGCATGATTCGTTGGACAGCGCTGATTTACAACTGTAGTGAATTGTGTGCTTTTTATTCAATATGTATTTGGTTATTTTCTGCTTGTTGCTCATTGGCATTGTTGAAGACTACGCTATGTATTTGTATTTTAATACTTACTGTTATGCTGGCATGGATATGTATCAATTCGTTAGGCTAGGGAGAGGTAATTGTTCATCGTTCTTTGTGGAAATTGTTAAATGAAATCAATTCTGACTGTGATATCGTTGGGCGGTTTGATTCTTTGTTTCTTTGTATGACTGCATGTAAATCTCTCACCCACTAACAGTGTAGCTAAACAGACTACTTCAGGTCACAACTGCTTGGTAGCTGGGTCCCCACTGCAGCTTCTAACTGCTTATGCTTGTGTTAAACCAGACTGTCACCAATGACCCTTGTAGGTGCCTCAGCTCTGACGTCACATTTCAGGAAGACAAGTGAGACGCGCAGTCCAGCTCCTGCAGACGACCTTCAGCCTCACTCTGGTGGCAGCAGTGGTGACGTCATATGACGCTTCTTACACAGGATGACATCAAGGAGATTGGAGCGGATATTTGACCTTGACCTTGACCTTGACCTTGACCCAGATGGGCAAGGACTTCAAAGAAATATGTGTTAGTCGCGTGTGTTGAAATGGTGAAACTGGTGGAGTAACTCCAGAATGACCTAATTGTGATGTGAAACTGCAGATGGTCTTGTGGGTGTGTGTATGTTAGTTAGAGCAAGGCTTGTGGAGGCACCTAGCTGATATGTGCACATTATATGGGTGGATTTTTCGGTGTCCCTCAAAGGGCAGACAATAGAACCACCATTAATCATCTCGTATCTCATATATGACGTCTTTCATACTCTGTTCCATGGAGAATGACTTTATTGTTTGTTGCTGACGACCAGTTATTGATGTCGTTTGTTGATTTGTGGACGTTTTGGGGATGGTGATACGGTGAGTTATGATTCCAGCGAAATGTGATACTGTTATTTCTACTCTAAAGATGGCGAGTCATCTCCGACCGATTGGGCAGGAACCCAAATCATCGTCGGTCTTTGTGTTAGTAGAAGCGTGGTGAAGTGTGTTAAGGTGAAGAACACTGCGTGTTGGTGTGTCAACAAACGCCAAGAAGCACCATTTTCAAGACAGTGAGAACTGAACTAAACTTGCTGATGGTAATTCAGTGGTGCCATATCCTCATCAAACGGGAGATACATCATATGTTGTTTACCCTGAGCATCAGTTGTGGCTAGCAGGGAAATTCACAAGACACAATCAGATCCGTTAACCCACTTCAAACTCATATTTGATGAGCTTCCAATGTCGAAGTGGTCATATGGTTACAATATGCTAAATTCAGCACATATATACACCTAATATCGTTTACGATGGTCATGTTCCTGGAAGGATGATTCTCAAACTATATAATAACTTCATATCATCCTGTGGAAATATATATGTATCCCAGGGAGTTGAGAACAAACTTTCAACGCGCATTATTCATTGCCTGAGCAGTAGAGTCTCCTTTGAACTTGTCCCTGTGTTGTGTGTCATAGTGGTACCATTGGATTATCATAGAGACTAATCGTGTTTAGCGTATTCCAATTTGTTACACGTTTGTCCGGTTTGATCAACTTCACACCACAAAGACGCTTCACTCAACGCACTCTGCTCAACGATGACATTGCGATTGCGTTACTGTACATTGAATGTTAGGAAATCATTTATAAGGATGTGTGTCATGGTATGAGTTTATCGTAAACACTCGAGCCTTGTGATGAGGACATTTTGTTAGCGTGTATATTTATATAATATGTCGGTAGGATAAGTGCTTGGGCATTAATCAATAATTGCCGGAACGGAGTGAATGTGTCACTGTAATATGTTTAGGCAAGATCGATAATCGACGTGAACAACATTGATTGCATGTATCGTAACATGAACAAGTCCTCGTATCAGCTGATAGGGTATAGAATGGACTCACCAAAGGGTCTATTGTATTTTCACCACTGACTTTAGACAATCTTGTTGTAACTACTGACTAACTTCAGCCACTGTAGTATCAACACTGACGTTAGCCAATCTTGTTGTAACTACTGACTAACTTCAGCCAATGTAGTATCAACACTGACGTTAGCCAATCTTGTGTCAACACTGACTGACTTTAGCCAATCTTTTTGTCAACACTGACTGACTTTAGCCAATGTAGTGTCGAAACTGACCGACTTTACCAATCTTATGTCAACACTGACTCACTTTAGCCAATCTAGTTGTCAACACTGCCTGACTTTAGCCAATCTTATGTCAACACTGACTGACTTTAGCCAATCTAGTTGTCAACACTGACTGACTTTAGCCAATCTAGTTGTCAACACTGCCCGACTTTAGCCAATGTAGTGTCAACACTGACTGACTTTAGCCAATCTAGTTTACATCCAAAATCAAACATTGCCCAGTTTTCGCATGTAAGACAGATGATATTGTTCTATTCCGATTGCCATTTAACCTTTTGCCATTAACCATTACCTTGACTGACAGGTCCAAATAAACAGTATCTTGACAGACATGTCCAAATAAACAACATCTTGACTGACAGATCCAAATAAACAGTATCTTGACTGCCATGTCCAAATAAACAATATTTTGACTGACATGTTCAAATAAACAATATCTTGACTGACATGTCCAAATAAACAATATCTTGACTGACATGTCCAAATAAACAATATCTTGACTGACAGGTCCTTATAAACAATATCTTGACTGACATGTCCAAATAAACAATATCTTGACTGACATGTCCAAATAAACAATATCTTGACTGACATGTCCAGATAAACAATATCTGGACTGACATGCCCAAATAAACAATATCTTGACCGACAGGTCCTTATAAACAATATCTTGACTGACATGTCCAAATAAACAATATCTTGACTGACATGTCCAGATAAACAATATCTGGACTGACATGCCCAAATAAACAATATCTTGACTGACAGGTCCTTATAAACAATATCTAGACTGACATGTCCAAATAAACAATATCTTGACTGACATGTCCAGATAAACAATATCTGGACTGACATGCCCAAATAAACAATATCTTGACTGACAGGTCCTTATAAACAATATCTTGACTGACATGTCCAAATAAACAATATCTTGACTGACATGTCCAGATAAACAATATCTGGACTGACATGCCCAAATAAACAATATCTTGACTGACATGCCCAAATAAACAATATTTTGACTGACATGCCCAAATAAACAATATCTTGACCGACATGCCCAAATAAACAATATTTTGACTGACATGCCCAAATAAACAATATCTTGACTGACATGTCCTTATATACAATATCTTGACTGACATGCCCAAATAAACAATATCTGGACTGACATGCCCAAATAAACAATATTTTGACTGACATGTCCAAATAAACAATATCTTGACTGACAGGTCCTTATAAGCAATATTTTGACTGACATGCCCAAATAAACAATATCTTGACTGACATGTCCAGATAAACAATATCTGGACTGACATGTCCAAATAAACAATATCTTGACTGACAGGTCCTTATTAACAATATTTTGACTGACATGCCGGAATAACCAATATCTTGACTGACATGTCCAGATAAACAATATCTGGACTGACATGTCCAGATAAACAATATTTTGACTGACATGTCCAAATAAACAATATCTTGGCTGACATGTCCAAATAAACAATATCTTGACTGACATGTCCAAATAAAGAATATCTTGACTGACATGTCCAAATAAACAATATTTTGACTGACATGTCCAAATAAACAATATTTTGACCGACAGGTCCAGATAAACAATATCTTGACCGACAGGTCCAGATAAACAACATCTTGACTGACATGTCCATTGATACAACTTCTTGATTGACATGTCCGTAGATATAAGTTCTTGACTGACAAAATATGCAATTTCCTTCCTGACAAAATATTCAAAACTGAACCAACCAAAACGAATAAGTGCTGTACATGTGTGTATGTTTCTATATTTCTATGGACTAGAGAGTCGCCATTTCATACCTTCAATTGTCTCTTCATACATGGCAATCATCACGTGCTCTCATTAGCTGCCTGTCCATAAATCGATATATCGTTTGTTCACTGTTCATAGATTAACTCAGTAATTCATATCATCTATTTGACTTTCCATACAAAGATGAATTCATCATTTCACAGCATTAGCAGGATGTTCCCAGATGCATTCATCACGTGATATCGCTAGTTTACTGGTTAGAATGCATCCTGTGTTGGTACACACGTGACTCTTCAGTCAGACATGCGGGTCTCTGTGACTCTCATGACAGATATGTGGGTCTCTGTGACTCTCATGACACACATATGGGTCTCTGTGACTCTCATGACAGACATGTGGGTGTAGGTGACTCTCATGACAGACATGTAGGTCTAGGTGACTCTCATGACAGACATGTGGATCTAGGTGACTCGCATGACAGACATGTGGGTCTAGGTGACTCTCATGACAGAAATGTTGGTCTGTGACTCTCAAGACAGACATGTGGGTTTCTGTAACTCATGACAGACATGTGGGTTTCTGTGACTCTCATGGCAGACGTGTGGGTCTAGGTGACTCTCATGACAGAAATGTTGGTCTGTGACTCTCAAGACAGACATGTGGGTTTCTTTGACTCCCATGACAAACATGTGGTCCCTGTGACTCCCCAGTCACACACGTGGGTCTCTGGGACTCTCATGACAGACATGTGACTCTCTGTGACTCTCATGACAGACATGTGAGTCTCTGTGACTCTCATGACAGACATGTGGTCTCTGTGACTCTCATGATAGACATGTGGTCTATGTGACTCTCATGACAGACATGTGGTCCCTGTGACTCTCATGACAGACATGTGGTCTCTGTGACTCTCATGACAGACATGTGGGTCTATGTGACTCTCCAGTCACATATGTGGGTCTAGTTGACTATGTTCATCGCGCACCCCGTCATGGCTCAACTAGCCTGTATGTATGTATGTACCACACTGTTACTACAAACCGTTTTGTTGGATTCCTGTACTCTGTTGGAATGTTTTAACTTATTACATGAATAAATATCTACTTCTCGATTCCACCTTGTGATCAGTTGTGTCAGATGCAGTATGGACACCGAAAGAGGTTTTCTAGAATTATTTTTCTTGTAGCTCACCTGAACTTTCAGTTTATGGGAGCTTATGGCGCGTTGTTCATCCCACATATCATCTAAGGAACCACAATACCTTTGAAGCTGAAGTTTTGTTAGTGGCAACCAAATTATGGCATCCATTATAATGGTTGCAATGGCGGCAATATTGAAACTGGCTGAGTCACTGTTGCAAGAATTATGAACATTTGATAAGAAGTTAGTATGATGTTACCAGATTGTGGCCTAACATTCCCCCTGTATATCTCACCTCTATACCCTCAGACATTATCACAATAAGCTAAACATTTGGCGTGGCAGCCATATTTAAAATTGACTTAATACCAGTGATTAATGTCTAAAGGAAATCGTGATGTGCAGCTAGTATGTGGTAGGCCTTAGTACATGTTACATTTCGCACAAGTTATAAATGTATCAGTGTGTAATTAACATGCTGTGGGGATACGTGTGGGTCAATTTCTTTCATATTCTTCAATAATTACCAATATCCCGAGGTGAAGGCGTCAAGAAACGGTCGACATAACCAGTGTCCATACAAAAGAGACATATCAGTCAGTCAAACGGCACACATGAACTCAGGGGTCGAGATAGGAATGGCAAAAGCACACTAACCCTTAAACCGAAATATATTGGACAAGGTGTTTATTGGTCTTTACGCACGCACGCACAAATACACAAATCGGAAGTCGAGAAAAAGAGAAATGACTGTCTAGAAGTCCACACCCACACCCACATACCCGGGGGTCGAGATGTAGAAGGAAATCTGACATACACAGACGCACGCACCCACACACACACATACAGACATACACCGACGCTGAACTGCGGGTCCGACTACTCACCCAGACGGACGCTCACACACGTACACCGTGATATAGAGGCAAAACTCTCTCTCGGTTCGCACCAGGAAGATGTGTTTATGAAGAAAGTTGTAGTATTCAAAACTACGTAACCATCTCTCTCTCTCTCTCTCTCTCTCTCTCTCTCTCTCTCTCTCTCTCTCTCTCTCTCTCTCTCTCTCTCGGGTTGAGATTAATAGCAGTAGAAGACACCCACAAGCCCTAACTCTACACAGCGGCCACACAAGGGCCATAACCCAGTCTCCCGTGCTTTCTACCAAGCTGGCATAAGCGATTTCCTCCTCTCGATAGTGAAGCGCGGTGCAACGATTTCCGAATTAGCTACAGAAAAAAATACAAAACTTGTAGTGAGATAACAACGACACTTCTTCTCCATCAAGATCAACTGGCAATGAAACTGGAACAGGTCAGCACCATAGATTAGAGCCAATGATCACCCATGCGTTGTAGCCGAAGTTATTCTCAACACATCGTAAAAAAATCACATTACAAGAAATACCATTACGGACGTAAGAATTAAGGGAGTCAGCTTGCAACAAGCTCCAACCTCGCTGGTAGATTAACCATATCCCCCTCGGTCATTATTTAAGGTTCATCTGTCACACGCCAGATTGGTATCTGTAGAATTTGCTTGCTCGTTGTAGTTGTGTAATATAGAGACGACGTGAAGAGAGGAATTTCATCCCTGCAACATCCTATCGAGATGCAGGATAAATTTGCTCAATGGAATTGTTATCGACGCCGCGTCCTCGATGTATCCCTATTTGTGTAGGCGAACGTCCAAATCAGGTTCCAATCAGTGCTGCTGATTTGATGCTAATGTCCCCTTCATGCTTCCGAGCCACAATGCTACGATTTAGAAACACGTTCTTAGTTTTTTCTCAGATGCTGAAATCGATTCTTGTTGCTTCTGAAGCTGGTAGGTCAGAGGTGAATGTTTCCGGCAGTTTGTCCATGGTAGATCTCTCCCAGCCAACCCGTGTCACTATCACACATGCACTGTGTGTCAATTGTAGCCATACGTCTCACCTAATGATAGATAACCATGCATTCTCACTCATCACGACACAACTGACCATTGTCCAGCTAACCCGTGTCACTATCACACATGCACTGTGTGTCTTAGTGGTGTCCATTTTAGCCATACGTCTCGCCTAATCATAGATAACCATGCATTCTCACTCATCACCACACAACTGACCATTGTCCAGCTGGCTATGCTACACAGAACCCTGATTGAGCTTCTTGATGCTTCGTGCTGCTTTCACCATGTGCTCGTCCGTTAACGCAATGTGTTATACATGTTCCGGGCACTCGTTGTTGTTTGTATGACAGGAGGACCACATACAGACACACCACACAAGGTTGAGCAACTTTAATACATTTTAATCAATAATTACCGTTAACCACAATCATTCAACCTTCATCTGACCTTCGTTTACCGGAATATGAAATTTACTTCAACTTGACGTTAGACCGTTATTAATGCACGAAATATTAAGTGGAGTATTGCTCTTAAGAGAGCTCACTCTCAAGTTATAATTCAATTACATTGCGCAAAATGAACACAAAATCCATCCCTTCAAACCACGTGGGGACAGGTTTTATTATTCCTCGCCTTATCGATTAAATTGTAACGTTATATATACTACTCAAAGGAAATTAAAGAACACCTCATTCTTTCATATTACTATAGTTAATCTTCTTTAACTTCTTTTGAGTGGTATATTTCTTCTTACTTTTAGAGAACACGCGTTTACCAGTGAGAGAAGTGTAGCTCGCGGTGCGATATTGTCTCAGAGTGTTATAATAGCTGTGTTAATTTTCATTCTATTACACATCTTCCAAGAGCATGCAGGGATAACGTTGTGCAGCGAACCTCTTTAATTCGGAAATACCATTCCTACGAAAACGTCCGGATAAACAAGTTTTCCAGATTAACGTATCCCTGATACTGAGAAATACTACTTTGATATTAATATAATAGTCCCCAAAGAAAGTCTGTATTGTGGGGATTTCCGACCAACGGAGTGCGGATTAATGAGGTCTTACTGTATATAAATGGTGTCCAGTGAGTAAGCGTCTTTATGTTGATTACATAAGGTTGAATATTTTGATCTACGCAATTATTCTCATTAAATAATTAAATGTAATCAGAAACCGACATACTTCGATAAAGTGTGTCCATTTCGAACTATAACAACGCTTTGGTTCTTAAGCCATCATTCAATAGAACCCGGGCAACTAAAAACATGTCATCCACTCTGATAGGTCTCCGCGGCCGTGCGCACTGTGCGCACATTAACATCATTCATAACCAGTTTAACACCTCATTAGGCATGCGCATAGACGTGTTCGGCTGAAATATAATCAAGTGTATTGACAATCCTTGTAAACGCGAGTTGCCGTGTGATTAGGTGGGTCATTTACCTGTGCATTTGCACGCGTTTAGAGAATTAGTGTTATGGGCTTGGCATGCAGATTCACGCTTGAGACATACTACTATTGTAGTGCTTCAGAAATTGACTTTATTTCTTTCGTCATTTACAAAACATATATCATACGTATTATGATGTGATTGTAAATGGATGAGGTACGAATCCGATCATAACAAATTATCATAATTGTACCACAGTAGCATTTAAAATATATTTATATATTTGTACTAATTTAGTGAATATTATTCTCAAATATTTGTTATTTGATTTGTTAAAGTAATTATAGTTATGTGAGTTACCTTTTGTTACAAAGTAGTGATAAGCACATGCTATTTGTTGCAAAGAAGTTATATAAAAAAATATGATTCATATAGATATAGGCATAGCTGTTCCAAAGTGACATACCGTAAACTACTTTTATAACGAACACGCTTATAACGAACTGACGGATATAACGAACATATTTTTGGTCCCGGCCATTGACTGTATATGTGCTGTTTACATGCTGAAACCGAACCACGGTTATATCAAACTAATATCAGTGGTCCCTTTGAGTTCGTTGTATCCGTAGTTTACTGTATAATATATGTTTTGTTGACGAGAGTAGTCATATCTTAAGTGAGTTTTTGTAGCAATGTCGAGAAATCTATCATATGTTATATTTGTTGCAAAAAAATGATAAAACAATATGATATATATAAATGTCAGCATAGTTCCAACTGATATCTAATATATGTTATCATATTTCTTGTGATGCTATCTAAAATATGTAATAGATTTTCAAAGTGTTTAAACCTAAGACATGTTAATTTATGTTTTAGTAAGTGTGACAACGTGATTTGCAAGGATAAATTAAATATTTAAAAGTGAAAGTTTCTCGAGGGGTATCAACAATAAACAGATACTGTGAGACCTCGTTAATCCAGACGGCACCGTACCTATAGAAATAGTCCGGATTAACGAACAATGGGTACAGAGCAATATTCCTTTGGATATATTTGATCGTTCCTAACTACACCGCCCGGAATGCAGGGTTGCCGGACTATCGAGGTTTCACTGTATGTGGTTCCCTGCCTGTGTTACAAGTTGCCACACGTTTTGTGTGTTGTGCATTTTGGTGTAATTCTTGTACAGTTATTGTGTTTGTGTTCAATAGGAATGATAAGAAATGTCTTACAATGCTAGTTTTGATTCTAATAAACAGTAAACATCATATGAATGCATAATCCATATTAAACATATTTAGACAAAATACTAAGCACGCTTAACTTTAGCAAAAGGAACGCGCATGCAAACTTGTCACTGCTTTGTTACTTCTGGCGCACGGCTGGCTTAGTTTTAATCTATGTGCAGAGTTGCGTCCCTTGGTGTGCCAGAATCCTATGATCGTGGGTTCGAAACCTTGATCGCTTTGATACTTTTTTGTCCGTATCATGTCCTCCCTGTGGTTTCACCAAATTGGCAATGCCCTCCCACATTCTGATACACCGTGATATGACTGAAATACTGTTCAAAACGGCGTTAAACCCACCTCACTCACGACTGGTTCAGAAGCTATAGACTGTTTCTCTCATTTCTAACCCTTCCCTCCAACACTAGCTATACCAGGGACTGTTACGGCGGCCGCTTCATCCATCTGTCGAGGTTAGTAATAAACTACGGGTTCTCTCACTCCAACGACTGTTGGTGCTTCTGTTGGGCTACTTTCAACACAGGTCAGCACTTATTATGGTAGAGCACCATTCAAGGTACCACCGCATGTCCATCAACATTTAGTCTGCTAACAAGGAAATGGGGTTTCAATGTTACCCCTTACCGTGTAAACACCAGTTTGTGCGAGGGCAGTGACTAGGATGCACGCTCTATCGATCCAGTCAGTTGGATGCCTCGAGCGGTGAGGAGCATTTCAAGCAGTAACAGTTTTCGCCAACGTTGCAGTTTATACTTTGGCTGTTGGTGGCGTTTTTTTGTAAGCAGCAAACTAATCATTCCCACTGGAAGTGAATTGAGCAGCTTATTTAACAGATGTTTGTGATGAGTTTCTGTGATGCAACTTGTCCGGATTGATTACGAGTACACACTGTTTTCGTTGTATTGTTGCCGTGCGAATGGATTCTGGAGAGTTCCTGTCTTATCCTAGCCCACCCCATCTTGTCACATCTCATCCCCACCCCGTTTCACGTCATCCCCATCACACGCCACAGCCCAATGCCAGCCCAATGCCAGCCCCTGCCCCGCAAAACCATATCCAATTCCCAACATACTCCAAACTCGCCCCATAATATTCCATCTCATCCAATCGCCACCCAAATCAAACACCACCCCCACCCCCATAAACAGGTGCCCATTGCCTCTCATCTCACCCCCACCCCACCCCACACCATCCCATTTAATCGTATCCCCCACCACGTCCCATTTCCACCCCACCCACACAATCCCCAGCCTATCCCCACCACACAAAATATCCTCAACCCACCCCATCCCAGTCGCATAACAAGGGTGTCAATTTCCTCTCATCTCATCCTCACACCACACCACCCCAACCCATTTCATCTTATCCCCCACCACGTCCCATCCACACCCCACCCAACCCCCACCACACACAATCCCCACCACACAAACTATCCTCAACCCACCCCATCCCATGCCCATTTCCTCTCATCTCATCCTCACACCACCCCACCCCATCCCATTTCATCTTATCCCCCACCACATCCTATCCCTACCCCACCCCCACCACAGACACAATCCCCACCACACAAACTATCCTCAACCCACCCCATCCCAGTCGCATAACACCGGTGCCCGTTTCCTCTCATCTCATCCTCACACCACGAGTCGCTTAACACCCCATTTCATTACATCCTCCACCCACACAATCTCAGTATCTGTTCACAGATCACACACAATAACAGCGAGTCTTCACGTGCCAAACGCAGCACGTACACATATGTAAATAAGATCTTTCACGCCAATACGACACTTCTCTGCCTGAAGATCTGACGGCACCTCCATAGAAAGTCGCCCTATCTAAATTAAGGAAGCGTGTGCCTTTGGACATTCAGATATCAGCTTTCTAAGACGATCCGGCTTCATCTCTTCAACACATGGATTCGGAAATTCCCGATTATATCGCTTTTGAGGTCAGGTTTGCTCGTTTGCTCGTCTGAACGCTTCACTCACTTGTAAATATCGCTCTCTTTCCTCGACACCTCGATTCGGAAATTTCGTTCTCAGCAAAAAATAAATACACAGAGCACAGAGACCGTCGATAGTCCATCCATGTGTGCGTTGATGCCCTAGAGCTCAAAACCGTCTCCGTGGTCTAGTGGTCTAGTGTCCGCCCGGAAGGTCCGGGGTTCGATCCCCGGCCGCGTCATTCCATACGACGTTAAAAGATGGTACTTGTTGTTATTAGGTGTTGCTTAGCACTCGGCATTAAGGGTCTAAAACAAGAACTGGTCGGCTCAGATTTAGTATATTGTGTCTGAGTGGTGACTACCCAAAGTAGCCACACATACACACGTGCATGCACGTCGCTATATAAGCGCAATAATCTTGGACGCGACGTTACACCCTACTTACCTCACCTCACCTCACCTCACCTCACCCTGGAGCTCAGAAAATGGCAGGATGTAAAAAATATCCACAATATTTTAACAGAGCTGCTTTATTTTTTTGCATTTGGAACTCTCCGATTATATTCGTTTTCGAGACACAGAAATCATGTTTGCTTGCCTGAAAGCTTCCTTCTCACTTAATTGAGAACCCTCGAAGCCGATTGGCTGATAATAAAGTTCACCTGACGCGACCTCGTATGGAGGTCATCTCAAATCTTCGGGCAGAGGGGTCTGATTTTATTAAGATTGGACTTTGTTTTGACATCTGAATGGCATCAGTTCTGGCATCCCTTATGTTGCTAAGACGCCGGTATATAACTGAAATATTGTTTAAAGATTCTACTCTGATTGACTCTGATTGATCAGTGAGATGTTTCAAATCACAATAATCACATCAAATTGAAACTAAGCTAGGTTATCTTTCGATTTAACCGCGCTAAATTTATCATTTGAAACCTCACGCTGACCTTTTTTCAAATTCACGGTTTCATGCTTAAAATGTGCAGATAACTTAGCTTGGCTTTGAACACACAGTTTGTTTATTTCCTAACTCACTGGTCGGATAAGGTGGTCATTGTAAACACCTCGTATATTAATACTCATTTTCCACGCTTTTGATGTAATGAAGCGTCGCATTTCGACATGCCGAGTTGCTTCCCTTAGGTGTGCCAGAATCCTGTGTTTTGGATTCGAAATGTGGATTCGCCCTTATGATTCTTGGTTTGTCAGCTCCCGTAGGCAAGACTTCACTGAAGTGGTAAACAACTAAGACCTGCATGACGCGCTGTGATATAACTGAAATGCTGTTAAAATCAGCGTATACCGAATTCGCTCACTCACTCCGACTGTTGTGATAGCTTGTACTTTGATATACGTGTGCTACAACTACACACGTTTAATAAGCAATGCTGACACGTAACCAGCAAAGAATCGCGAGATTGACACACACAATGACCTTGAAAAGAACGGTCGAATATCATACAATCGAAGCAACACTCGATCGTAACTCTGTGACCTTGGCTACATTCTGAAAGGAACAAAACAACGTTATTGACCATAACTCTTTCTTATGGGGCATATATTCAATCCGGCGCATTGAAATTATCAGAAGATCAGATGATATCTACTTAAGATGCTGGATATTGCAGACGTAATGTGTGAGAAATGCTCTAGTTGACTAGTTGATAGTTGACTAGTTGATAGTTGATTAGACTTCCCATTGTTTAGTCTCCTCTGTAGCGACAAGGAACAACTTTATATCAGCTTAGCTTCACCCGGCACACACTGCACGCTATGACGTCATAGTAGAGTATGTCACGTGGTTATTGTAGTAATTGTCAAACTTTTCGGGGTGGTCGTGAAGGTGAGCATTTTGCGTGTATTCTTCTTGAGTGTTTGTGACGTAATGTAAAGAGTTTGTTTTTTGGAGATATTTATATATTTTTTATCCCAAGAAACGTGTTTTTGCGATTAAAGAAGATTAAACTTCTCAACATCTCGGTCTTTAAAGACCTGAAAAGACAGATGCATTTGACCGCCGCGAATAGCTGCAAGATTGCTGATACGGCGTGAAGCAATACTCCCTCACTCGCTAATTCTGTTGGGCAAAAACTAGTACCGACCAGAACCCCCCGTGAAATTCCGTGATGAATTAGTCTTCAGCAACCCATGATTGTAAGAGGCAAATTACGGGATCGGGTGGTCAGGCTCGCTGACTTGGTTGATGTATGTCATCGTATCACAGTTGAGTAGGTCGATGCTCATGATGTCAGTCACTGGACTGTCTTCTCCAGACACGATTATTTACAGACCGCCATCATATAGGTGAAATATTGCTGAGTGCGGCGTTAAACAACACCTAATAAACAAACTAACCAGAACAGTAATGTCGTATTTAATTCACGCTTTTCAAGATAATTTGAATAAGTAGGAATATTAAGGATGGGTGTCTGTTAATAAAAGACTGTTTGGTTGTTTTCAGGGACGTTATGAGCGGATTACGCCTGATAAAAGTTGTATCGAAATGAAACAACTCTACCGCCAGAACAGTTCGACGAGCACCGATACGTTCACGAGCTGTGTCACCCACCCACAGAACAGCCCTTCTATCACAGGCCCACCTTCTTCGGACACGCCAAAACACAACCTCTATGTTAACCCTTTAGAGGACACGGGGGGATATACCAACCCCAATGTCCCCCCGGAGTCTCACGCCTACCAGAACCTCCTCAACGACCTTCAGACCGACGCGCAACAGGAAACCGGATTTAACAGACCGGAAGTTCAGTTCGCTCCCTCAAACCAGGTTGTGCAGCAGCTAGAGACTGGGTTGTCTACGACATGGGAGTGTGCCTCCGCTCAGGGCTCCCCCGTTCAGTCCTCCTCACAACCGCACTCGCCATCTAAGGGACTTCTTCAAGCGAAGATGGCGCACCCTCAGAAATCTAGCTTTAAAAGACATAAATCGCTTTCTGTTGAGAAACATCCCCGCTTCTCGGAAGTGAAAGAGCGGAGTTACTGCTCCACTGACAATCTACATTCACAGGAATATACAAAGCCAAAGTTAAAATTCAGGAAGGCCGTGTCTCTCGCCAGTCGCCTTCACGCCAGCCCGGCCACGGGACGGAAACTGGCCAACTATCATCTCATCGCCAGCACTAAATCAGGTGGGTCATCGCCAAGTGTGGGCGTGTCTGTCCTCAGAAATGTTGTTAACCTTTGTACTATCTCACACACATGCCAACCATGTAGCATTATGGGCGGGGCGTACAATGAATATAGTGACAATGGTCCTTTGTATTTTTTTGTATATTTTTTTGGAAAAATACTGGTTCCAGAAAATATTAGAAAGACAGATTTTACCTTTTTTCCTTTAAAAAAGTTGTTCACTGGACATGCTTGGTGGCTGACAAAAATGTATTGTAAATAATATTCGGCTCCACCTTCCACAGAAAAATGCATGTCTTGAAGTAGTGCCCACAAAAAATATTGTAAAAAGCGCAATCACCAAAAACCAATAATTCTACTGGGAGGGTTGGCTGATATCAAAACAATTTTCGAAATTGACTTCGGCCATACTGTTTGTAATTTGTGGAAGGAAAGCGTCCCCATTCGTGACAACTCGTCCCGTTCCCGGACAAGCCGAATGTAGACCTTGTTGTAGGTTACGGAAACATGCGAGTGGTGACGAATGAAGGCGTTCCCCAATTGGCCAAGGGCGACCACTCTGAAAGTCAAACCAAGCTCAGGGCCAAATAGGACACAGTAGTGGCCCAAGGGGAACAACTCTTACTACCGATGTTAAAATACTTGTTTTCTAGAAAAATTAAATGTCTCAAACAAACATCCAAACCTCGTATCATAACAGACTTATAGCGGCGCTTATCACACGTGTGTATGCGTATGTTCAGGTATGTACGTGAAGTTCAAAAGTTGTAACAAAAAAAGAAAGTGTTGGAACAGTTTTTAAGCTATAGTTTGGAGCCTATTTACGCGGTATTACCGGTATATTGAGGTTCACGCTTTCTACGATACGTATCACAATATCATTTTTAATCCTCGATATATCGGGTGATTTCAAAATGCGATTTCTACCATGTGTTTAATGTTATACACTTGCCAAAGACACGGAGCGTGCATCCGTGCGTATTTGTTAAATGAGTATTCAGTATTTTGGAGAAAAAAAAAGATTTTTTCGAGTATTATGCGCAGAAAAAAAACGACATCTTATCCATTCAGCGAATGGGGGACAATAAACTAAATTAAAAAACTAAAACTAAAAAATTAATTCACTACAAATTAGAAATTTGATATAAAACATCACAAGACATGTTCATTCAATGTTTAAATTGTAATTCTTGTCCTGCTAGGCATTGTTGTATTTTCTCGTAAACTAAGCCGGAAACAGCAATCAGCTGTACACACGTTTTCTCCCAATGTACCGGTGAATTGGTTAAAGATTTCCCAATTATATAACTTCGAAACTTTTGAAGCAGTGATCGGAAGAATTGTATCTGAAACAATTATTTTATCAGGAATACTATATTCCAATATCATGTTATTTTAGTTGCAGCTTTTACTTTATATGTTTGAATTAATAATAACCATAAGCGTTGCACTTTGGTACAGCTGATCGCAATATTTCTTGCGGTGAAATAATTTGACCAGTCACCGTCCAGGCGCTCGCGTTCGCAATCTTGAAAACTTTATGCTGACATATGATAGTCAAACTACAACAAATATGACTTTCAACGAGTCAAAGTATGTCATTTATGATATATGTATGCATTCTCTGTCAACTATAGCGGTAATCGGACCGTGGTTGCTGTAAATAACGGTTAGTTGTGTGATCTACCGATCACTTCACACACTAATGTCAGAGACCAATGCCTCTGCCAATATTGCGTGAAATTGTGAATAAAATGAATAATATAGATTTCAAACATAAGTCCAGATATACAATGAACAGGGTTTTTTTTATAATCAGTCTGTGTAATTACAAGATTAAATTGCGTACTTCAGTGCAGATTTATTGACATGGTGTTTCCAGTGTTTAGTGCTCGCGGTTATGTCTTTGCGTTGGGGGAAAAACATCACAACTCATGCCATGTATAATGCACAAAAACGTATGCGCTATACTCAAGAAAATACGATAGATCAAACATTACGTTGTTCCAGCAACTGTTTTTTGTTCCATTTATGAACTTCAATTCATACACTGGTCTTTCAAATTGCTTCTGAAATCAAAATTGAGAATTATACAATATATCGTGATACGTATCGCAATACGGTTCCCGCAATAAGGTTACCACCCCCGTTTTCTACCTTCAAATTTCGACAGCGTTCGGTAGAAAAAACTGACGGTCTACAAATCCTTTCGCTCCGACCGTAAATAACGAAGTGCGCATGCGTGGAACGTTATTCTCATTCGACAACTTCCGTAAAAACGTAAAAACGTTCGTTCCGATTTGGGGACCCAAATACTGCGGTAAACCCCACAACCCGTCTGCTTTGTGATTGTTTGCAAGGCCAGAGTAATGTAGGTACAATACCTTTCCCATTTTGTTGAAATCTGTGTGTGGTGCCGACAATAATCAGGAAGAACCGGGGATTCGAACCCAACATGACAGGATTATACATGGACATGATCGGTAAGCAGTACTGAGTTATCTCCCCTTCCGCGTTCATTTGAAAGTCAGACTTACTGAAGCCGAGCGGATGAATCAATGCATAGCTCGATTGATCAGTTGTAATCCCTTATTTTTACTGTTATTTGGGTACACATGCATTATACCGAACACCAATCCGCCATGTTTGTTTGATGCTACAAATAAGGTCGCATGCGAAACCATCACTACTGGAAAAATAGGGCAAAAAAGCTCAAAACAGGCAGAAAAATGACCCCGCTTGAATTTGTATGGTTTAACATGATTTTATCTTGAAACTGAAAATCAAAGCGATACATAAACATCGAAAATTGGACATCAACATAAAAAAGTACTCGAAAATAGAAATTCCATCATGGCGTGCGACAACCTCATCAGTGACCTCCGATGGAAGAGCATTTCAGTAAACAAGTATTTTGTATCTACTTTGGCAATTAAACGTTTCATTTTCTTACGAATGCATTTGATTCAAGCTGTTGATTGGGGGACAAGAACCCCAAACCCCCTGTTATTTTAGCGAGGTGACAAAATTTGTGTCTGAAAAACTTACAAACCGTTACTAAGGAATGAGCTTGTGCACATCCCTTACCAAAATGGCGGAAGTTTCTGGTATACTGCATTGTTGCTGTTATTTGGAAAAATAGGACAGACGTGTGAAATCTCACGATGTTAATTTTGCCGCTGTAGGTAAGGACCAATACATTCTTTTGTAGATAAGATAGCCGTTTGAACAATTTCCAAGATGCTTCATATTATTTTATTCTTTATTGCACCGTATGAGAACCACCCACACGCTAATAAAGCCATAGTGTATTCTTGCGTTATAGAACACGTACATTATGCAACGGTTTACTTCCTTAGTGTGAATCCAGTATTTAATGGAATGTGAGATGTTTGCACTTTATTTATTTAAGACATTCTATTTTAGGAGTTTAGCATGCCATATATTTTATCTGACTTTGATATAACATGCATGCTGGCCGGTTTCTAGTTTATTTAATAACGTTTGTAAAGATTTGGTTAAAAGTAGATGTCATGTGTATTGTTAAAATATGCATATTCTTTAAATGACATATCTTGTAGTGGTAGTCAGTCGTAGGGCATCAATGGGCTGCTGAACAGATAACGAACACGGTAGGTTGTTAAGGTGAAATCGTATTAAAATTCATGATAGTATAAACATGTTCTTGTATGTGTATGTGTTATTGGATATGATTGTGTTTGTCACCACTGTACGTTATTACACTCCAAAACATATATATAAGTGTTCAGAAGAACCTTTACTGACGATGGCTTGACGCCTAATTTTATTCCAGATGAAAGGTTTCTGCTCAACTAAGTGAGGTGAGTCAAGTTGTACCGCAAGAGGGCGCTTTATGCATTATGACACGTGCACTGGTGTGGCGATATATAAGGAGAGATTTCTCCCCGTCAACCACGACTTAAAGGGAGAGCTCCACTTCAAATTTTCATCTTTTGGCATATCAACTGAAAGCCGAAATTCTTGTTATGTCCATGCGGTGTAATAATAAAATTGGACTTTTGGTCATTTCTAAATTTCAGGGGATGAAATTACTTCTTGGGGTGATTTTCTGTGGGCTCTGGCTTGACGTACCCCCATGTGTTCGTTCCCGGCCACCCATGCTGTGTCGGTCAGTTGGTCAGTCATTGTTGTCTCCCCTAGAATGATGATAACTGTCCGCGGTCAGCTGGCTTCTTACGTCCAGCTGTCCGTGGCTCTGCTTGTGTGTGGTCACACCAGTTCGTGCGTCCGTCCGTTCCCCTCGTACATCCATCCGCTGACCTCGACGTCAACCACCACCCCTCACAATGCAGTGACGTTGCTTCACCCATCGAGCACGTGCTATCTCCCGCCGTCTCATTCAACAGATGCTTACAGTCTCTCTGTGTAATCCTAGTGCTTTCGTTTGGTCTCCAAGGTTGCAAATATTCGAATCAAATTTGTTACTGGAGGTCAAACAAATGCACCCAGTGTAGCCCATATACTCTACCCCATACATGATCTAGCCTTAACATGTATAAATACTCAACTGCCAAAACCACGCCAATGCTTATATACCTGTTTAGGCCATTACCAGTTATCTCCCTTCCCTACGCGCACCTCTCGTCGTGAAGTGACGTCACGGTAGATGTCTGCTCAGCATGCTTGTAACGTCAGCTTGTATTCCTTCCTTGCAGGCTGCGAGCCCACCAGCCGCCGTCTTAACTCAGAAAAACTGTCGCCGAAGCAGCGCTCTAGCCCCTCCTTACTGGAACCGCCGCCCACTAAAAGGAAATCTATATTAAAGAGGGACGTGGTTAATCACGAGGAAACTGAGCATTTGCTGCTTGCCGCGTGCAGAGATGGAGAATGCACGGGACAGTTCTCTAACTCTCCTCAAAACAGCAATTTATATGAAAACAATATTATATCTTGTCACAAACCTCATATTGAGATTGATATTACTCCGGAACCCCCTCCCCATAACAGTACGAACTCTACCCCTGGGATGCGTCACATTGACAGCACAGACGAGGAGAGTCAACGCTTGACGCCTGACAGCCCCGAGCGATCAGAAGAGGATGTCGAGTTCAGCGACAGCGTTGCTGGCCCACATAACAACGCGTTCTGGAAGCAGCTGCGTTGCCCAAGCCAAGGCTCTTCCCCTCTCAACGACACCAGCCCCTCGGACAATCTGGATGAAAGTTACATTGGGTCAAATTCTGCTGATTATTCGTTGTCTGACTCCAGTCTATCCGACCCCAACCTTCTGAAGTCGTCCCCCTCCAGTGACGTGGTCAGTCGGACGGCCGGCAGCCAGATGAGCGGCGAGGAACACACCGTCAGTATTTACGACACCGCCGACTCTGGCCCAACTGACAGCGATACCAATATGGAGAACGTTGTCAACAGTCTGCAGTCGGACGTTAGTCAGGACACGCGGGAAAACATTCTCTTCCCAGATTCCAGTGGCTAGCGGAGCCACCTGCTCACAAGGTACGTCATGGTACATCGTGGTAGGACTTTCATGAGTATCAATAGAGCAGGTTACTACAGTAAGCAAGGCCGTAGTTAACTTTTTTTGACAGGGGTGTCAAATATTTGTACAAGTATAACTTGTCCCCAACTTAATTCAAATAAAACTGTTTTCTATAAAAAAATCTAGGGAAGGCAACTGCCCAAACCCCACCCGACTGGCTACGACACTGGTAAGATTTTATAAAATATCCCATAGCATGGTCTCATATCCAAGTTGAACTGATAATCACATGCTTTTAGTGTGGGCGTTGTCTAACACAGCCAATCAACTAAACCACCTGCTTTCATGGTACGTCATGCCTTACATATCCAATATACTGAACCACCTGCTTTCATGGTACGTCAAGCTAAACATATCCAATATACTGAACCACCTGCTTTCATGGTATGTCATGCTAAACATATCCGATATACTGAACCACATGCTTTCATCGTACGTCATGCCTTACATATCCAATATACTGAACCACCTGCTTTCATCGTACGTCATGCTATATATATCAGATATACTGAACCACCTGCTTTCATCGTTCATCATGCTAAACATATCCGATATACTGAACCACCTGCTTTCATCGTTCATCATGCTAAACATATCCGATATACTGAACCAACTGCTTTCATGGTACGTCATCCCTTACATATCCAATATACTGAACCACCTGCTTTCTTGGTACGTCATGCCTTACATATCCAATATACTGAACCACCTGCTTTCTTGGTACGTCATGCCTTACATATCCAATATACTGAACCACCTGCTTTCATGGTACGTCAAGCTAAACATATCCAATATACTGAACCACCTGCTTTCATGGTATGTCATGCTAAACATATCCGATATACTGAACCACATGCTTTCATCGTACGTCATGCCTTACATATCCAATATACTGAACCACCTGCTTTCATCGTACGTCATGCTATACATATCAGATATACTGAACCACCTGCTTTCATCGTTCATCATGCTAAACATATCCGATATACTGAACCACCTGCTTTCATTGTACGTCATCCCTTACATATCCAATATACTGAACCACCTGCTTTCTTGGTACGTCATGCTAAACATATCTAATATACTGAACCTCCTGCTTTCATCGTACGTCATGCTAAACATATCCGATATACTGAACCACCTGCTTTCATCGTTTGTCATGCTAAACATATCCAATATACTCAACCACCTTCTTTCATGGTACGTCATGCTAAACATATCCTATATACTGAACCACCTGCTTTCATCGTACGTCATGCTAAGCATATTCGATATACTGACCACCTAGTTTCATGGTACGTCATGCTAAACACATCCGATATACTGAACCACCTGCTTTCATCGTACGTCATGCTATTCATATCCGATATACTGATCCACCTGCTTTCATGGTACGTCATGCTATACGTATCAGATATACTGAACCACCTGCTTTCATGGTACATTATGCTAAACATATCGGATATACTGAACCACCCGCTTTCATTGTACGTCATTCTAAGCATATCTAATATACTGAACAACCTGCTTTCATCGTACGTCCTGCTAAGCATATCGGATATACTGAACCATCTGCTGTCATTGTACGTCCTGCTAAGCATATCCGATATACTGAACCACCTGCTTTCATCGTACGTCCTGCTAAGCATATCCGATATACTAAACCACCTGCTTTCATCGTACGTCATGCCTTACATATCCGATATACTGAACCACCTGCTGCCATCGTACGTCATGCTAAACATTTCCGATATACTGAACCACATACTTTTATCGTACGTCATGCTAAGCATATCCGATATACTGAACCACCTGCTTTCGTGGTACGTCAAGCCTTACATATCCTATATACCTAACCACCTGCTTCCATGGTACGTCATGCTAAACATATCCGATAAACTGAACCACCTGCTTTCATGGTCCGTCCTGCTAAACATATCCCATATACCAAACCACCTGCTTTCATGGGACGTCATGCTTTACATATCCAGTGGAGTATCCCTGTATAGCAACCTACTTTCATGGTATGTCGAGGCTTACATGTCCGGGAGACTAGGCCACGCCTTTGATTTATGTGGTTAATATCAACTTGATATCAAACCTTTGCGTTTCCTGCATAGCACATGAATAGAATGTTACCGCACCCAGTACATATCTGTAGCTCAGTCTCCTGATTAGGAGATATGATACGACTGTCGTCGTCCATCCATCGTCTCGATGTCCATAGAAGTCTGCCAGGTCCTTGAACGCTATTACTGTCACACTTGAACATATACTAAGTGTAATTATTTAGGGGGCATGGATTGCACGTCCATTGGCTAAACCACTGGTTGCGTTCAGGCCTGTTTTTTGGGGGGTAGCTTTCATCTTCAATCTTGCTCTTTTCATTATTTACAGTTGTCGACTTAGTCATTGTCTACATTTCCCGTTTCACATCCAATTAGTGAGACATAGGTGTAAACAACATCTTCTTCAGCTTAGATTTTATCGAACTTTTCTAATACAATTCCTTTGTACCCGTCAATAAAATAATTCTGCTTAATATTGTTGGGGACAACATTGTCGGCCACAAAAATTACATTGTGTCAATATCTAATGGTCGGTCCCTAAGCGCCCTACGGGTCCTTAACATTGATTACAATCTCGGTATTTATCTTTGCTAGGATGTGAACTGCTTGTTGGGCAAAATCATTGGTCACGCTATTGAAAATGAGGTTCTTTCATTGTGGGGTGTAGAGTATGTATGTTAGGTCATTTAATTACGTCTGGAATTGCAGTTGGTCCACTTAGGGTCTCGCTAAAACATGAAACTTCAACTCACAATAAACCAGCTGAGAATTATTTTACCGAGGGAGTTAACTGACTATAAAAGTCAAATTTCACCAGTTGCTACTATAGTTATGTCCCTTTTTTGTCACTCCTATTGACCAATCAGATTCCACTTCTCATATTATTTGCATTTGCTGCAAACAAAATGGCGGGACCCAGTCAAGACGATGGGACAACTCCCTTGCCTCTGGGAAATTTCTGAGCCTAGCCTCACCATCAGGTCCTGATATGCTGTTTTTAGATGCTTGTTTTTAGGTTTGTGTCAATTGGCAGTCTAGAATATGTCTTTGTCGTGACTGCTTAAACGTTACAACGTTTATCATCTATTATCCTCATGTGCCCCAGTTCCCACTCTAAAGGACCATGAACAGTGGAGCATGGTTGCTCTGTAACTTTATCACCTATACTTAAACAAGCAGGGGTTGATTTATCTTAATCTGGACTGAGAAAAATCATAAAATTGTGAAGTGTTAGTATCTTTTGGACGCCGAATTGTATATGTGTGCACACCTATGTTCTTGCATTTTCTAATGCCTAATCAGTACTGAATTTTTTCGTCACCAGGTTCGGATTTAATTTGTAAATAAATCAGATTAGTCCTCTATTATGCACCATGCATATACCCTCACACACCTTTTTAAAAAATGAAATATAATTTGAAATATAATTATGCATATTTAATTAAATATAAAACAATGCTGATGACCAAACTACTCTCTCCTTACTACACAAATTTAAACAATAACGTTTTATTATCGTATGTTTCAGTTCGCCATCTTGCCACGGCGTGTGGACGGATGTGATGAATGTCGGCAGGAAAACACTTGGCCAATCAACTTGGTATTAAAAGGCTTCCAGATTGTCACGTGATCAATGCAATTTTCTAATGCCATGGAGTGTGCTGCAAGTGACGTCACAGCTTCCAGGCAGGGGAGTGGGGTGGTTACCATGGCGACCCTTGGCCACGCCATTAACGTTTATGCAATTTCTAAAATGTACATTGGACATTTTCTACATTGGTTTTTGCCGGTTTCAATATGACTGTGATCTTAGTAAGCTTATGCGTAACTTTTTAACTCGCTTGACAAGTCTTGACAAGCACTCAGCAATCCAACACTTTCAAGGCCATCACCGTGCGAGATCAATGTTGTGCATGATTCTCATGCTGCGTCACAAGACGCTTGGCACCGATATTCTGGGGAAACGGAGTGATCTCGTCAGCTTAGGGCGCCACTGTACTGGGGCGCACTCGTGACACAAGCACTGTTCACAGCACGTGTATGACCCAATGAAGCAAACGTGTAACCCCAGAGGTTAATGGAGGTTAAGTTCCATTGATGCTTTTCCCACTGACATAGTTTCAAGTGATGGAGACAATTCACAGCTTGTTATGTATCTGTCAAGGTTCTTGCCATGCTCAATTCGTTATCAGTGCAAGAGTTGTCCCCCTTGGGTTGTTCTTCCGGTCGGGAGAAATGTTTGTTCCTTAACCTATGTTTAAGCCGTTCAAAGTCTCTCGCACACTGGGATCTCTTGAGATCTCGTTTGAACGAGATTATGATTTTGTTGCTTTTCCCTGTGTGAAGATGATGATCTTTGAAGACAAGTCCCTTGGTTTTGGAACTCAGCTACTTAGCATTTGTTGGACAACTACTGTGATCCAATATTACCTCAGTATCTTTCACTAGACAGCAATCTTAGTGTGTGAGTGAGTGAGCAAAATTCAAGCCATATCGCGGCGAGTGACCCAAGTAATGCACTTCCCACATTTGGGTAATTGAATCCTGGTTTGGGTGTATCGGGCGAACACTTTCACTGCGAGGCTCCTCCACGTCCACTAATTGTAAATATATTTAATGTAGAATGTATTTAAGACAAAAAAATTATGGATGAGCAACTTCTTTATTACAATTGGGCGACGTTTCGGTGTAGATTCTAACACCGTTATTAAGCAAAAGATGATTGTAATAAAGAAGTTGCTCATCCATAACAATTTTGTCTTAGTTACCATTCCAACTTCTAAATGCCACTCAAAGAAGTTAGAATGTATTTTACCTACATGTGGACATTTTGTAAATACAGCAAATCGATCGATCAGTGGATGATTGTAGCTAATCCAGCATCGGGGACATGGGTTGTCCATTGGACTAAGAGTTGCTTCCCCTGCTAGTGCCAGGATCCACTGTGCATTAAATCGCACTGATCATGATACCTGTCTGTCAACACCACACCCGTTCTTATGGGTTTCACCAAAGTGGTATACATGTATATATCAGCAACACTTAGGGCTTTCATCCCACATTAAGCAGGCACACCTTGATATAATTGGCATAGTGTTCAAAACATTGTTAAACCATACTATCCAGCATTGGGCAGGCATGGGGCACAGTGGTTAATGTGTTCGCCCGTGCCCGACAACTGTTACTATGGAAGTTCCATTTCGTTATCCCCCACTAGTTGTAATAACGATAACCTAGTGCTAAAAAGGGACTTGAAACTCTCTTCACTCTCACCCACTCACTCACTCACTCACTATCTACTTAGGTGTGTAAGAGTTCCAACGTCTGAGAAGGTGAGCTACATGCCTCCATTTGTTACTTATTAACGCAAGGAGAACACGACACAGTTTCCATTTTTGTTAGGAAGCTAACTGCTCATGAAAGATTACATACATGTGCCTATGTTGTTTACTACATCTACAGTACTGTAGCTATTGACAGTCAAGTCTGATAGAAATCAAGGCAATTGCCATGACAACCAGTCTCTTCATGAGTTTGAAAAAAAATGTCGGGTGACATAAGTTAGGATTCCTTCTGCATCCCATGCTTTGGCTCCAGTGTGAGTTACTTGTAACTGTGAGTATTACCGTTGCATTACCTGAACAGCCAGGCATTATGATCACAATGAATTACGTTAGTACAAGGCAGTTTATCCGATCATCAACACCCCCCTGTGGTAAATATCAAAACCTCAGTTATCCTATCTTTACATACTTGTACAGGTGCCCATTGATACGAATTACGTCCCGGGATATTTTCGGACTTCTAAGTTGAATATCGTCTTGGAAATGACGGACAAAATGTAAACCGTCTTTACATTTGTGATAAATCCCCTTCACAGCAGTTACAGTTAAAGGTACGCTCCAGTGACTTCGTCACCAGTCGTAGTCGTATTTGCCATTGACAGTCATTTATTGCAGGAGTAAATGACGTTGACATACAACTGCCGTCACTACTTCCGGTTGTACCGGAATTGCTCCAGTATGCTTTGTGATATACTATACTACTCAAAATAAATTAAGAATCACCTGGTTTTTTCATATTACCATAGTCAATCTGTTATTTCATGACGAATTAACTGTAGTAATATGAAGAATCGTGTGATCCTTAACATATTTTGAGTAGTATATTTTAAGCATTGTTTGACTTTTATTGGTATTTATCAGGTTTCAAGTACAGGCCGACGAATACTAACTAGATCAGTTACCTAACTGTATCTGGTGATATTGGAGATTTCCTTCTGAACTGACCAGAAATTAGGTATTGGCAATTGCTTGATCAATGACTTGCTGTCGATAGCTATAGATAGGAGTACAAAAATACGGTTTATATTGAAGTATTTTATCAGTTTAGAGTAGGAGTCCTTACTATGGATAGTTGAACATCTTGTTAGTAAGTTCTGTGATGTGCATCTGTAGGTCTATGGTTATTTCTGTCATCGCCTGGTTCATGTTGTACTAGCATGACAGCTATATTTTTTACATCATTAACATCAATGCGATACAGGTTGTTGTGGCAATGAGACAACCCACCACAACCAACCACAGCATACTATTGAATCAGTAACCATGTTTCCAAATCAATTCTTTAATAATACCGTGGGACTAAAATAACTAACGAATGTGTAATTCACCTTTCTTACGGATGTCCTAACGCGCCACTTCCTTATGGGCGCTCTGTATTATTCTGTTTCTTAGTAGATCATGTTTACATAATGCGTGGATAAGGCACCTCAAAACCATTAAGCTTGTTCACGGAAAAGAATTTATATTAACAAATAAACCTCATGGTTTGAACCTGTATAATTAAGATTAGTTTTCAGAGCGTATGTGTCGAATAGTATTCTTTGTAACATCGCTTTAAACATGTGAGGGGCCAGTCAGTAATTACATGGGTTGTTTGAGGATATGTTATCAATAACTTTACTAAAGTAATATACCCTCCCCACAATTATTATCTTGGACTTTCACAATTGCGGGCTTATATTTCATGACTTTTAGAGAAAAAATTAATTTACGTGAAAATAACTGGCATTGTCATTGCCATAAACCTAAATGGTTTCAGTGAATCTCTCCAGCTAAGCTGCTCACACTTTTAGTATTTGAGGGACTTGGATTTATTTTATGGGGAAAACAATATTTGTTAAAAAAACCCAGAAAAAGTAGTTATTGTAAAACACACACACACACACACAAAACAACAACACACAGGCACACCTGTATTAACCAACACACGCCTCCCAGCTCAATTACTGGCCCCTGACACACAAGCACACCTGTATTAACCAACACACGCCTCCCAACTCAATGACTGGCCCCTGACACACAAGCACACCTGTATTAACCAACACACGCCTCCAAACTCAATGACTGGCCCCTGACACACAAGCACACCTGTATTAACCAACACACGCCTCCCAGCTCAATGACTGGCCCCTGACACACAAGCACACCTGTATTAACCAACACACGCCTCCAAACTCAATGACTGGCCCCTGACACACAAGCACACCTGTATTAACCAACACACGCCTCCCAGCTCAATGACTGGCCCCTGACACACAAGCACACCTGTATTAACCAACACACGCCTCCCAACTCAATGACTGGTCCCTGAACTTCTACTACTTGTTCTTCGTGTCCAAAAGAATCTTTTCCAGCAAGTTGAGGGTGAAGACGGCACCACAAGGACATGAAACACTCCGACAGACAACAGAGTCCCCGGCAGTCTATCAATGTACCCAACACCAGAAGATCCCTTTGTATCCCTATTTCAGTTCTACTGCTATTTTTACAGTATTATGTACGAGTGACATCCCTCAGTAAGATGACTTGATGTGTTTGTTTTGCGACAGTACGTATTAGCCAATCAGCCAACGCATATAGTCTGTATGCACCAATCAACATCTCGGTCTTAGCATAGACCCCGCGTCGTTACTAAGCAACGAAAGGTCGTTATTTTGACCTCTGCAGAAAGATACCATGTTACACGTGTGTTGTGGTCGTGTATGTAATAGATTTGCTATTATTGTGTCCGTTTGAATCAGGTTGTATATTTGCATTATAAATTTCGATTATGATTTGATTTTGTAACTCAAAGGTCATTCTATATCTTATCTTACCATTCCACAGCGAGTGCGCCGTAACGTTCTCGCCTGTGATTGGCAGAAGCTAGTCACGTGCGCTCTCGTCTCGTGCTGACGTTTTCTATAACAAGTTTTGTAATCTGCCCGTTGCGAGTTAAACTACCCTTTTGGAGTGTTTTACTACTAGGCTGTTGTGCAACGCACGACAGGTTCTATGAACACATTGAGATGAACGGTATAGACGTGTTTGCATTGCACGTGATCAACTTATTCATTTCATTTAGCGTTAGCAGTTACCCCAGCTGGGTCAAGGTCGCCCTAGTGACGCCGTTAAAGGGAGGCTAGCCCGTATAGGTTGAAGGTTGCGGGTTGGAGACTAGTCTAGGGCACTAGTCACACATGCAGATTTCTCACACGTGATTGCTTTTCATCACACGTGACTTGTTGGTCAGTAGAGGTCGAGACCTGGTCAAGTAGTGGTCACTTCATGTAGCTCCTAGTAACTGATTGCTATTGTTATTTCAATGGAGCAAATCAATTTTGTGACACTACTCTTCAGATGGGCTCAAAAACATGTCACTATTTAGTGGACCGAACAGAATGTTACTAGATGCAGATTATAGTCGGGAATGTTGTCTATTACGATTCAGTTGGAGTGAGTGAGTGAGTGAGTATGGTTTTACGCCACTTTAAGCAATATTCAAGCCACAAAATGGGCTTCAAACATTATGGGAATTAACCATGTCTTCGGCGTGACGTCTTAACACTTTAACCACTGTGCTATCTTCCTGGTACTGAACGAAACCCCTGACAGTTCTAGATCATGAACTAACTCTCCATATTGTATGCAGATTGAATGGGGAAATGTTTGAATAACCACTGACTGACACAACCTGGTCTCCAGGCTCTGTCTTTATCTTAGGATGTAAGAAGTCCATAGACTGTAACTCTCAGCTAAAGTTGGGTACCGTTAACTGTTACTTGGTATGTGTTATTTTGGTGTTTAGTCAGGATTTGGGTTTACGGTAGAATTCATTGTTCCGCTGAACTAGGTGTAGATTTGTCAGTATAGAATGCTGACAAACGAATTCAAGTTCGATTAGACGTGTTGTATTTTCGATCACAATTATCGAACTGAGAAACAAATATTAGTTTTGCCGTAAGTTCCTCAAGATTGCAACAGCTTATTAGTGGTATGATATATTTAAGTCGATGCAATTATTTAAGAATGACACAATAATTAAAAATTTATAGTAACACGTAACTGGCTAGCATAGGGGTCGGGTATGCCTCATAAATTCCCAGTATTGGTGGTATCTCTATATGGTTAGATCTCTTTGGGTGAGGCAGCAATGAGGCTGGATCTCTCAGGTTGGTACAGAAGTGAGGCTAGATCTCTTGGGGTGGTACAGAAGTGAGGCTAGATCTCTTGGGGTGGTACAGAAGTGAGGCTAGATCTCTTGGGGTGGTACAGAAGTGAGGCTAGATCTCTTAGGGTGGTACAGAAGTGAGGCTAGATCTCTTGGGGTGGTACAGAAGTGAGGCTATATCTCTTGGGGTGGTACAGCAATGAGGCAGGATCTCTCAAGTTGGTACAGCCATGAGGCTAGATCTCTCAGGTCCTGCAGCCATGAGGCTAGATCCCTCAGTTTCATGCAGCGATGTGGCTAGAGCTCGCAGGTTGGTAAAGTGAAAGGCTAGATCTCTCAGGTTCTTGCAGTGATCAGGTGATGAGGCTAGATTTCTGGGAGTGATGCACAGATATGGCTAGATCTCTAAGGTTGGTGAAGGCTAGATCTCGTGAGGTGGTGCAGCCATGAATGAGGCTAGATTTCTCAGGTTGGTATAGCGCTGTGATCTCTAGGTGGTGTGTCGATGTACCTAGATCTCTCAGATTGGTACAGTGGAAAGGCTAGATCTCTTGGGGTGGTGCAGTGATGAGGCTCGATCTCAAATGGTCTATGTGATGAAAAAGCACCAGCTCCGATGTCCCCAGACCAAGGTTATGAGGCAAAAGTAGAACGACTGCATTGGCCCCAAATCAACGGCCTATATGTAGTGGGAGTAGATCTCTGTTTAACTGACCGAAAAGCTGCAGCCCGTGTGCTAGACTCTGCAAAACCTACAAAGCCTCGGCTGTCGGGCTAGCTCAATCAGTGCTGGGGGTACCTCGGCGAGTAAGCTAGGCGTTTCCATTATTGTTGAATTGTAATAAAATGTTTGTTACTCTTAGTGTTGTCTTGTTTTCATTCCTGTTGTATTGGATATTATAAAAGCACCTTCAACTCTCATCGGATGCATGTTGTGCACAGCGCCCAGCACTATTCCAGCTATATCATGCTGTCCTGTCCTCAATCCAGTCTGTGCCAGGCAAACCAGTGACTGACCCATGCCATCGGTGCCTCCACATGAAATTATATAATCATGAGACAAGAAGGTAAACTTCACATAAAAATTATGAGGCACCACATGGTGCTCAGCAAGATGAAGCAAACACTTAGCAACAAGAAGCAACTGCTTAGCAACATGTAGCAACTGCTTAGCAACATGTAGCAACTGTTTAGCAACATGTTGCAACTGCTTAGCAACATGTAACACCTGACACACCTACTGTCCCCAAGTCTATCCAAGGGATCACCTGACACACCTACACTGTCCCGTGTCTAGTATAGGGATCACGTGACACACCTACACTGTCCCCTAGTCTAGTATAGGGATCACGTGACACACCTACACTGTCCCCTAGTCTAGTATAGGGATCACCTGACACACCTACACTGTCCCCTAGTCTAGTATAGGGATCACCTGACACACCTACTCTGTCCCCTAGTCTATTCAAGGGATCACCTGACACACCTACACTGTCCCCTAGTCTATTTAAGGGATCACCTGACACACCTACACTGTCCCCTAGTCTATGATAGGGATCACCTGACACACCTACACTGTCCTCTAGTCTAATATAGGGATCACCTGAGACACCTTCACTGTCCCCTAGCCTATTAAGTGATCACCTGACACACGGAGGAAACTTGACTTTTATAGTCACTTAACTCCCTTGCCTTGGGATGATTGCTGTTGGCCATGGTCTGTCCATTTCACTGCCGGATACACCTTACCCTGCGCCGCTATCCTATTGTAGGGGTTATTTTACACCTCTGTCCTGTCCCTATTCCATTATAAACCGCCTCCGTCATGTAGTGGAGAGAGCGTCTGCCCGGAGAGCGAAGGCCGGTGGTCCGATCCCGGCCGCGTCAAACCAATATACGTTAAAGGATGGTACTTTTCCTCCCTCCCTCCCTCCCTAACCCCTACCTCCTCCACTCTCTCCCCTCCCTCCCTCCATCACACACACACACACACACACACACACACACACTCACACACACACACACACACACACACACACACACACACACACACACACACACACACACACACACACACACACACACACCTCTATTCGTTGTAAATAAAAGAAGCGCTTCAGTCGATGGTCAGGCCTCAATGTGGTAAACCTGTCACCAAGTAATTCGGTAATTTTGGTTGTCCGATCTCACCATCGCTGGGATATCGATTGACTAAACTCGTGTCATTCCTGGCCAAATCCAAGATACAAGTGGACATATTTTTTTAATATCGCCACTTGAAATTGTAAATGCCTGTTCTGCGTTGCAGTTAACCTCATTTGGTGTGGCATCGTTGCGCATTTCTTCCAGCTATTCCTCGCATAACCATTTATAAACCGAATTTGCCAACACCGACTGACTTGATAACATTTCGCCCCTGGAGACGGGTCGCGCCAAGGTTGGTGAGGAGAATTATTTCGGACGGGAGAATGAAAGCCGCTATAGGCAGGAAAAGATTGCAGACACTTTTCTGCGAAGGTCTCATTTGCGGGCTTACTGAAGCATAGGCGGTGTCTGAGTGATATATAGAGACATTAAGAGCGGGATCCGGCAAGAATTATTACACGTTAACATCGGGCTGTTACAGAACTAAGCAAAAAAAAAATACCTGCTCACATCAACTCTGTGGCTCAAATCAAGTTAAGGGTCATTGGGGGCACTGTGTGGCCCAGTACTTCAGGGCACCACAATTCGCTGTGCAGAGTTGCGTCCCTTGTGAACGCCAGAAACCTGTGATCGTGGGTTCGAATCCCGGTTCGCCCCAATTATGATTCTAGGTTGGCATTTCTAGGCTGGCTTTGTTTCTTGGCATTGTATTCGTCATAATATGTCAGTTACATCACGGCGTGTCAGTATTAATATGGGAAGGAAACCCGAAGTGGCGTTTCAGCACTTTTGTGAAACCCACGGGCACGGATATGGTACTGACGAACCAAGAACCAAGGGGATTCCATGATTCGAATCCACGATTATAGGATTCGGGCACGCCTAAGGTAGTTTGTTTTTCTATTTGTCCGTTGTTTAACGCCGCACTCAGCAATATTTCAGCTTTATGACGGCGGCTGTAAATATTCGTGTCTTGTCAAGACATCATGAGCATCGATCCTTAATTGTGATACGATGACATGCATCAACCAAGTCAGCAAGTCTGACCACCCGATCCCGTTAGTCACCTCTTGCGACAAGCATGGTCGCCTCTTACGACAAGCAAAGTCGCCTCTTTGAAGCATGGGTTGCTGAAGACCTATTCTACCGCGGATCTTCACGGGTCCCTGAGGTAGTAGTACACCTTGAACAAGAGTGGCAAGATGCATGATCACTCGGAAGTGACAAGATCCATACCTCGGAAGTACTCGTCTGATTATACGTCATGCTGACGCAGCTGAGCAGGTGGATGTTCAAGTTCTCCACCAATGGATTGCTTGGTTCAGATGGGATCCCACGTGGAAAGAATTTGTATTTGTCTCAATCTCATTAAAATGAGATTATTTACTCATGTACGATATCTCCCGTGAAGATCTGACAATCACTCTACAGGAGGTCGCGTCATGTGAACTTTCCATTCGACCAATCAACGTGGACCCTTTTAAATTGTCGGTATAATAAACTCTTTCGATTCTTAGCGCCAAGGTGTCAACACGAAAACGGTGTACTATCGATGGTATAGTTATCTGTGTATTTTCGTTTGTCGACGTTTCTGAATTGTTTTAAAGAAGTGAACCCAATTCGGAATAGAAAGTTGACCAATGTTCATCTTAAGCCTTTATATAAACTTGTCAAAGTTTGCTCATGTTCGCCTGACTCGGCCTCCGTGTGTCATACCTTCGTGCAGAGAGGTATGGTATTAGTGCAAACGATCTGGTTTTCTTGAGATTGTATCAGTCTACGAACAGTGACGCCACATATGCAACTTGAGTTTTGGGTGTTACAGAAGCACTCACGCGCGATTTGTGTTTTAAATCCAGCGGTATATTACATGATCAGCGTATCCCGCCGCCCAAGTACGCTTACGTACAATACGTCAAGTCATATATGTACCCTTGAAGATCCGGGCTAGAAGTGGTCTTCAGCAACCCATGCTTGTCGTAAGAGGCGACAAACGGAAACGGTTGATCAGGCTCAGTGACGTAGCTGATGCATGTCATCGTATCCTAGTTACCTGGGTAGATGCCAATAATGCGAATCACTGGATTGTTTAGTCCAGATTCCATTATTTACAGACCGCGGTCATATAGCTGGACTATTGCTGAGAGTGGTGTTAAACAACACGTCACAGATGACTACTCGACCTCCATTCTAGTCGCAACGAAAACATACAGGTACTAAAAGCTACGCAGTGACGACTGATAAACACTGGTGCTTTTTGGCTGAAAAAAAGTGTAAGATCCATAGCTGACACGTTGCAAGTCGTGCACCTCTTGCGTCTCGGCAAATCAATAAAGCGATCCAATTGAATTTTTCAAATGCAATGCGTACAGACCACAACTGTTAAATATTTGCCGATGTCTGTTATTTATAAGGTGGAAAATGCAAATAGAATTCCTCTCATGGATGACATGGATTGATGGGGAAGGGACAACTGATGCTGGTTCCCCTCGTTAGCTCAGCTGGTGCGTCAACACTACAGCAGCACCCGATAGAGCTTCCTTCATGTTGGACAAGGTCAATGAGGAAAGCCTCCTCCTCTGCCTTCTATTCAATATCACATCATATTAAACATACAGCATGGGACAGCTGCACCATTCGTCTCTATCTACATCCCGGCATCGCCCAACGAAGTGATCTTAGATCTACAACTTAAATATTTTGGGTTCGAATCCGGTTCACTGTTTCTAGGTTTGTCGGCACCATATCGGTGCTTCTGGGTTTCACTACAGTGGTAATCGTCCGAGACCTTCTACACTGAGAGGAAATCCCACATCAAACTGACATCCAGTGATAAAGCTGGAATACTGTGCAAAGCGGTGTTAAACCCAACTCACTCATTCGCTTAAATCTATGATAACGATCGCTTTGTGGAACGCGACTCAATGTTGCCGGCGTGTGAGTGAGAGTGCACTAGGGTCATTGACAGTGATATAATGTATTGTTGAGCCAGAAAAACCAAACAGTTGAGAAAAAATGTTTCAGCTTGTTGGGTTAAAGTCTTGAACAGTATTTAAGGTTCATTATAGTGTGTGGCATGCATAAAGCTGGTTTTGCGAAGAAGGCCCAGTCACACAGATCGTAGACGTTTACCAGGTCAGTGCAACCCACGAGACGGTTATATTACTGACCGGCCAAGGGTCATAATCGGGGCGAATCTAAGATTCAATCAAACCAGAAATCAACAGACCCTGAAATAGCTAAGAAACGCAACTCTAGCCCATCCTCGTACCTGTTGCACATTTGCAGCCAGCAAGGGCATAGGCGGAGGGTGACACTATCCAGTGACACCTGTTGGTCTTTTCTGGTGGTCACCTGCCTCAACATTAATACTCGTCTACATTGTGACACCTGATCACTGAAGTCGGCATTGTGTACTGGGGCGTTTACTCTACCAGAGAACAACATCGGGCCACCGGAGTGCCATTCAACTAGACATCCTACAGCTGACGTTTCCAGATAGCTACCCAGCAAAGCGAACTCTAAACTCCTCCATCTCGACTACTGGGCTGCATGCTTTAAGTCAGCTCATACCACAAGGTCGCCCCTTGTTCCACAAAGTGATGTCAGTGCTTGGACAAACTCCTATTGGTCAACACAGACTCGATAACCGTACCGCGGAAGTGTCTTTTACAACAGGGCTCAGATCTGTCCAAATACGTGTACAGGATAATTGGTTATCCACCATCATTGGTTATCCAGGGCTTAATATATCTATTCTATTATGGTAAATACCCTGGACAAATCGCCAACAAAACTTCGTTTCGGAAGTGACGTCACAATTTCAATTTCTCGGATCAGTAATCTAGAAATGAATTTCTCTCACTCGTGACTGTAACTTGATTGGATGTCTATAAGCATCAAATATACTACTCAAAAACCTTTTTAGGAGTATAATATGAATCGGGCTGAAAACGAACGCATTGGAGCGAATGGGTCCAGAGTATATTTCATAACAGAAAGGAGTGAGTGAGTTTGGATAGTGCCGCTTTTAACAATATTCCAGTTATAGCTAATTGTGGGAGGAAAGCCCCAAATGATGCAAGTATTTACCACTTTGGTGAAACGCTGGAGAACAAGTATGGTGCTGACAAACCTAGAAACATAATTGGAGCGGACTCAGATTCAAACCCACAATCATACGTTTCTGGTGTAGCCAAGGGACGAAACTCTGCACAGCTAATTAAGGCTTAGACAACGACCACCAGGTGGTGCCCCCCTAACAGAATGGAGATGGAGACTGGCGAGATACAGTAAAAAACACATACATTTCAATATTCTTTATTGATATATTTCCTTGCAAGGATAAGAAACAAAGTTGGTAATGAATTTAGATTCTAAGACCATAGTATCTCTACAGATTTGATTCTAAGGAAAAGCAAGGGATGTTTCTGTCCCAAGACTAAACATCACAGATCTGCGATCGGCAAACAATCACACTCGTTCTTCCCATCCATGCAAACATGCCTACCAGCTACACGTGTATATAATAATATGTATGTACAGTCGTACCATCCACAATCAGAAAGAATTAGGACTAGTCAGAAATAGGCACCGCCTCAAAGAAAAGACTCTCGGTAAAATCCATGGCGTCTGTCAATGATGAGGACCTCCACCCTGAATTATCCAGGGTCTTATATCTCAATTCTATTGTTATGAACACCTTCGTTGTCGCATAAATTTTCTATCGTCCATGAGTGTAATTTGATGGGACGGCTTTATTCTGACACTTACTTTGAATCAAATTTAAAACGAAACAATGGCGGAGAATGGATCCAAGGTGGTTATCGTAACAGAATTTGAGATATAATGCCCTCGATCATAGAGGATGGGGGACATTGTGCTCTGTCTAATCCGCATTACCATAAACCCGTAAGAGACAACATCTTTATACAGCGACAGAAAAACGCACACTGCATAAGCTTCTATAAAACCTGCCCGCACAAAGTCTTGCCTGCACAGTGGCTGTGTGGTAGGGAGGGGTGACATAATTGATTGGATGTGTAAATGACAAGGTAAAATAAGGTCTTTTTTTGGACCATCAAAAATGTCAGATTTGCCATTCTTGTCATTCTTCTGACATGATTATGGCCAGATGAGTGAAGAAGGCTGTTTCAAACTTCATCAGAAAATCAAACTGGTAGCAAGTCCAAACCCCAGATGAATTTTATACCATACAATTGAACGGATTAAACTGGTCAATGACATCAAAAAACAATTCAAGAAAACCTCTAAACACAGCACCTTCAACACATTTCAGTCTTGCCTATTCATTTAGTGTTCTTATAAGTAAAACTCATGCAGGTGTTGATATGAACAAAGTCTCATTGATTCATAAAAACACATCTGTTTTTGTTCAAAACAATTTCTAAAAGTCGTCCTCATTTCTTAAATTATAAAGAACCTTTGTGATACCTTGTCCTTATTTGTCATGTTAGTAATTACGAGGCAAATCCCACTGCTGTATCCATGTTAGGTTTTGTCAAGAAAAGCTGAAATGGACCAAGAAATAAATAGTATCAGCAGAGTTATCTCCCTTTACCTCATTCGCATGTCCTAGTGCCAGGACTTTCGGTCACACCTATATGTTGCTTACAATGATACATTCGCCATACGAACATTTCACACAGACATGTTAAATAATTGTTATCAATCACTCAACAAGATATGATAGCATATTTCAATTCACACTAAGATATGCTAAAATACTCACAATGCACAGCACTATACACCAACTAAATGCATGCATTCTTTGATCATAATAATATTATTCTATACTTGTAAAATCAAGTTCCTAACATTAGGAACATTTATGGAACTAAAAGAAGTCAGAAACTTTAATCAAGGTTCATACAGACATGAAACACCAAAATTCAAATTTCAAGGCTTTCAACTCTCATTTTCAAGGCTGTTCAGTTGGATTATTAGCTATAGTCTCTCAATATTTTTATAAAATCTGCCATTCCATATTAGTCGTAACACCCAAAACATTGTTGAAAATTGAAAATTGTCCCAGAAGGTTTATTTTCAAACCCATAAGTTTGTCATGAATTTTGATAATTAAATAATAAAGTCTTTTCAAGGTTAACACTGAAATTCAAGGCTTTTCAAGAGGGACCTAAAGTTCAAGGCTTTTTCATCCTGTATGAACCTTTCAATAGAATTTGTTTATATAAATGCTGTCTCATCTGAAATCTGTTTTCAAGGTATGATCCCACCGACCAGCCGTAAGGACATCATATATTGATTCTAGACGTTCATTCCCACCTCACAACAACCTGTCTCACTTAACTATATGGTACTCAAGTACCTGCTTACAAGAACATTCTATACTTGATGAAATACACCATTTACACACTGTACAACCAAGCATCCATGCTTCTTGTGAATGACCTCTGTCTACAGTTAATGTACACATCTTGAACAATTTAATGCCTTCTTGAAAATTTGGAAGAAAATCTATTATTATCAACTTAAGTTAACATAAATATGAGCAATAGAAATTGGCACTAGTCCTATAGTTAAGGTAGCATGAGGACTAGTTTATGGTTTTGCTATATGTTATCATTATAAGGACTAGTGGACTAAAAATGTTAGTTTCTTTTGCTGCTCTGCATACTCGATGTCAACTCAAGCACTTCTAGAATGAAAAGCAGGATGTGTGACTTCATACAGCTTGATCATAAGGGGTGTTATAGTGAAGGGGTCCCACTATAGCGAAGGGGTCCCGTAACTATGTTAGCTCTCCCACACACACTCGTCTGTCACATGTGCCGTGCCAGTACCACGCATTAGCTGCACTGCCTAAGCAATCAAAGTGATGTAGCATAATGGTCATAAAACTGATATACCAGTTGTACCATCTTGCAGCAGTATTCAATAGTTCATACATGTTCATGTTTCACTTACACAAAGGAGAGCAAAAGCCAGTACTGTATTCGACATAATAAGCACCCAGGGCACTCTCAAAATTAGAAATAGGGGGCTCTTATTAGAATATTATTTTGGTGAAAAACAACAGAGTTGAAAGATCGTAAATTTCGTGGTTTATGCTGACAGCCTGAAACGTTTATATACGACAGATATTATTTTTCCAGAAATTAATTGCCCATAATGAAGGGTGCATAAAACAAACGTATTATGCACGAATAAATAGTCATGTGTACATTTATCAATCGGAAGGGGTGCTTATTGGGATTGTTCACTAGCCAATATATTAGTAAATATCGCCGGGGGCGCTTATTACGTCAAATACGGTATTTCAAGCCAAAGTTATCCATAAGCATGTTTCTCTCTATGACTGTGGAAACAATTGCATTTTTCCTTAAAGTGATCTAACGCTAAGATTATCATAAAACCACGGTGATGACAGTCATAGTGCTTAGGTCACCTTGTGGAGTCTCTGCATCAAAAGAGTGATCTTAGTGCTCAGACGATCTTAGTTGATGTTGAAGGGTCATACAAGTAGCCAAAACCTACTTGTAGAACAAGGCCAAGCATTGCTTCCACGAAAGACTCAGACTATTATAAGTTGATGTTGAAGTATTAGGTGACACCAGTCGTAGCCAATATTTACTTGTAGAACAAGGCCAAGCATTGCTTCCACAAAGTGATCTTAGCGCTAAGACTATTATCAGCTGATATTAAAGTATTAGGTGACACCAGTCATAGCCAATATTTACTTGTAGAACAAGGCCAAGCATTGCTTCCACAAAGTGATCTTAGCGCTAAGACTATTATCAGCTGATATTAAAGTATTAGGTGACACCAGTCATAGCCAATATTTACTTGTAGAACAAGGCCAAGCATTGCTTCCACAAAGTGATCTTAGCGCTAAGACTATTATCAGCTGATATTAAAGTATTAGGTGACACCAGTCATAGCCAATATTTACTTGTAGAACAAGGCCAAGTGTCGCATCCACAAAGTGATCTTAGCGCTATGATCATTATGTTGAATTATACAGGTTAGGACAGTCATGGGCTAAGATCTTCACGTGGACTGGACATTCTTGATAAAGCAATTTAACAGCCACAACAGAAACATACTTAATGGAAGCAAAGACAAAAGAATGGCTTTCAGAAGGACAGTTCAAGCAAAATGAAATGAGGTTTTACAAAGGTAGACTATAACTGAACTGCAGATGCCATCACAACCTGAATAAGTCATTTCGGAACCATCTTGGTACAGTACCACTCAAACATTCATTCACCAACAGTAGGGCATGTGTCTGTAGCCATTAATACAAGGATGACCATCCATGATGTACTAGAATGTAGTTGTATTTCAACAACTGGCTCAGTGCTAAACATTTCAAGTCTAAATAATAAATGCTTATTACAATGAACCCAATGAAAGGAACAGCAATATGGTAACACGACATACAGAAAAACAATCTAGACCTCGTTAATCGGGAAACCTCTTATTCTGGGCTCAGTGCTAACATTTATTTATTTATTTATTTATTTATTTATTTATTTATTTATTTATTTATATGAAATGCATTCTGCTATGATGCAATTTATTTATTTATTTATTTATTTATTTATTAATTAATTAATTAATTAATTAATTAATTAATTAATTAATTTATTTATTTGAAATACATTCTGCTATGGAGTTAAAGCTGCAGCTGGCTTCAGGAATCACTGATAGTGATGTAGACATGGAATATACATACAACATTCTTTATTGAGGGTCTATATTATCCGGCTGCCTTTCAGTACAGGCCGCGGGCCGTGAAACGAAAATTTAAAAAATGTGTGGCGTAATATGCAATGAAGTGAGTGAGTATAGTTTTACGCAGATTTTAGCAATATTCCATCAATATCTTGATAATATATATTCCACATCTGGACGAATGGGGATTAATGTTAATTATTCAAAATATGACTAAATATGAGTCATGGGATAAATTATGCATATATAAGAGGAAGAAATAATACAATGTGCTACAAGCAGGATAGGATCCATGAAACAACCATCAGACACGAGACACCAGACTCTAAACTTGCTGACATGGGGAATCATACCCACACAATGGTTTGAGTGAGTGAGGGAGTTGGGTTTAACACCACTTTAAACAGTATTCCAGTCACATGACAGTCTGTCAGCTTGATGACGGAGGAAAGTTTGAAGTGATGTAGGTCTCAGAAGTTTACCACTTTGGTGAAACCCATGAGTAGGGGTGTGGTGCTGACAAACCTAGAAACATAATCAGTGCAAACCGGGATTTGAACCCATAATCGTAGGTTTCTGGCGTGCCCAAGGGACACAACTGTGCACAGCGGACTGCAGCACCTGAAACCCAACTCACTCACTCACTCACTCACTCTAGGAAAGGCCAACGCTATACAAGTCTTAGATATTTACCAATATGTAGACACCAACAAGTACTGTGCTGCCAACCTGCAGATCATAATCAGGGTGAATCTGGGAATACTCAAGATCATAAGATCCTAGTATGCCCAAGGGACACAACTCTGATCAGAAAGTGTGTAGAGTCCGAGATTCAGAAGTTGTTGATGCAGCAGTAGTTTGCGCTGTAGTTGCTGATGCAGTAGTTGTTGATGCTGTAGTAGATGATGCCGTAGATATTATTCAGAAGTTGCTGATGCTGTTGTAGTTCCAAAGATGATCTATTTTGATCCCGTTTATACAAAAATATCCACTACTAAAGAACTGGAATCAGAACATAAGAACCCTTGCACACAGACAAGTAAGCATGATTTCCACTATACACATTCACCTTGTATTAAGGTTGAACTTCATACATGTATTTACACATATACATACACAGTAGGTTATGCAAACAAATATCTGAAAAGGATAACCAAGTCATATGGTTTCAAAAACATAAATGCCAATTTGCCAAAATTCAAATCCCAATAAAATCAGATTTTTTTCATCCAAGAAACGATCTGATTTCAATGGGACTGTCATACATTACAAAAAATTATATGATTATTAGTAGTATTAATTACATCGTGTTGCTGGGCCACACAAAAAGCAGAAGGAATGTTACTTCACTGCTAATGTAGCCATAATTCAGGATTAGCAGTGTTAACCATATAAGGCTAATAAAAACCATTCTCAGCCATTGCTCATAAACAAAAACCCAGCAATTCATTCAAGACAAACTCTGGCCTTCAAGGACAGCTCTTTCCCAAAGTAAGATGACAAAAAGCACCAAATTTGATCAAGTCGTAAGCTAATCGTTTTAGCCTCACAAGCCCTGAATTATGAAGTATACATGATCGTGGCATACAATTAAACAAGAGTCTTTCTGTGTCGGCCTCAGAAGTAAGCCGACATATTTCTGATTATATGTACCCATGTGCCACACGTGTGAGTCCCGAATCATGCTTACCAAAAGGAAGTTGGCAGCATCTATCATGGCGTGTCAGCTTGATGTGGGGGGAAAGCCCAAAGTGATGCAGGCCACAGACGTTTACCACTTAGGTGAAACCCATGAAAAGGTTATGGTGCTGGCACACCAAGAAAAATAATCAGAGCAAATTTGGGATTCAAACCTATGATTGTAGGTTTCTGGTATGCCAGAGAATGACAAGGCCTTAGACGACTGGGCCACCCATGCCCCCTGAAAACAAGAAATGTTTACTCACCCCAAGATCACTTTAAAAACTATGTATTTTGCTTCGTGTGAGAGGGCAGTTGTGTAATATTCCTATGCAGACATTAATAAATGCACCTATCACCACCTAGTATATTACAGGAATTGATATAGGATTCTTAACTAAGTGCCCTTGGCAGACAACTTTGTACAAAATTTCGGATTTTGTTAACTACTCATCTTTATCTTGTCGCCATAGAAACAGGACATACAGCATCTGCACGTCAGTAAACCTTAGGCCTCATAAGATTTTTTAAGTTGGTTTACGAGGCCAACTGACCAAAAATGATAAAATAAGATGAAGAAAACCTTGACTTTAGACAATGTTTTTTTCTTGGAAGACAGTTTTACAATTAAGTGAAATGAAAAACACACCTGATTTTTACTGTTGCTCGTAAGAAATGGTAAATGTATAAAAATCATTCATAAAAAAATCCAAAACAATCAATTATCTTTTGGTATATTCAGTATATTGACATGTTAAAACTAGTATGTTTTTCATCCATTAGAAGCAGTACTAATCTGGAAATACAAACTTTGTATTTTATTTGTTTTGACCACCTATTTTAAACTTTAGGCCAAAAGTATTGTAAACCAACAAATAAAAATTAAAAGGCCTAAAGAAGCATTGAGCAACTTCAGTTTTACATCAGGAAAATTAATGTAAGTTTGATTCAGTATACGGCATCATTCAACATAGCATTCAACATTGTATTCAAAATTGTATTCAACATTGTATTCAACATTGTATTCAAAACTGTACTCAAAATTGTATTCAACATTGACTCACTAAATAACCTAAACTAGACGAGTTTGGAGGTAGCAGAGCATGTTATTACAATATTATGACGACATCTGGCACAAATATGGTTGCAATGAGTATAGCCAAACTAACCTGAGTATTTCAGTTGCCTAATTGTATTCTAATTGTCAGCTGAATGTTTGCTTAATGTTTGAATGTTTGACTACAGGAATGACAGCTCACTTTTATAAGGGGATTTGAAGCAAGGAAGCTGTTTTGTGTTAAACCATAGTGTCCACTTTTGATAGGATGTACTCCTTACATTTCTCTTTGAATATTCACATTTCTATTTTCAAAATGAACTCAAAAAATTGTTGTATACACAAAATACTGAGTTTATTAATGCCACACACGCCAGTCCAGGTTTTCCACTAAATACAAGGCTACCCAATAATATACCAAACGTAATCAAGCCATCTTGATTTGGAAAGTTGACTATAAAACTCCTCCTAGCCTTTACTTGCTGAAGATGATTTCATGATGATATTCACCTGATAATCAGGCTGGAGTAGCAACAATGTTTTGTTTGTTTGTTTGTTTGTTGTTTAATGCCGCACTCAGCAATATTCCAGCTATATGACAGCGGTCTATTAATAATCGAGTCTGAACCAGACAATCCAGTGATTGCCATCATCAGCATCCATCCACACAATTGGGACACGATGACATGCATCATCCAAGTCAGCAAGCCTGACCACAGTTGCAAAACACCAAGCACTTGTTCATCAGAACCACAATAACATCATAGCCGTTTTTTTCTTTCCATTTTGGTAGTGATTTTGCTCATCAAGAGCATATCTTTATATTCAGTTACTAAACATGCTAAACCTGAATTGAAATGGCCTGCAAATATTTGTTGCGCCAAAATTTTAAAAAAAACAGTTGATGACAAACATCTCCCAAGAGAAAGCAAATTAGTCAAATACTGTCACATCAATGTATAATGGTTGGGAAAAATCTTCTCTTATCTCCTATCTAAACATTTGAAAAATAACATTTGTTCCGTGTGTCTGGGGTAACAGCTCTTACTTTTCTGGACATAAACAACAGATTGTTTGAACATGGTATTGCCAGACCAAGGGGGTTTAAGTGTAGAGACACCAGGATAGATGGGTAAATGGATGCAACCCACCCAACTCTGATGTTTTACTTTGATATGATTCCTCTCTCTGTGAAGATCTGACATCTCCATAGAAGATGAACCCTGACTGAACTTGACCACCCAATAGGAATGAAAGATGTGTGGGTTCTTCAACAAATCAGACTCCGGCTTTCAAAAACAATTTGGCTTCATTTCTTGACCACCTCAATTCAGAAATTTCAATCTAAAAGAAAATCCACAAAGTGAGTGAGTATTGTCCTTAAACTGCTCTTAGCAATATTCCAGCAATATCACGGTGGGGGACACCAGACATGGGCTTCACACATTTGTACCCATGAGGGGAAGCAAACCCAGGTCTTCTGCATGAGGAGCAAACGCTTTACCCACCTGGCTACCCCACCACCCAAAATCCACAAACAACATAAATATACCCTTGACAGTACACTCTTGCGGTGTAGAAGCCATGTTGCTAAAAAAATAACAGGATGTTAAAAATATCCACAACTGTGCTGCTTTATCATTTTGCATTCAAAACTAACCAATTTGATTGTGAGATAGGCTCGTCTACACGAATCGCTCATTCGTACGAAGAATTTAAAAGCCATAACACTGATTGTCCAACTTGAAAGTTCACCTGACGTGACATCCTATGGAAGTATTATCAGAAATTCACACAGAAAAGTATCGTAATAGATCTAATTTTATAAATGGGAATGGACATAAACCCATAACAGAATTTTACATAGGTAATGCAAAGCCAAACAATATAAATGCCATGTGAAAAGTACAAATTATCTCATTGAAACTTTTGAAAACAATTTACTGATAACCCCAACATTGTTTTTTCAGCTCATAAATGATATTTAACTGATGAGTCAAATATATGAAATATTCAATCGGTTTTTTGCATCCATTTGATAAATGTCACACAATCTAATATTTGCATCCTTGTCTCAGTCTATCAATAATAATGAAATATATAGGTGAGGAAAAAATGAAGATATTAATTAATGACATCAAGGTGTCTATGCCTGAATATTTGCTGCTGAATTTATCTGGGAACAGAGAGTCTATCCAGCATGATCAGACACACACTAAAAACCCAAACACTTTAACAATGGGCAGCTGCTGATCAAAAAGCTTCACAGAATACATATTTAAAAAACATTTGTTCACAAATCATGATGGTATACATAGTTCCAAACTCACAAACATATATCAACCTTCTTTTGGTGCAAATAAACAAAAATGAAACACAAGGCTTCTTTCTCCAGCTGTGCCAACAACATTATCTCCCTTGATAGATTACAGAGTTATCTCCCTTCACTACTCTACAAACAAGCTCCTCACAGCGATAGTACATTCCTGGAGCTCTCTATACTATCGCTGCCACCAGTCAAAACTCCCCACTGTGAATAGGTGGCCACAACTATGCTTGGAGTTGAACTCGCAACCGAATGACCGTTATGTTTACAAACAAGTGACGACTGTCGTGACGCCGAATACACTTATCGCTGCTAAATTACTTTCTTCGTTTGTCAATTTGAATTTTTGTTTCATTAAAACTATCGTTTTATTGATATAGTAAGAATGTAAGGGAGAAGTTGGTTGATTTTCCGTTAGTCTGCAATCTCGAACCAATCTGATTATCAAAACAACAAAGTAAATTCATCTGGAAAACATGGTCAGTCGTAAACCTTTTCAAATTGAAATATGATGGCATTCCCAAAGACATGAAAAGAAGTATAAACGTTACTACATATGGGGTTGGAGGGCAAATTTCAAGATTCTTGTAATGGCCACGCCCACACTGGTGGCAGCGATGTTACCGAGAGTGTAACGAAGGTGTCACGCGCTGGGAAGGAGCTTGCTCTACAAAATGGCAAGACTATAAAAATATATGCACTTGAGATAGACATCGAACAGTAATAAGTACAGCTTCCTTAATCTTGAAATAGCTGGTAATTACAAATCAGTGATGTGTTGTCAAATGCTTGTGTTACAACTAGAAAAGAAAAAAACAACAACAGAAAAATATGTTATTTGTTCTTCAGAACCTGTGTCTCTCCTCTGCAGACAGGGAGAATGTGTTCACATATGAGGCGATAAATAAAGTGTGTGAGACTGAAGCAAGTGTTGCTGTGATAGCGGGAGACCCCAGCTTGCTGATATGTCTAGCGAGCCAGGCGGAGGTGGTGTAGCTCACGGATTACTTGCCAGGCCCAGGTGTAGTACCACTAAACAAGTGACACTGCCACAATGTTGTGTCATACAGAGTCATCTGAAACAGAAACACAAGCAACGTCACAGAGCATTGCAACAGAATGAATATATCTATTTCTTATCATATAATCAATCTGTGACTTAAGCCACAAGTCCAAAGCCCAAATCTAAAACAATTCTGTTTGGTCCAGTTTCACTGGCTAATAGATCTAGTACTCCATATAATGTCTGATAAGCAGTCACATGCTACTTGACAGAAATGCAAATTGACACACAGTCAGGTCTGATAGTTTACTGAAATGACTTGAATTACAAAAAATGAATGGTAATTACCTGGAAGTGATTCCCCAAATTAAGCCAATCAGATGTCTCTATTTAATTATACAGTACAACAAAACAATTATAGGCTTTAAAAGAGGTACCTGTTCTTATGGACCCAAAAAAGGCAATATACACCTCAGACTTAGTCCACGGGCAAATATTGCTTTTTTCGGGTCCATAAAAATATGTATTGACCTCATTCAAAGTCTTAATTGTATATCATGCTACCTATTGTCATTTAAAACAGAAAGATTTAGTTCATCCAAAAAAGGGTCTTCTTTTAAATTTTACAAACATGTAATTAACAGAGAAGACCAGGATATGTCCTAGATAATGCTTATTATCCAGTGCATAACATGTCCATTCTGTTATGAAACGAAGAAAATCCTGACCCATGGGCGACCTTAATTTAGTTTAAATGACATAAGACAGCTCAACTAACCGATACACCCATAAGAGTCTGTGCTAAGTGATCATAGGGAGATGGAGAGACGTTTGGACATGTTTGACTTGAAATTGAAAATGGGTTTAACATTGTCTACAAGATTACACCATTCATATAGCAACGTGCATGTGTGTAGTTTAGCATGAATACCCCCATCCAGGGACAGTATATTGACTCTGATCCGACCAGTCCTTGTTTTAGCCCCTAAATGCCCAGCGCCAGGAAGGGCAACAACAAGTACTTCTTTTAAAGTGTTTTGGTATAACACACCCAGGGATTGAACCACCAACTATCCACTCCCCGGAAGACACTATCCACTAAATCATGGAGGCTGTCAGAAAAGTATTGAAGGTGGATGGTCCATTTTTCAGTTATATTACAGCAGAAATGGGCTTCACACCTTGTAGCCATGTCGGGAATCAAACCGGGTCTTCGGCGTGACGTCCGAACGCTTTAACCACTACATTACCCAAATGCCATTTCAAACAAGAGTCATCCGAACATGACATATCCCCCCGATGTGGCATGTCGGTAAACTGTGTGTACCTTCAAATGTATTTAGATTGGCAAGGAAATCTTTTTCCTTGATGCCAAAACCAGAAATGTAATGAAGGTTATTAAATATTGGTTCATGTAGCTCACTTTCTGATGATCTCATGAAATTGTAATAACAATAACCTCGCAGATTCGCATATGAATAGCTCTGTAGTAGCCTCATGACACAAAGGCATAAAGAGAATGTACTAGGTTATGTAGCTCACATCATATATATAGTATATGATATAGGTAAATAGTACACCTTAGAATTATATTTCAGGGGCTAAAAGGCACTTCTACTGTGCCTGATTGTTAAGTGTACCAAGTTTTGTGAAGCTAGGTTGTACGGTTTAGGAAATATGCTCCGGACAAACAATGATTACAGACGGACGGACGGACGGACAGACAGACAGACAGACAGACGGACGGACGGACGGACGGACGGACGGACAGACGGCAATATCCCCCCGTCATTATATGTCGGGGGGATAAAAATGATAATCTTGTCTTACCATGATACCACCATCTAGTTTTCTTTGGGTTTTTACTGCATGTCTTCACATATATTGCATTATCAGGAGGCCTCTTCTGAAAGAAGCAAACAGTCACATCCTTTAGTCACACCAGTTAATGTCCATCACATTACAAGCAACAGTGACATGAATTAGGGCCTCAACCTGAGACATTATTGTGCTCAAACCATCTGCATCACTATCCATCCCTCATGTAAATGAAAGCTGTTACACAAAATGTCTTTTTATGCACCCAAAACCTAAAGAGAGCGGGCCAAATCTCATGGGAACACAGGGTTAGAAACTATCAGTTTTTGGCCACTAGTCCTTATAATGATAACATATAGGAAAACACTTAAAATGGGCCAATTTCTACCAGTCCTTAGGATACCTTTACTATTGGGCAGTTTGGTAAGGACTACAGGACTAGTGCCAATTTCTAACGCTGGAACATGTATTGAAACAGTCCAAAATGTTCTTATGGATGTAAACAGAAAATATCAAATATTTCAAAGCATCCCCTTATTATGTTTCAGTGGCTTCATTGTTCAGTTGTCCCCTTGGGAATTTGTTGCTGAGAAAAGCAGAGATAGAAACAAACATTTTTAGTCAACCTTATAATGATAACAACTAGCAAAACTCTTAAAAATGGCAAATGTCTTCTAGTCCTTATGATACCTTTTGTTGGTTTGGTTGTTTGTTTAACGCTGCACTCAGCAATGTTCCAGCTGTATGACGGCGGTCTCTGCATAATTAAGTCTGGACCAGACAATCCCAGACCGCTCGACAGTAACCCGGATATCCACGGGTCTTCCCAGACTGCTCGACAGTTATGATACCTTAACCCCACACTCTGCAATATTGCAGCTATACGTAGCAGTCTGTACATAATCAAGTCCGGACCAGACCATCCAGTTCTTGATAATGTGAGAACGATCCACTATGTCAGGGTGCGATGGCACCTACAACCAGCACAGGTTGCTGGGAACGAGAGTCCCTACAGGCACATGAGAATGTGGCGACTTACCTTTTCTTTACAGCTGGACAACATACTGACGACACTGAGACACACAGCCTGCACGGACAGGGCCGGGGACCAGTCCTCCGTCAGTATAGACAGACATATATGGCCGTTACTATATACATGAGGATGAACAGGGATGTTGGACCCGATGAATGTCACCTGCCAAAAAAGATTCCAGGTAAACCTTTACCCGCTGTACCGACAAAACAAAGTGTGAGTGAGTGAAATTGGTTTAACCAGAGATGCCAACCCAAATTGAAGCTTTGGAGTAATCAGTTGGGTGTAAAGGTGTACGTTCATGTAAAAAGAGTACCGCTAACAAGGTTAATAGTACCTTATGAAGGTTTTCAATTCTACATTTAAAAGAGAGAAATTGCATCCTTTAGAGGCCAAATGTTTAATACATGATCATAAAATTCTCTGAAGACAATCTCATTAAAATCAGATCTTAGTTTTCGCTACCGCTAAACAAATATCTGAGGATATCCCACTTTGGGTCACGTCAGAACGACCTTTCGCGAATTTTGACCGACCAATGAAATGACTGACAAGAAATTGACTTTAGCCAATCAGAAGGCAGCTTTCTCAAGCTTTACAACACTAGTTTCAAACTGGCAACTACGCTTCGAAACATATTTTGACGTGTTCTCGATTAAACATTTTAAAACTGATAAGCAGGACATTCTGGAATGACTTATAGATGGCCTAGATTGTATGGATATAATCATAAAACCCGTAACTGTTGTTCGGAATACCCTGCGTTAAATATTTCGTGGTCGCATGATTAGAAAACACATTCCGACTGTCACTTTCATGATCTGGTAAGCGATGCTCTGATTGGTTGGATGAAAGGTCGTTCTGACGTGACCCTTAATGGGATGTCCTCAGATCTTTGTATGGTAATAGCGAGAACTAAGATCTGATTTTATTGAGATTGCTCTGAAGATAACCATGATAACTCACCTGGGGAGAGTCGAAGGGGTACCTAGAGCCGAACTTGAAATGAAGCTGGAAGTTCTCACCTTCATACAGAGATTCAGGAGCACCATTGATGTAGACAATCCACCTGTGTGCAGTCAACATGGACATCAGCAACATCTACGTCAGCAACATGGACTCCAGCAGCATTGACATCGACGTGGTAAACGTCACCAACATGGACATCACCAACACTGACACAAGCAGCATCGACGTCAACGTCGGCTACATCCATGTCGGCAAACCCATGTCAGCGACGGCACGTCACCAACACAGATGTCAGTAACATGGACGTTGGCTACAGCCATGACAGCAACATGGACGTCACCAACATAGATGTCAACAGCATGGACGTCACCAACATGCACATCACCAACATGGATCTAGGCAACACTCACATGAGTAAGTGAGTCTTGTTTAAAACCTCTATCAAGTATTTCAGCTATATCACAGCGTCTCATCAAAACACAGGAGAAAAGCCTGAAGTGATGCAGGTCACATACTGTAACCACTTTGATGAAACCTACAAGCCTGGGTATGGCGCTGACAAACCAAGAATCATAATCAGGGCAAATCTGTTTTTCAAACCTATGACCACTTGACTCTGGCATGCCCAGGGGAAGTATGTGCCTAAAGTTTACGTTGTCCCTCAAAACACAGTGAATATAACATGTGATTCACAGCATGAAGAATCACACAGAACTAGGAAAGTAAAGAGTTGTACTTACTCTGATAGATTCTTCTGGATGCTTTCTGTGTCCACATTCACCCCAACTGGCGGGTCCTTGAGGAGCGCTTGCAGCTCCTTCTGTAGTCGCTTCTACAACACCAAAAAGTACAACTGTAGCACCAGGGCCTGTCAGTACAACTGTAGAATCAGGGGCTGGCAGTACAACTGTAGATCTGGGGCCTGGGAGTACAACTGTAGAACCAGGGCCTGTCAGTACAACTGTAGAACCAGGGTCTGTCAGTACAACTGTAGTACCAGGGCCTGCCAGTACAACTGTAGTACCATGGCCTGTCAGTACAACTGTAGTACCAGGGCCTGTCAGTACAACTGTAGTACCAGGGCCTGGGAGTACAACTGTAGAACCAGGGCCTGTTAGTGCAACTGTAGAACCAGGGCCTGGGAGTACAACTGTAGAGCCAGGGCCTGTCAGTACAACTGTAGAATGAGGGCCTGTCAGTACAACTGTAGAACCGGGGGCTGTCAGTACAACTATAAAACCGGGGGCTATCAGTACAACTGTAGAGCCAGGGCCTGTCAGTACAACTGTAGAACCAGGGCCTGTCAGTACAACTGTAGTACCAGGGTCTGTCAGTACAACTGTAGTACCAGGGCCTGCCAGTACAACTGTAGTACCAGGGCCTGTCAGTACAACTGTAGTACCAGGGGCTGTCAGTACAACTGTAGTACCAGGGCCTGTCAGTACAACTGTAGTATCAGGGGCTGTCAGTACAACTGTAGTACCAGGGCCTGTCAGTACAACTGTAGAACCAGGGCCTGTCAGTACAACTGTAGAACCAGGGTCTGGGAGTACAACTGTAGTACCAGGGCCTGTCAGTACAACTGTAGTACCAGGGCCTGTCAGTACAACTGTAGTACCAGGGCCTGCCAGTACAACTGTAGTACCAGGGCCTGTCAGTACAACTGTAGTATCAGGGGCTGTCAGTACAACTGTAGTATCAGGGTCTGTCGTTACAACTGTAGAACCAGGGCCTGGGAGTACAACTGTAGAATCAGGGGCTGTCAGTACAACTGTAGAACCAGGGGCTGTCAGTACAACTGTAGAACAGGGGCCTGGGAGTACAACTGTAGAGCCAGGGCCTGTCAGTACAACTGTAGAACCAGGGGCTGTCAGTACAACTATAAAACCGGGGGCTGTCAGTACAACTGTAGAACCAGGGCCTGGGAGTACAACTGTAGAATCAAGGTCTGTCGTTACAACTGTAGAACCAGGGCCTGTCAGTACAACTGTAGCACCAGGGCCTGTCAGTACAACTGTAGCACCAGGGCCTGTCAGTACAACTGTAGCACCAGGGCCTGTCAGTACAACTGTAGCACCAGGGCCTGGGAGTACAACTGTAGAATCAGGGTCTGTCGTTACAACTGTAGAACCAGGGCCTGTCAGTACAACTGTAGCACCAAGGCCTGGGAGTACAACTGTAGAACCAGGGCCTGTCAGTACAACTGTAGAATCAGGGGCTGTCAGTACAACTGTAGAACCAGGGCCTGGGAGTACAACTGTAGAACCAGGGCCTGTCAGTACAACTGTAGAACCAGGGCCTGGGAGTACAACTGTATAATCAGGGCCTGTCAGTACAACTGTCGAACCAGGGCATGTCAGTACAACTGTATAATCGGGGCCTGATGGAGAAGTCAGTGGGCAGTAAGATTTAGAGCCCTTAATCAGTGAACTTTAGTCAGTGGATACAGACATAGCGAATCTTGCCTTTGAGTCTTTTCATATCAAATATATCAACACAAGTCGATAAAAGTTTAAAACACCTCGGCAGACTTGAGTTGATATATTTGATATCGAAAGACTACAGGGATTTTTTCTTTACCATCCAAAATCATTCTTCAACCTTTTCAATTTGTAAACAGTAATAACATCTAAATATACTTTTCTTGCAGTCCCAATATGGCAGGAATTGAACAATCTAAATAGTCTTGCTTGCAAAATATGGCATACCTGGTGAGCTCGCCATATCTTTCCATTGGTTTGACATAATTCATATTTTGGCTAGTTTGCAAAAAATTATCTGACACCGAGTGGTCGTCCACAAGGAAATGTCACTAGCCCTTCCTGAAGTTCACTAGTTGACTAGCCAGCCAGATTATCGGAACAAGCAAGATTTGAGAAGTATCGTGATAAAATCTCTACATATAAACGTCATTATAAAGCAAATACAATATTGAGCGATAACTTGCATAGTTTACTTTCAAAGTATCAAATTCTTCATTCTGGCCACCGACTATGATTGCAAATGTTGTGAACAAACACGTCCCCGAATTCATTAATACCAGCTGGTTGTGTGATAACTAATAGTTGAACATTTACCATGTTTCCTTGCTACTGCCACATTTAATATTAATTATGTTTGTAATGTTCAAGTTTATTTGCATGTGTGTTTATCAGTAATAAGAGACCTTGTGCTTATGTAACCCAAATCTCCCTCGGGGTAATAAAGTGCTATCTTATCTGATCTTACTATGACATAATATTGCTGCACCTATCTGATCTTACGAAGGAATCATATTACTGCAATGTCAATTGTCATCAGATTTCTGCAATGTCATCCATGGATTTTTGTACTTTCTTGATTCCCACCTTACTAACTAAGCCCTAAATTGGGAAACCGTAACTATCCTTAGCTTAGGGTCAGTTGATTTTTCTGGGTGAGGGTGTAATATTTGCACAATTCTTACCTATTATTGTTCAGAACAGTTATGGACATGTCATTGCAAGACTTACCATGGATAAGAAAACACGACGCAGATTGACATACATGTACTTTTATGGTCCCCGCCCTTTGTATCCAACATAATAAAGCTTTTAGGGTCACAATTGATTTGGTTTTATGGCATACTGACGAACTGTAATAAATGAAATGTTTCAAAAAACATCACAAAATAAACACAGAATCATGCTCTAAACAAAGATTTTATAATAACTGGGCCTCATTATCGATATATTGTTTTATACCCAGGGGGATACGCTTTGATGGTAAATGAATTCAGACTGATCCTATCCGCTATAAAAATATAAAGGTTAAAAAAGACGAAATCTGTTACTTTTAACTATGAGGTGGAGTAGAATCTGATGGTAAAAGTATTGAAGTGGAATAACTTCAATCATAATTTCTATCACTGTTTTAACCCAAGATATAATAGAAGTAAGTCCTTGAATAGTATTCGGGATGCAACAGACGGAACTAAATTGGCCATTTTATATTTCGACATTAACATGATTCCTGGTTGTACCATGTTTTGTGCTGGCATTTGGAAAAGTGATAACAGAATGATCGAGTCGGGAAGAGACGAATGTTGTTATGCATGACTGTATCTGTTCACTGTCTATTTTTTAATTCTAAATGTCGTACAAAATCCTTCCAAAACAAAACATTGGCTCATCATTCATGCTCACGTCTTGACAACATTATTTTGTTTTTCAATGTATTCAAGAATACCGAACATGTCAATAGTCCAGAATGGGTAATAAACATATAAAGAAGTCGGCGCCTCGGTAAAAAAATCTCACACAGTCTTTAAAATCATAATCATATGGGCATGATGAATGCAAAAATACGGGAAGTGGTACCTCCATTGAAGCCATGTCTGACGTTTGTTGTTATATAGTTTCGTATCATTTGGATTTGGTCCAACAGTTGGATTATTTAGCATCATCTAATTTCTAGATATATTTAAAAGACAACTTACAGCTTTTTATGAAATAGACGAGATATTCAAATTGGAGTTCAGACATATATGTAAAATATATTACGCAACTAATCCACGTCACTTTACAACATGGCAATCATGGCGCCGGTGAACGTACGGTTAAATCCTGTAGGATTAGCTGTCGGCGTGGCAGTTATCATAAGTATATTTTTCTACATATTTGGTCTTCCAGGACTATTTAGACAAGAACAAAGAATTAGCATGAAGGAAATTTTGTCAGTCAGCGTTGAGCTAGCTCGGCGTGGGGGATCACGAGTCAAGTCTATCGTTGAGGCGAAAAATGGTTTGGAAGCCCAAGTCAAGGGGAAAACTAAAGAAGGGGCAAAGGAGATGCTTACCCAGGGTGACTTGCAGTCGCATAAAGCTATATTCTATGGGTTTGAGAAAGCCTTCCCAGGATTAAGAGTAAGTAATCGCAAGCTACTTTGTTCATTCAACTCGGTCTGATCGTTCACGGTGTATGAGCAACATGATGTGTCATCTGATATATTTTGCCAATGGTAAAGCCATGTAAAAATGTGTTGAACAACATTCCAATGATAATGTTGGACCATAACGAATCTGCATGTAATGAGTTTTACATGTTAAACTTAGCAAACGTGACAAAATTATTTTATGTCCGTTGATATTGATTAATATCACTTGACATTGTATTGACATGTTATTGTTATGTGTCGTCTGCTTGAATTGTGGTTGTCAAAAGCATGTGGAATAGCGTTCTTCTGTTCTTATATCACACAACATGAAATGAATAGTCGTAAGTTAAGTCATATGGTTGTCGTGATCATACCTCAGACAGCGTGTATGTGAAAGTACAATTTCCTGTTGTAAAATGAGCAAACAAACATAGCATGATAGCAGTGTTTGAAATTAAGTTTGAAAGTCAAGGGGCCATTGTAATTACTCTACTGTTAATAGTTGAAGATTTTGGGGTCCCTAGTTTCAAACCTCCAATACCCAGGACCCCCCTAAATTGAACACTAAATCGAACAAATCGAGTGGCATAGGTATATTAGAGGCAGCTCATAACACAATGAGTTGTATCATAAACAATTTTGATTGTATGGTTCTATATAGTCTGTCATACAGACCCTGAAACAAATATATCCAATGCAGCCCATGCAAGTATATAATATTTGGCAAGTCTAGATTACTGCAGTATCAGGCTGAAAAATGAAGAAAGACTCTGGGCTTATATTTTATACCTATTATTTAGCACCTGTTTGTTTCTGTAAAATATGTTCATTTCAGAGACCAGATGTTGGTCTAGGTTCTAAAAAAAACAACAGGCAAACTATAGAAAAGTGGAAGACAGTGTCTCGTGACTGATAGGCAGTGATAATGCTATCATTTACTTGAAAGGACAGAAGGAACACTCTAGCTGATATATATTTTTACTGCCAAATTCAATAAGAGTTACAAGTTCACATCACTTATACAAACATGGTTTCAAATGCAGAGTTTCTGGGAAGAGACTTATTTTTCAAAAGATAAAAAAGCGACTCTGTGTCAAGAAAATAGAAGATGGACAGTGGGATGGAGTGACCTTTTTTTCGTGATGACAGGCAATATGATACTGGTAATGATCAGGGTGTATGTGTTTGTTTTTGGAAGACGATTATCGAGCAAGTGATTTCAGACTTTTACTTGGACATATAACTATTTTCTACGAATGGTATGAATTTTGTTATCTTGAAAATCACAATCAATTCTTTCATTATACTTGCCCTTTAATGCACAGAAATATCAGGAAACATAACTTCTGATTTGAAAATATTTGGTTGTAATTTATTTATTAAAAGAAATTTACACTCAAGTGTATATGAGATTAAGACCTGAAACGAATTATATGCAGTGATTGAAAAAAGACTGATCACACCAGTGTATATTCATAGTGTCTTTCTTTCCCTTCCTACATAATTGATGCAAGTTGTTTATTAGCCATTGTTCATGCATTAGTTTTAGTTTAGTTACTTTTGGGGGGACACTGGTCACCAAGTCTATAGTACTGCTGTGCAGAGTTGTGTCCCTTAGGCATTCGAGGATCCTATGATCATTGCTTGAATTCTAGATTCGTCCTGATTATGTTTTTTGGTTTGTCAGCACCATAACTGTGCTTTGCCAAAGCGGATAGACCTACTGGGACGTATATCGTTTTGGGCATTCCTCCCACATCAACTTAAATACTGTTCAAAGCGGTGTTAATCCCAATTCACTACACATTCAGGTATTGTATCAAGATCTTGGTACACATACCATCGGGAATTATTTTCTAATATAAACATGAGTCATCACATAGTATTTGTATTTTGTTTGCTGTGGGTACAGTTGTCAGCCAGGATCCCCATTATCATGCCTCAGACCCCGAGGATTTATTACTGAAAGTAACCAGGACACAAAGTCCCTGGAAACATATCATGAAAAAATGCATTGTTAATACAAAGGAAGACTAAATATTGACCGCCTCTGTGGTCTGGTGGTAGAGGGTCCGCCGGAGTGCGGAAGGTCCGGGGTACAATCCCTGGCCACGTCATACCTAAAGACGTTAAAAGATTGTACTTGTTGTTACCCTGTCTGGTGCTCAGCATTAAGGGGCTAAAACAAGGACTGGTCGTCTCAGAGTCAGTATACTGTGTCTGAGTTGGGTATTCATGTTAAACTGTGGCATGGTATCTCAGTGAGCTAGCACTATAAATCGGCATCAGTCCAGACCAGTGCACCCACGCACGCAGGCACACACGCACGCACACACACCAATTTCACCTCAGCTAATGTAACTATTTGTGTGCTATCAGATATCCTCATTGATGCCTGTCAGCGACTGGCCCTTTGTCAAGTGTCAGTCACAATTCCCAAATTGAAATAAATGTTTCTTGATTTTTGCAACAGTGATTGACCTCACTGATAACCATGAAAACTGGAAGATAAATAAAATTGGCTTTAATCCTGTTATTACTAAGTAAGGATAAGATTTATGGATGAACAACTTCTTTATTACAATTAGGAGCGACATTTCTAACACCGTTATCAAGCAAGTGATGTACAGAGTATGCTTGACAGGTATATATACAGGTAGGAGGCAGTGTTTACACAGTAGAGTAGATATCGGAACCTGTATGGATTCATATTCTGATCCTCTATGGTTTTATATTTAAATCCTGTGTCATGTCACACATGGAATGACTTTGTTGGCAAATGGGTCCTACCTCATTTAAATAAACAATGTTATTATGGTTATCATTATCACTATATGCTATGTCTACATCGTACAAACTAGGTAGTTTTAAGACTTAAATCGTGTTCTAGTCTTTTTCTAACTGATGTTAACACACCTGTTTTATCTGAAATTTGAATTTAATTTATGGAAATGAGACATTTATATTTTCAAATATATTCAGGACGTTTCAAGCCTTTTTATGCCCATAGAAATATAAAAATTCAAGCAAAATTGCTGTGAATTAAGTATCACGATGCGTATCGTGACATCGGGATATGGTCATATTGCATCATCACAGTAGTCTATCACATGTTGCTTAAAACTTGAGAGAAACAGGTTATTGATTTCATGAGTAAATCAACACTTGACAAGAGTTCCACCATTGACACAACTGGTTTGTCACAGCTCACGTGACAGCTGGTTGTTGCAGGTTTTATTGATTAATAATATACTATTCCTATAATGAATCGGATGCTGAGTCTTATTATGTATATTCTAGGGCTGTGAATCATCTCTTTGTAATCCCGCAGTTAGATGTAGATTAACTGATTATTCACCTATGTGTCCCAAAGTTTGAAGTTCATATTAGCCTGACGTCATCCTAGTCCACTGAGATGATTCATTTTTATTGTTTTTGGTTTATGGAGCTGCTGACATAAAAAAAAAAAATGAAAATAATATCAAACAATTAATATGACTTTTCTGATATGTTTTTAATATTTGTCAATTCCACCGACTTTAATAGTATGGAATTAATATTTTTAGCATAAGTAAACATGAAATATCACTCACATTAGTTTGTGTTGAAAAACATGAAAAAGGGATTCATTGCACAACACAAAATGCCTCGTTAAGCATTTACCGCAAAGATTGAACAATGTAGACCGATATGAGTTACAGTCCTTTGATATGACATATCCATTTTCATGGTCATGTAGGTTGGGAAATGGCTACATTCATGTGGGTTGTAAGTGCAATCGAGGAAATTCAATTTGATTTTGATTTTGACTTGTAAGAACCATCAAACAAAATTTTTGTAAACTATAAAATAAATCACCTAATGCACCATGATTCACTCTGATGTTGTTATGCGTACCGTATATTAAAACCTTAGAAAAAAAGATTGCATATCAGCCGATCACAAGTTCATTTACCAACAGTTACATTCGGTACTACATGTGTATACTACTATTCATTTGGTTTTAGATGATTTACAGGGATTGTTATGAATCAAGTTTTCAATTTAAGATACCCAAATGTACGGAAACCCATGAGTAAAATAGCCAAATAACCAAAAGCTTATCTAGAGCTCTGATGGAGGAAAGGTTTAGATTCCAGATCTGATAGGTCTAGCCTATTTCAACCATGGTCAACTTCCAAAGAACATTAGCACCTATTAAGTATTAAACAAAACTTTTTATAACTTTTTATATGTGGCAGTTGGGTAACCTAGTGGTTAGGGCGTTCACTAGTCACGGTGAAGACCCGGGTTCGATTCCCCACATGGGTACTATGTGTGAAGCCCAATTTTGCTGCCCCCTGACGTGATATTGCTGGAATATTGCTAAACATGGTGTAAAACCTCACTCACTCACTCACTCACTCACTCACTCACTCACTCACTCACACTCACTCACTCACTCACTCACTCACTCACTCACTCACTCACCAATTAATCCACAGGTCTAAACCAAGGTTTAAAATTGTGTTCATTCTTTGTCATAACATTTAATGAATTTATCATGAGTATATTAGTCATGTTTATATGCGTCATATATATTTGTATATTCATAAGCTTAATGTACAGGTGTGAATTCAAGCCATCCTGATGTGTAAATGTTTTCTTTTATTAATATCATGATTACTGCACGCCATAATGATTACAGCAAATTACCTCTTCATGACTAATTTAAACATTTAGTGAGCAGATGTTGCCTTGGTTACCATATTTCTAATTCTGTTTTTCTCAGCACAGAACAGTGGCTACTGCATACTATGATAGAGGTCATTGATCATTTTGACATAAACAAGTTGGCATCTGTAGTTGTTGATGGCCAATCTCAGTCTCAAAAGCAGCTTTTTCCTCCCAATTCGGTACTTCTCCATCAAGATCTGCATAGGGTTACACGGGAGGCATCTTCCTGAAGTTCACCCGTAAAGATCAAAGGTAGAATAGGTCTTCAGCAACCCATGCTTGCCGTAAAAGGCGACTATGCTTGTCGCAAGAGGCGACTAACAGGAATTGGTGGTAAGGCTCATTACCATTTCTCAATTGCATAGATCAATGTTCGTGATATCAATCACTGGATTGTCTGGTCCAGACTCGATTATTTACAGAAAATTCTTTATCATACATTTAGATATGATTTTATACAAAATCAAACTTAACAAAATTATTCTTGAAATCTATGAGACCGTGTTGGAAGCGAAAGAATACACAACGGCAAGAAGTGATGTTAACTCCATAAATGACTATCTGTCATTATTTTGCCTTGTCAATGTGGAACTAACATAAAAAGGAAGCCAACAGTTTGTGTAAGGGCCAGACACTTACAATAAAAGGAGACAATTTTTGGGGAGGTAACTCTTGTATGACAATAGTTCTATCAAAGTGTTATGTTCACTGCTGTGAAAAATCAAGTGTTATGTTGACTGCAATGAAAATATCACTTTTGTCAACTTCAGTCTTTCACACTGAAGTATATAATAAATAGTGTCCAACTGATACAAAACCTGGATTCCAGTAGCTGTAGGATGTGCCAATGTGCCGAGCCCTATCTTTATATTAACATGTGGCAGAAGAATCTTGACATCGTGGATTGGCAGGAATATAGTTAAAAGTGGTGTTAAACCTTCTTGCTCACTCACATTGAGGGAGTTTTGATATTTGGCGAAGGTAGAAATTTGTCCTGCAGTTTACATGGGTGCAACAAGCAACAAATAGCAGAAGCTGAAAGCAGTAACAGTATTCACATCAAGTTATTGAATTCAACAATATTGAAATTATTCGATACACATTGCACTTTATTCTGTTTCAGTACAGATCATATTACAAATGTTGATAATTATGTATACATGACATGGTCTATCTACACACCAGCTGTGTACATGTGTACACTCCATTATTGAACCTCATTATGTTTTTTAAAAATAACATGAACAAAATAAAGAAGTATCACCTTGTTGTGAGTGACATCTTGAAGCATCCCCATGTTGCGAGTGACATCTTGAAGTATCCCCATGTTTGATGTCACATCTTCAAGTATCCCCCGAGTTGAGAGTAGAATCTTGAAGTATCGCCATGTTGAGTGTGACATCTTGAAGTATCCCCCATGTTGAGAGTGACATTGAAGTATCGCCATGTTGAGTGTGACATCTTGAAGTATCCCCATGTTGAGTGTGACATCTGACTTCAGGTACTGTCGGAGGAGCATGACACGGAGCCGGTGGACCTGAACACCATCCCGAGTGTCAACAAGGAACTGGAAGAGGTGATGGACATCGTGCTGAGTGACCAGTCCATACCCATGAACTCCATTGCCATCTGGATTGACCCGTTGGATGCCACACAGGAATATACAGGTGTGTACCTGCAATTGTTGGCAGTAGATGACTCTGTCCTATCTCTATCTATAATCACTGCTTCCTGTGGCCACTCACTCACTCACTCACTCACTCACTCACTCACTCACTCACTCACTCACTCACTCACTCACTCACTCACTCACTCACTCACTCACTCACTCACTCACTCACTCACTCACTCAAATGTTAATGCTACTTCATGTTTGTGATTTCTTCACCCACCCAGCCAGAAATTAATTTCTATTTTCACTGATCTCACAATAATGGTCTACAAAGTTGCCATATGACTTTCCTGACCTAACTAGTCTCAGAAGCTTGAGAACTTTCAACATAACAAATTTCATGAAAAAAACCCTTCAGAAAATATAAATGAATATATAACCATGATAGATTTGACCTTGACATACTCCATTCTGTTGCCTGATACAATGGTCATGTTTCAGAGGCCCTCTATCAGTATGTGACCACAATGGTGTGTGTTGTGGTGAACGGAGAACCCCGGATTGGCGTCATTCATCGACCGTTCTCAGATGAAACAGGTAATATCTCCTGCAACAATCAGTTTGGGCCACACCCAAACAACCAGTTCTTCAAACTGTAACCATGGCAACATATTACCTGAATGTAGAAATTATGGACCAGCTTTTGCAAGCACTTAAACTCAGTTAGATCTGGCATATCATATGTTAAAAAATCTCTCAAAAGACAAATGTAGGTACGTACTGTAAACACAAATGTAAACAAATTAGTGAGTGATAGCCTTGCTCATTGAGGGCTATTCTCTTACTTCTAATATACTTGCTCATGACAGAAGTCCAAAAATTGTTCCTGTTATACATCCCATTTAGATCTGGGTTAGAATTGGTCCCCAGCAACTTATGCTGGTCGTAAGAGGTGACCAAGTGGATCGGATGGTCAGACTTGGTGACTTGGTTGATTGTGTGTCCTCGTACCTAGGATTGTTGTTCCCAATATTGATCACTTGATAGTTAAGCATATCCTCACACCACCTACAACATGTAAAATCTTTTGAAGACAAACAAACAAACTAGACCTTGTAAAAATGATCTTAGTTATGTTTTCTCTCATGACAAGATTTTCAAAGCATTTGTCCATGACTTGAAATCATGTTTTGCAGTGTGGGCCTGGGTTGGATATGGTCACTCTACGAATTTGAAGAAAGCTGAAAATGTCAAATATGACACAAAGAAGAAAAAGATCATTGTATCTCGGTCTCACAAGGGAACTGTGGAGGATGTGGCCAGGGAGGCGTTTGGTGAAGACACAGAAGTCATCGGAGCAGGAGGAGCAGGTATGTCTCACACATTCCTAGGAAAGCCACTGTTCATGTCTCTAGGACATGGGCAGGTAGGTCTGTGACTGCCACTTGTCATGTCTCTAGGACATGGGCAGGTAGGTCTGTGACTGCCACTTGTCATGTCTCTAGGACATGGGCAGGTAGGTCTGTGACTGCCACTGTTCATGTCTCTAGGACATGGGCAGGTAGGTCTGTGACTGCCACTGTTCATGTCTCTAGGACATGGGCAGGTAGGTCTGTGACTGCCACTGTTCATGTCTCTAGGACATGGGCAGGTAGGTCTGTGACTGCCACTGTTCATGTCTCTAGGACATGGGCAGGTAGGTCTGTGACTGCCACTTGTCATGTCTCTAGGACATGGGCAGGTAGGTCTGTGACTGCCACTTGTCATGTCTCTAGGACATGGGCAGGTAGGTCTGTGACTGCCACTTGTCATGTCTCTAGGACATGGGCAGGTAGGTCTGTGACTGCCACTGTTCATGTCTCTAGGACATGGGCAGGTAGGTCTGTGACTGCCACTGTTCATGTCTCTAGGACATGGGCAGGTAGGTCTGTGACTGCCACTGTTCATGTCTCTAGGACATGGGCAGGTAGGTCTGTGACTGCCACTGTTCATGTCTCTAGGACATGGGCAGGTAGGTCTGTGACTGCCACTGTTCATGTCTCTAGGACATGGGCAGGTAGGTCTGTGACTGCCACTGTTCATGTCTCTAGGACATGGGCAGGTAGGTCTGTGACTGCCACTGTTCATGTCTCTAGGACATGGGCAGGTAGGTCTGTGACTGCCACTGTTCATGTCTCTAGGACATGGGCAGGTAGGTCTGTGACTGCCACTGTTCATGTCTCTAGGACATGGGCAGGTAGGTCTGTGACTGCCACTTGTCATGTCTCTAGGACATGGGCAGGTAGGTCTGTGACTGCCACTGTTCATGTCTCTAGGACATGGGCAGGTAGGTCTGTGACTGCCACTGTTCATGTCTCTAGGACATGGGCAGGTAGGTCTGTGACTGCCACTGTTCATGTCTCTAGAACAATGGTAGGTAGGTCTGTGACTGCCACTGTTCATGTCTCTAGGACACGGGCAGGTAGGTCTGTGACTGCCACTGTTCATGTCTCTAGAACAATGGTAGGTAGGTCTGTGACTGCCACTGTTCATGTCTCTAGGACATGGGCAGGTAGGTCTGTGACTGCCACTGTTTGTAGTTCCACAACACGGGCAGGCAGGTCTGTGACAGCCAGTGTTTGTAGCTCTACACCATGGGCAGGTAGGTCTGTGACTGCCACTGTTTGTAGTTCCACAACACGGGCAGGTAGGTCTGTGACTGCCACTGTTCATGTCTCTAGAACAATGGTAGGTAGGTCTGTGACTGCCACTGTTCATGTCTCTAGGACATGGGCAGGTAGGTCTGTGACTGCCACTGTTTGTAGTTCCACAACACGGGCAGGCAGGTCTGTGACAGCCAGTGTTTGTAGCTCTACACCATGGGCAGGTAGGTCTGTGACAGCCAGTGTTTGTAACTCTACACCATGGGCAGGTAGGTCTGTGACTGCCACTGTTTGTAGTTCCACAACATGGGCAGGCAGGTCTGTGACAGCGAGTGTTTGTAGCTCTACACCATGGGCAGGTAGGTCTGTGACTGCCACTGTTTGTAGTTCCACAACACGGGCAGGCAGGTCTGTGACAGCGAGTGTTTGTAGCTCTACACCATGGGCAGGTAGGTCTGTGACAGCCAGTGTTTGTAACTCTACACCATGGGCAGGTAGGTCTGTGACTGCCACTGTTTGTAGTTCCACAACACGGGCAGGCAGGTCTGTGACAGCGAGTGTTTGTAGCTCTACACCATGGGCAGGTAGGTCTGTGACAGCCAGTGTTTGTAGTTCCACAAAACGGGCAGGCAGGTCTGTGACAGCGAGTGTTTGTAGCTCTACACCATGGGCAGGTAGGTCTGTGACAGCCAGTGTTTGTAGGTCTACAACTTTGTAGGTAGGTCTGTGACAGCCACTGTTTGTAGCTCTACAACATGGGCAGGTAGGTCTGTCACAGCGAGTGTTTGTAGCTCTACAACATGGGCGGGTAGGTCTGTGACAGCCACTGTTTGTAGGTCTACAACATGGGCAGGCAGGTCTGTGACAGCCAGTGTTTGTAGGTCTACAACTTGGGTAGGTCTGTCTGTGACTGCAAGTGTTTGTAGCTCTATGACATGAGCAGGTAGGTCTGTGACTGCCAGTGTTTGTAACTCTATGACATGGACGGGTAGGTCTGTGATAGCCACTGTTTGTAACTCTACAACACGGGCAGGCAGGTCTGTGACAGCCAGTGTTTGTAGGTCTACAACTTGGGTAGGTAGGTCTGTGACTGCCAGTGTTTGTAACTCTATGACATGGGCGGGTAGGTCTGTGACAGCCACTGTTTGTAACTCTACAACACGGGCAGGCAGGTCTGTGACAGCCAGTGTTTGTAACTCTAAAGCATGGGCAGGTAGGTCTGTGACAGCCAATGTTCACATTGCAGCCCTACATTTGGCCTGAGACACAGGTAGGTCTGTCACTACCACGGATCACAGCAACTGGAGGGCAGGTAGACAACAATTGACACTCTGTATAGGCCAAAACACATCCAAAACAGGAAATCTCCTGGTAGTATCAACACACAGAAAAATACACAATGGTTATGAAATCTGCCTTTTGCCTGGGACTTTGGGTTTGGGGGGCAAGTCTTAAAATATCACCTACTGAAAATATGTAGCCCAAATTTAAGCCATACCAATATGTGATGTATCGACACATGAGCTGTATTGATGTATTTGTTTTCAGGCTACAAAGTCCTGGAGGTGATCAAGGGAAATGTGAATGCGTATACTCACGTGACGCTGATCAAGAAGTGGGACATTTGTGCCGGGAATGCCATCATCAGTGCTATGGATGGCAAGATGACTACGTTAGAAGGCAACATCATTGACTACTCCCCGTTCAATGACTACAAGAATGACAAAGGTTTACTTGCTACATTGTACGATCACTTTGACTATCTAGAAAAGCTTGCACCTGCAGTAGAAAAATATAAGAAGAATACAGTTAAGAAGACAATAGAAAAAAAGCCGCATGAATCAAAAGATGATGAGAAGCGTCCATCCCGATAGAGAGTTCAAGGATAATTCCAGTTAGGGTGTTACAGTCTTGTGCAAGGGTGGTGATGTATGTTGTTCACATTGTTGCTTCTTGGGACATAGGAAGCAGAAATATGATAAAGAAAAATAACGAAGAAATTTATGACAGGATTATTTACCAGCAATACTGGTGCTACCACTATCTTATATTGTCACTCTTGTCAAACTTGTGCTTGACAGTTGAACACATGGCTTATGAATAATATTTTGAATACTTGCATAAATATGCATGTTTTTTATATCATGTCAATCGTCTGGAATTAAGTCTAAGGTCCTGACAGTAATGTCCTTTGTGTACTGTAGGTCATGTCTATGGTACCTAGAATGAGGGGTTATGAAAAGGGGTAGTATTAGAAGATCTAACATATTTTTCTAGTTTTTGAAAGCAAACCCGGCACCGAAGGTTTCTACAGGGGGTGGCATTCATAATAGGTGTGATCTGAACATACCGGTAGATGGGGATATATAGTAGTTCTAGTGTTTTGAAAAATAAACTGGCCGACAAGGATATTAACATTGACACGCTGCTTGTGAAATTCAGAAAACGATAGTGGTAGTGCCAAGACTCCTTGAAAGTGAATTTCCTGCAAGTATTGTTTCGTCGGAATGTTTCCTTGCCAGTGGTATATGTGAGAATGTTTTTGATGCTTGTTGACAAATGTTCCGTGTATTGCAATACTCTGTGTCACAGTACAAGTGTTGTATCATGAGGTCATGTATTGATAAATGATTAGGTATATTTTAGTAAATATGAAAATAAATCGCAAAATATTATTTTCTGCCAATATGTTCACTTTTTCATTGATTAACTCAAATCTACACCCTATGTGTTGGTTCCTCTTCTATTCATTGCCCTTGTTGTTGGAATATGTCGCCTGGAATGGCAAGTGTATTGTTTCATGGTTCGTGATACGACAGAGTGTTGTCAATATATCAAACAATTATACTATAGACTTTATAGTTTTTATCGACCTTGGTCAATATTGCTTTATTCTGTCTAAAAGATTGTCTTCGATACTGCTTCAACAATAGGAAACTGGTATTGAGACAAAGAGTGTTACTCAATTTAATGTTTCTAGGTTTGTCAGCACCATACGACATCATTGGCTTCACCTAAGCAGTAAATGTTTAATGCCTGCATCACTTTGAGCTTTCTTCACACATCATGCTGACATGGGGGCCATTGGTGGCCCAATCGTCTAAGGTGCCGCGATTCGCTGTGCAGAGTGTGTCCCTTGGGCACGCCAGAAACTTATGATTGTGGGTTCGAATCCCGGTTCGCCCAGATTATGTTTCTAGGTTTGTCAGCACCATACCCGTTAACGTCTGAGACCTGCATCACTTCGGGCTTTCCTTCCACATTAAGCTGACACGCCGTGATATAACTGGAATACTGTTAAAAACGGCGTTAAACCCAACTCACTCACTCATGCTGACATGCCGTTTTATGACTGAAATAGTTTCAAACGGCATAACAAAGAGGAATCTTAAGAAATCCATTGTCTGTCCGTGTGTATTTGTGAGAATGTACCTGCATTGTGTTTTGAGAGGTTAATTAATTTCATTATACTAAAGTTTGTGTGAAATAAATACGAGGTAGGGACACACCCATATTTCAAATTAATATCGTCACATTATCTTCATGATTTAAAATACTCCCTGGGTCGCTTTTTGTGTGTTTTAGTTGTTGTGTATCTAGGAATGGTTGTAAATATGTAATAATTTCAAATCAGTGTTGGTTGTCGGCCATATGAACATATCACAATAGTTGCTCATGTACAACAGAACATGTACAGATGTAACACGGACGTTTCATCATCAGCCGATGCTGGGTTGCTAGGCGATGAGAGGGAAAGTGTATTCTAGAATATGATGATGTTTTAACTATGTGTAATGTGCCTTAACCAGTTTATTGAATTAATGTTACCTTGGTAACAGAAACAGGCAATGCCTTGTGGAAGAGTGTTTGACATTGTTTCGAATTGAAGAAAACCTAGCAATTGAACCCATGGATGTGAATGATTAGTGCACTTGATAACAACAATGTGGAAAGTCAATGTGGCTGTTGAAGTATACACTTAGGGTATGAACATGCACGTCATACTCCATCGCAGTCCTGTGGGAGATTCAAAATGGATTCCTCTGTTGCAATAAGAATGCCTACTGTCCGAAAACCCCGTGGGAGATTCGAAATGGGTTCTTCTGTTGCAATAAGAATGCCTACTGTCCGAAAACCCCGTGGGAGATTCGAAATGGGTTTTCTGTTGCAATAAGAATGCCTACTGTCCGAATACCCTGTGGGAGATTCGAAATGGGTTCTTCTGTTGCAATAAGAGTGCCTACTGTCCGAAAACGCAGTTTTGCAACAGTTATTCTTAAGTTTTTTTTGCTTTTGGTGTTTGCAGCACTTGGGATTTCTGAACAAGCTTTTCCCCAATTCTGTCTGAAATATGGAAGATAATTTTCAAGTCTGATAGTCCAAATATGAGGACATGGTTGGATAAAGTTTTATAGCCAGAATTTTGAAATTATATCTTGACATATTTCTCACAATTTGTTTAGAAAATCCTACCATTCACTGTGTAAATCTGCTTCCACATTTGTCTATGAGTTACTTGTGATTTGGCGAGTCACAGAACAAAGACAGTTCATATTTGAATTTGGTATTTTGATAGTTTGAATTAATGTGCAATATCAACGACCCGAGTCTGCTTTTAAGACAAATCCACATCATCTATGTTTCAAGGGCATGACATGTATTGAATGGAAATTGAAAAGTTACCTTATCCAAAGTTGGATGGTATGGTGACTGATTTGATTTTCTAGAGTTTAGTAATGACAAGGAAAGCCTGAGGTATGTGTTCTGTTTGCTGTGGAGGTTTGACCTCAACATGAGCGTAACATTGTATTGGTTTGATTGTACATACACAGATTGTATTATTTTAATGCTACATGGCTGGTGGCTGGCTCACATGGATGCATTGTCTCTATTGGTGATAATATGCTCAGTATTTCCCTCGTGACTCTGTGTTTAACATATCCGTCTTCCAGACATACGTTGTTATTAAAGGACAAGTGGCTCTGTGTTTAAAATATGTCTTCCAGACATATATTGTCTGTAAAGGATAAGAGCTGTTTTTGACCTACTGGAAATGTCCAAGTTACAGAAGACTTTAAAAATATATAGACGGAAATTATCAAGTCTATTTTTCTCATGCTTGCGAGTTTTTGACTTCTACATAACTACATGACTGAACTACATGACTGAAAAAGACCAATTCTTGACACTTAAAGAGAAAATCTTACTATTAAGAAAAACTTAACCAAGGAGGATATTTTTAACATATTTTATCTTCATACACATACCTGAAGAAAATCAGCTCAGATTAAGACTTCATGTTCAAATATTAGAAAAATGTTACCTAACTGAAACCTCCAAAGTCTTGTTTTTTATATTTGGTGTTGTTTAAAGTCCAAACCTGCACCTGTTGAAAGAAAACAAGTCTAATTCACTTAAATTTCACAACAAATTCTGGAATCTTGATCATTTCTTAAAAAATGCAGACCCCATGGGCCAAAAAACAGCCCTTATCATATCTTGGCCTTTTGAAATACCTGGAGATTCTGTCCCTATATTTGACCGTTTGATTTATTTACAAATATCTCTTTTATTTGAAGCAAACAACAAAAGTGTACAACAGTGATCCAACATGTAAACTAATTTTTAACACCTTTGCATAATTTAGATTTTGTTGGCATATGAAATTTGGCCATAGTTTGCGAGTAAGTTGGTTTCATTTTCAAACATTTGTTTTTCATGTTTTCATTGTTGCTATTTTTTTAACAATTTATTTCTGTTTTATTTATTTGTACATCATCTTTCTGAGAGATAATGGTCTGGGATTTCTTCCCACGGAAAGGTCAATATGAGTGATTGTTGTACTTTCACACCTCAGAAATACATAGAGTTATGAATTGGATAGATGTGGTAGAAATTGGCACTAGTCCCATAGTCCTTGCCAAATTGTCCAATAGTTAAGGTATCAAAATGACTATGAAAAATTCCATTTTGAAGGGTTTTGCTATATGTTATCCCTGCAAGGACTAGTGGACTAAACATGTTAGTTTCTACTGCTGGATAGTGTGGCTTCCATCTTGTTGATTGGGAAGGTCTTTGCAGAGGAGGTAGGATAAGGGGCCTAATTGGCCAACTAGAAATGTCAAACCTTTTTTAGAACTTCAAGTAAGTCTGTGACTCAAGACAAATTATTTTACCATATGTTTGTATTGTTTTTATATACATGTTTGTGTTACTTCTAGAAAAATAACATTTCTTAGAAACCTCTCAAATCTGTCTTGTTGTCACATTTCATCATTATTTTTGTCAAATGCATCAAACATGCCGTAAATTAATGAAGTTCTCATTCATATGAACATATCTGATGATTTTCATAATAATGTCTAACTGGTTTGCTCAATTCTTGAATTATGCAGATCCTGTGTACAAAAAGGGCTCCTATCCTACTTTATCCTTGACATCAAATAGTTAGTAAACACATACAGTGAAAACCTGTACATCTGGATAGAACCGTTCACATTAAAGTCATTTGTATTATTGCATCATCCCCCTTACATTCCCAAATGTCCATAAGCATGGTTTTCCAGATTGACAGGGTCCAGACTAACAAGGTTTCACCGTATGTTCATGGCATCTTTGTTATTCTGATTCAGAACGGACTTCCCGATATCACTGGTTTGATTTTCACTGTAAAGCCATTCTCACTCAATCTGGAAAATGTCGATGAACAATTTATTCAAATGTGGTTCAAACCCTCTTCTATATTTGGAAAGTTTGTTGAAGTTTGAAGTTAAAAAAGTAACATACTCATACCAGCTGACATTGTTAATGTATACCGACTGTTTATGCAAGAATATCTCATGTTATGCATTTCTTCTATGTCACTGTCTCTCCATGTGATTTTCTGCCAGTATTGCCAGCATTGTTTTATTATGAATGGGTAACCAGAACAAATGTCAGTTTTCATCTGAATTAGCTCTGTGATGACTAATGTGTTCTTATCTTTATGTACATTGTGACAATCCAATTGAATCCACTTATTATGTTTTTCCTATACACAGTGTTTATCTATCCAGTCGACAATGGAAACTTGAATATTGCACACCAAAATTGTCGAAAAAAATAATATTGGAAGCCCTGCATTTGAAAAGTTGATGCTAATTTGTATTACTATACACTTGCAGATAATACAAACCCACATTATTTCTGTATGACCGGCATATTTGGAGGCCATTAAAGAGCAGACAATGTTGGGTAATTTGTAAATGGAGTGCTTCATCTGAGCGTCGTGGAATTATTATACTTGTACATTCATATATATTTATGGGAGATGTCTGAATAAACTGGTTCAATATTGTTATTCTTTATGAAACAGATTATTTGTTTCTTGTTATACACCACACTCAGCATTAGTCCAGCTATACGACTCTTGACCCGACAATCCATGCTCTCAGTCTACACACTCTCAAGTTCAACAAAGTCTGACCACCCAACCTATTTGGTCGCCTCTTACAACCCGGGGATCTGTTGTAACACAGAATCCCTTCACTTTGAATCGAGCAACTTGGTCATTCACTTATTATGTAGGCTTTTGAGCTTGAAGACAAAGGAGAGATTGTTGGCTGCAAACACTTTCGCCCTGACTGGAGACAAAAACTGTTGGCGAAAGTAATGTTGAGTGGTGCACATACTTGTCCCTCCTACATATTTCACAATACTTATTCAAGGGATAAATATTAGGCATCTTCCTGAGGCAAGGGTGTTAACTGACTATAAAAATCCACTTTCCACCCTTGCTGAACAAGGCTGGAATTCCTGACTTGGAAATCCGGTTTGTAAACATGGATTTAAAATTTTTTCATGTTTTTAATCAAGGTGCTCAAGTGATTTGATGCCCATAGCAGGGTAATACCTTGTTCAGCGATCAGATTGTTTTAAATGGGCACTGACATTTTGTTTGAAGCATATTCAAGACTGATATGAGAGGTGCAATGTGATTGGTTAATAGAACATAGAAGGGACATAACTTGTAATAGCCACTGGTGGTGCTACGATCGAGGCTGGAAATTCCAGGCGGAAAACTGTACTTTTATCGTCAGTTAACTCCATTGCTTCAGGAAGAATAAAAAGAAAACATGTTATATGCGGGAAATTTGGAAACATTCTTTTATTGGCAATACATAACTTTGATGTGTGAGATTACAGTTGTCTTGAAGCAAAAGCTTGGTATTTCTTCTTTATTTAGCATTTATGGTTGTGTTGAATCTCGGATAACTCGAATGTACGTAGCTCCCTTAAACTACGCAACAGTATTTGACTGATGCGCAGGATTTAAGGTGAAGTGTCAATGCTTGAGAAACATTTCCTCAATTTTTAGGCCTTTAATTTATTTCCTTATTGTTGAGACCCATGTAGACTAGCACTACGTATTGTTGAAGGCTTGCATCACAGTTCAGTCTTGTTTCCTACATTGGTGAAACTCATGGCCATAGATTATAATCACGTAAGGACGTCATGGTCCAGTGTATAGGGTGTCTATGCAGAGAGTGGACGGTAAGAGATGTCAAAAGATGTTACAACAGGGATGGAAATTAGCACTAGCCTGCTAGTCCCAGCCATTTTCACTACTGTTAAAGATATTTAAGGACTGGTAGACTTTCAAGCTTACTTTCTATCTCTGTACTTGTGACCTTGCCCTGTGCTCGGCTCAGAGTCAGTATATATGTGGATTATCTAGAACTATAAAACCAGCATTAATAGGACCCAAACGCACACCTTATGGAAGTGAAATAATTTGAACGAGACGTTAAACCCCATTTCACCCCATCTAATCATGGTATTTTGGCACACCTCACACAATAGCAGAACCATAGCCCTGCATGAGAGATGAGATGAGGTGAAATGGGGTTTAACGTCGCATTAGATTATTGCTCTTGTGCGTGCTTGTACAAGTCCGGACTAATGCCGATTTTATGGTGCTAGCACGCTGAGATACCATGCCACAGTATAACATGAATACCCCTCTCAGACACAGTATACTGACTCCGAGCTGACCAGTCCTTGTTTTAGCCCCTGAATGCTGAGCGCCAGACAGGGTAACAACAAGTACCATCCTTTAACTTTTTTTGGTAGGACACGGCCTGGGATCGAATCCCTGACCCGTTCCCCCACTAGACCATGGATGCGGTCAGCGTGGCACGCGACATGACCTCCAGAGTGTCTGGTCTCAACACAAACAACAAAGAGATCCTCCAAGACTTAGCATATTTATTTGATATTCTCTGTACACATTAAATATTCAACCTGTCCTGTACGTATAAAAAAACAAATGGATTTAATGTTAGGTCTGAATCTTATGAGTAACAAGTACCAGTAGCTATCAAATAAATACACAGAATTAAAGAAATAAGTTCGGATAACACAACTGGTTAACTGGAGGATTGTGGATGATGATGATGATGATGATGATGACTTATTGTAGCCCTTGAATCCACTGTTTTCCTCAATATTACACCCTTCAGAGGCAGTAGGCAGAAAAGAGACTGACGGGCTTAAAAATCAACACAAGGCCACAATGTCTTGCAGCCTCAGAAAGTAACACAAAAACCTTTACTATCAACAAAGGAAGTTGTGAGAATCATTAACAAGCCTTGGTGAACATTAGACATGCACTAACCCTTATGTTATATTATTGGTTCAGTGGAATGTCATTCAGGAGGTAAAATCTGGGCGTCTTTGATATTCGTTCTTCTACACGCCACCAGCCCACAGACAAGCAGACTACCATTATGTGCTGACCTTTAGTATCACGGTCATCAAAACTCAAGTCTGGTGACCCCTGTCACGATATGGCTGGAATATTGTTCTATCATAACACTCTGACACTCATCCAGGCTTGACAGTGCATGTTGTTTTCTCTAAGGTTCATTTGAAAGCCTTTTTACAGCTGTATGTGAGGAGATTTGAAAAGAAGATAGGACAGTCAGAGAAACAAAGGAGAAACAGAAATAATAGTGAATGATATGCATGTTAGTATTGTTACATTGGGCTAACTAACATTGACAATGGAAAAGTTGATAGATCAATACAGTGTGTATATTAACACAATCTAAACACAAATGACATGACAAATTACCATGACGATCCCATCCATTACAAAGTATGAAATTAAGGCATTCGTCCACGTCAAAATCATCTTTCTGCTGCAGTAAACCTCTTACTTCGTTCTGAGCCACACCAAAAGTGCCCAATATTAATCCAAGTCACTAAGTATATTAATTCCTTGGATACAAGCTGATTGCATCTGTCCAATACTGAAGTTTAACTCTTGACACAGGCCCAGTTATAAAACGCTCCTGCGCTCTGATTGGTGGTTATTCAACATATCATATTCGTATACATGTACGCATTTCATTGTTTTCATTTGTTCTACCAGTAGCGAGCTGTGAGTGTTCTATACACAAGTGGTCAATTACTTTATATATACAGACTAATACTTACAGTGGCAAGGGTTCCTATGCACAAAGAGATCTTAGCGCTATGACATTCTTTACTCGGATACTTTCACAGACCAGAACAGTTGAAGCTTTTAAGATCGTTTTGTGAATTGGGCCCATAGTGCTATCCCATAAAGCGTTGTTAGCACTACAACTGTCGTCCATGTGGGAGTTATAGACTGTCTTAGCGCTAAGATCGTTTTGTGAATTGGGCCCATAGTCCTATCCCACAAAGTGACATTAGCACTACGACTGTCCATGTGGGTGTTATAGATTGTCTTAGCGCTAAGATTGTTTTGTGAACTAGGCCAAGGGTCCTGTCCCACAAAGTGATATAAGCACTACGACTGTTGTCCATGTGGCAGTTATGATTGTCTTAGCGCTAAGATCACAATGTGGATCTGGGCCCAGATCAGATTACAATCTCCAAACATTCTTTGCCAACCTCTGATAAAGAGGTTACAGACATCCAAAACATCTTACAACGTTCTTAGTTCATGGAAAGTCAACTATACTTAATAATAATCTTCAATAATTCCTAATCTATCAGCACTTCCAACTCCAATTAAGGCTATGACTTCACCAAGCCATTTTGGCACCAAATATAAACACAACTGCTGTCTCGGAGATACACACACTACGTCCTACCTGACTATGTATAAAATATCACCAATAATGTTCCAGTGTTCTTGACAACTAAAACCCAGTGCTCTCCACAATCTAAAATACTGGCTTCTAAAATCTCTGTACTTCACAGTGGACCGAGCCACCATCGGCTCCTCCTGTACTGTGAACAGATCAGTGAGGTGTGGTTGCGTAGACAAACGGTAAACAGATTCAGGGCGTGAACACCATCAGGTTATCTCCACTAACGGCTACACTGTCCTGACAGGCTGGGGTGAAAAGGAGACTCGGCCGCTGAAACAAGAGGCGTGAAGAGTTAGATTTTGGGGAGTGCAGGGATTTGTCTATTTCCCTTGGGAAATATCAGTTTGGGGGTCCAAGACCGATGACAGCGGTGGCATGATTCGCCATATTACCAAGAATTGTATGGATGTCATTGCAGTGTTTGCGATAAAGAAGGGGTCCTTGTCATTACCCTAATGTCAAAAGACAAGTTTCGGGGTTCCTGGATTCGAATACTGTAGTAGCAAACCTTGTACCTCAGTCTCATTAAAATCGCGTCTTATTTCTCTCTACTTCTAAACAAAGACGTCCTATTACGGGTCACCACTTTGAAAAGTATTCCAGTTATATGCATCTTCACGAGGCAAAGGCGTTAACTAACTATAAAAGTCCAGTTTCCACCTTTGCTGAACTAGGCTGGAATTCTAGAGTTAAAATTTTGGCTGGTCTAATGAGTCTATGCATAGTCCAATCAAAATCACTTAATGAACAAGACATCCATTAATAAACATGGATTTCAATGTGCAGATTTTGGTCAACTGCAAGATTTGCAAAGGATATGTACCACAAAGTGGGCATTGATAGATATTCTACCATGAATTTGGAATTTACTCAATTCCGATTGGTCAATCAGAGGCTATTAAATCACAATAAACCCCCTCTGATTGAAACAGCTGGTTTGACGGCCTCATCACCGCGGAAGCTAATATTCAAAGAATAGTACTTTTTTTAGTCATTGTCGGTAGGCATATTTAAATAATTATATCTACAATTACAGGTTACAAAGTGCACAGATGCGGTTACTACAATATTCAAAGGATGTGTGGCAATACATTTCGTGCAGAAAATACAATAGAAATCAACAAAGGGAATGTTTTTATGTTTTGGAAACAACAGAGAGCTTGGAATTTTAGCGCTATATACGACTGTGACGTCATATCTTTTGCGTCACAATGAGCAACATGACGTCATAATGGTGACGCATGATGTAGAGCGAAAGCCTTGCAAAGCTTGCTTTGTTTTCTTTAGGGATGCCCACCTCAAGCTTACCAAGTTGCCCTGCTTATATGCTTCCAATGCCTGTCATATGTTAGAGTGAAGTATTACGGTGTAAACAAACTGCTTGAGTATATACGCACCATATTTTGTTCGGTGATTCCGTAATTCAGATCGATAACCCAGTCAAAACACTCCACTCAACCCATGCCGCTTTACTCAGTATATTTGCTAACACCAAAGAGTTCACGTTTTATTTAGTCATGGTAGAATGGAGATAAACATACTGTGTTTTCAATGTAGAGCTAGGTTACCTGTAGATTTAACCGCGCTAAATTTAACATTTATCAATTTAGCACGGTTAAATCTACAGGTAACCTAGCTCTACATTGACAACACAGTATGTTTATCTCTAATTTGCAAATCTTTTCATGTTTTTAATCAAGGTGCTCAATTGATTGGATGTACGTTGCAGGGTAAGACCTGTTTTATAACAACATAGATCTTAATCATCGATCAGATCGCCTTGACTGGGTGCGGCCATTTTGTTTGAAGCAAATGCAAGTGATATAAGAGATGGAATCTTATTGGTCAATAGGAGGGACATAACTCGTAACACTGGTGGTGCTATGAAAAAGCCTGGAAATTCGAGCCTAGTTTGGCAAGGGTGGAAACTGGACTTTTATAGTCAATTTACGCCCTTGCCTCGGGAAGATGAGTTAAATTATGGCATGTCAATTGAATGTGGGAGGAAAGCCCAAAATAATAATGGTTTCATATATAAACCACCCTAGTGAAACCCACAAGCACAGGTACAGTGCTAACAAATCAAGAAACACAATCAGGCGCAGGGGGATTCGCACCCACAATCATAGGTTTCTGGTATGTCCAAGGGACACAACTCTTCACAGCGAAGTTTTAGGTGACTGGGTCACCGTGCTGCATGAAGAGTGAACGTACCGGTCTCCCTCGTTGTGTTGGGGTCGTGTCGACTGAAGGCTCTGTCTCCTCCTTAGGGGGTGTAAACAGGTAGTCACCATGGCTCCCACGTGGCTTGGGCACTGGAAATACAAGGTCATTGATGCAGTCATCGGGAAATAACTCTTCAATATTCTAATTACACTATGTATTTGTTCATAAACTTTAGCCAAACTTGGGCAATGAATTGATCACAAGATCATATCAAATGATATAACCTATAAGGGTAGAATCATCAGGAATAACTTTCCGATATTTGACCATGTGCATTTTTAATGATTCTCAATGTTGATTGGTCAGTTGGAGCCATCATACTTCACAGTGCTTCATTGCTGATCAAAAGATGATATGATGTCATCCATTGTTAATGATGTCAGAAATCAATTTTGTAGAATTTTCCTATTCGGAATATTCTATAAGTAATACGTTACCACTGTTATACCGAGGCTGTTGTCTCCCACAACTGCTGCTATAGCGAAATCTACCACAGAGATCTCAATTACCTCATGCAGCACGTGCGTAGCCACCTAGCTGCCATGTGACACCCTTCACTCTTGTCTCCTGCGAGAGCAAGTGCTCGGGGGACGGACGGGCGGGCAGCAGCCCAGTGGTAACGTATTACTTATAGAATATTCCGAATAGGAAAATTCTACAAATTACATTAAGTAATACGTTACCACTGTTATACCGAGGCTGACTACCACAGTAGGCGGTGGGGAGCACCTACAACCCGAATCCTGACTGCTAGCGTTCCTTCCGACCAGCGGAAGTAAACACCAAGGCGGAAGCACTCGATGCACATGCACCTAGCTAGGCGTTACCCTATAGGAATACCAAAGCACTGTCAAGCGCATACCGTAAGGCTCAATCGTCATTGCCAAAACGATTGGTGACTCCAAACGGCCCCACTGGATAGGTATTTCATCGCCACAGCGGATGAGAACACTGTATCCGTGTGAGCTTAATCTTAGATCAGGTTAAACAGTCGAAAAGAGGGAAATTAATTTCATTCAGACCGTATATCCCAGAGCAAGCCTACTTAAAGTATGCATTAGGCGCGTGACCTAATTCCAGTATTTGTAAGCATGCATCACAAGGTTGGGATACACGACAGACAATTAAAGACATAATTGTCAAAATACAAATAAGGACAAAGCACACAAAAAGCCGCCCTCACCTGTGGTGTGAGTGCGCTGGTTTGCGGGACCCCAACTCCTGTACCCACGGCAGTGGGAACATTGGAGTAGACCCAGATTGACCACCGTGCAAGGTCAGACGCCTGAGGAGTTCGGAATTGCGCTGGGCACACCCCTTAGGTGCCCGCTTGCGCCGCGATCCGCGGGCCAAGACGGTGCACACTCTCCACGACGGCATCAGCGACCTGTTTGAGGTAATGATTGGCAAAAACCGAGTCAGAACGCCAGTAACAACCTCGTAATATTCTGCGAACAGAGATATTCGAGTGTAGGGCAAATGTTGCCGCTAGCGCCCTGATCTCGTGCAGGTTTGACCCCGCTACCGGTAACCCCCGAGACCGGTACGCCAGATTGATGACAGAACGAAGCCACAACGCAATCGAGTTGCGAGGTATGTCAACCGTGCGATTAGGGTTACACGATATGAACAGACGGTCACGCCCTTGTCTACGTTCATTCGAAGCCTTAAGATAATACTTAAGGGCCCTAACCGGACACAGCGCTCTGTCCTCAGTATCAGCAGGATGTAAGATTTCTTTGAGTGATCTTACAGTGAATTCTCTCTCCGTTTGCCCGACTCTCTGATTCTTGGCGACGAAGCCCATGAGCAGGCCCAGGCGGACCGCTCCTTCGTCACCCCTATCGAATCGTACCTTGGCGACATCGAGTGCATGAATTTCGGATACACGTGCCGCCGTGGCAAAGGAGAGGAGAAATGCTGTTTTCCAAGTCACATGCCGGAACGAAGCACTATGCAAGGGTTCATACGGAGCTTCCGTAAGTGATTGCAACACTAGCCAAAGATCCCAGGCCGGTGCCCGAAGGCGGCCCTTCTTAAGATCGTGCTGTTTGAAACCCTTGATAATACCCCGTATCACCGGCTCTTTGGAGAGACTGGTACCCATAGCAACGTCCCGTACCGTAGCAACGGACGAGACATAGTTGGCAATGGAACCCCCGGAGAGTTTCCGGGTCTCTCGCAAGTGAGACATGAAACGAGCAATATCCTGCACAGATACCTTATCTGGCGAATGAATGTGATGTTTACAACACCACTTCGTGAAAATAACCCAACGTGCATTATACACCTTCTGGGTAGAATCACGATGCATACTAACGTATGCCCGAGACGCCTGGCGAGAAAAAACTTTACTCCTCAGACGCTCGGTGACAACATCCACGCGTGCAGATTGAACTGCCCTGCGTTTGGATGAAGCTGACGGGTGTGAGGGTGGATCAAGATCCGGTCTCACAGGCAGTGGAAGTGGCGACTGCGTGACCTGGGTCAGCAAGTCGGGGTACCACGATCTGTTCGGCCACATGGGCGCGATCAGTAACATTCGACAGCGAACTCCTCGGAGCCGGCTTAGAATGTGTAGCGGGGTAAGCATAAGCGACCAAGCATAAGCGACCAAGCCCGTCCAGTCTAACGCGAGAGCATCGTGATCGATGGCCCTCGAGACCGGGACTGGTGATACAAACAACGGGAGTTGATTGTTGAACCGCGTTGCGAACAGGTCGACCATCGGACGACCCAAACGTTCGCACAGCCACTGAAACACTACTGGGTTCAGCATCCACTCTGTGGGGCTCGGATCCTGAGGCCTCGATAGAGCATCGGCCAGTACGTTCCGCACACCTGGGATGTGACGGGCGCGTATCTGGCACGGGACACTGTCCACCAGAGCGTAAAACTCGAACGTGAGATCGAGTAGCGAGTGACTGTGGGTTCCCCCCAGTTTGTTCACATAGGACACTACCGTCGTGTTGTCGGTCGCCAGCATGAGCCGGGCGTCGACGAGACGATGCTTCCAGTGATTGACTGCGTTGATGACTGCCTTGAACTCGAGACAAGTGATGTGAAGACCTAGTTCGTCTAAGCACCACAGCCCCGAGCTCACCTCCCCCTCTAGATGGGCGCCCCAGCCCACTAGAGAGGTGTCTGTATACAGGGTCAACGTGGCCCGGTAGGGCCGCATAGAGACTCCTGATAAGACAATGTAAGGGACCGTCCACCACTCCAGATGCGGTCGGAGCCGATCCGGGAGGGCGACGGTCGCACTGTTCACCTCCGTTGCTAACAACTGGATTAAAAACCGTTGCAGCGGGCGGAGTTGGAGACGACCCCGTGCGGTGCAGTCCTGGGCTGATACAAGTAGCCCTAACAGCTGTTCCCAAAAGTGAACAGTCTGTTGCACCGCTAAGACTTTGGCAATCATCGCCTGAATTTTGTGCCACCGGTCTGGGGGGACAAAGAGGCGATGGGACACCGTGTTGAACCGACCTCCGATGAACAGCAAGTTCTGAGAAGGGGTTAACTCGCTCTTGGGGAGATTGATAATCCACCCAAATTGCTCCAAGAGCCGACGTGCGAAATCGAGATGGCGTGACAGGGTGTCCGTCATTCGATTTGCTACTAGCGAGTCGTCCAGGTACGCGAAGTACCGGACACCCCTCCTGTGGAGGAACCCCACTATGGGGGTGGTTAACCGGGTGAACAGCCAGGGAGCGGACGTGTGAATCATTCTGAGTTCGGCACTGTCCTACTTGGGAACGAGAAATATCCTGGAGTAAAACCCCGGTGTTATTTCTGGTAGAGCTAACTCCCGTACTGCCCCTTCTCCACCAACCTGCCGATGGCATCGGCGAGGATGGGAAGATCGGTTTCCGAATCGAAACCTGCCAACGGGGCAACGGTGAGCGGCGGATTCGCTTTGAGATCAAGCCGATAGCCGTACCGAATCGTGTTGACCACCCACGGGTCGTCGAACACTTGTTCCCAATTCTCCCAGTAAGTCTGGAGTCTGGCTCCCACTGGGGAAGGAGAGGGGGCCCTGACAGGTTGCGACAGGCGCAACTGTCCAGGGCCAAGTGACTCGGGTTCGCCTAAGGGCCAACCGAAGTTGGCGCTGTCGGCATACGAACCCCTCCAGTGAGAGTCACCTGGAGGGGCCCTTGCCGTCCGTCGACGACTTGGGCTTCCCCCAGTTCCCCGTCTTCCCGCGAAAGGGCAGCTGATTGCCCATACCGGAGCCCTCAGGGCGGGGCTACTTCCCAGAGGAAGAAGAACCCGACCCCTTAGACCTACCGGCCGCAGCAGCAGCAGCAGTCCGTGGGAGAACCTTCGACCAGACGGGCCGCTGCAGCCAAGTAAGTGTCTCCGTGAGACATGGAGTGCCGAGCGAGGGCGTCCAGCTGGTGCAAGGTAGCTTGCGTTACCGTAGCAGCCGGTGGGGCACGGACACCCAACCGCTCAACATGGGCCTCCGCGGTAGGACCAGCCTCGGGAAAGGCAAGGTCATGTACCGGGAATAAACCCTTTCTCCACGACGTCGGAGGCAACGGGAGACCCCGACCGGAGGCCGCCGCGAAGGCGTTCTCCAAGGAAGGCTTGAAACTGCGCAGCAAGGTTGATGCGGGGAAAGCCGTGTCGGAAGACTCATCGTATACCTCGGAGGAACCCACAGTCGTGGATTCCCCGCGGTACCGGCCGGGGCATGTCCTCAAAGAGGTCATAAACCATGGCCACGCGGTCCTAAACCGATAGCGGGAGCAACGGTTCGGGGGAAGGACCGGTGACCACGGGAGCCGCCGCCGTACCGGTGGACCCCGCGTCCGACCCCGCGGCCACCGAAGTGGCCGGGGACGGAACAGCCAGCGGCCTATCCTGAGATAAGGCCGCCAGCTTGGAGTCCACAAGTTATGCAAGTAATGCAGCGACGGAATCCCCGGACAGCACACGGGCCGCCAAGAGATCCGCCGCTTTACCGGTGGACCCCGCGTCCGACCCCGCGGCCACCGAAGAGGCCGGGGACGGAAACAGCCAGCGGCCTATCTTGCGATAAGGCCGCCAGCTTGGAATCCACAAGTTTCGACAACAATGCGGCGACGGAATCCCCAGACAGCCCGAGGGCCGCAAGGGGATCCGCCGCAGCCGAGGAGGTGGTACCCGCACGGGGACCCCGACCGGACGAACCGGCCACCACAGGGGAGGAGACGGACTGTACGTACAGCCGGTACCGCTCAAAATCCGCAGGCCCCAGACCTTCGCACAGGATGCACCGGGTGTCCCCGCAAGGAACCCTGCACCGCGGGCAACGATCGTGGGGATCCCGGGACGACAAAAACTTTCTGCACACCCCATAACTCCGAGGAGCAGGGGTAGAGGGGGTGGATACTGGGGACATATCCATGTCAGACATTGATTGTTTGCTATAAACAAAGAACAAAACATGGTTACAACGCACGCACCACAATGATTCACAAACGAACATTTTCACAAGAAAATAAACGAGCAATGTGAACATATAACATACACATATAACTTTTATTAAAGAAATAAGTTATGTTAACCCCCAAAACATACAAGAACAGGGGAAACGTAAAACACAACGTGCATACGCGAACCCCGCAAGTATATAGAAAAAAGGGCGGGAAAAAATTTCCGTTTGGCGGGAAAATTATAACCAAGCGTAGCTACCGCAACGCCCCATAAAAGCACAGTTTATTAGAGAATAAACTATAATAAATATCACCAAATCTTCAAGGAACGCTTCAGCAGGAGAAAACACGTCTTGCTAAGCAGACGAAGGAGACAAGAGTGAAGGGTGTCACATGGCAGCTAGGTGGCTACGCACGTGCTGCATGAGGTAATTGAGATCTCTGTGGTAGATTTCGCTATAGCAGCAGTTGTGGGAGACAACAGCCTCGGTATAACAGTGGTAACGTATTACTTAATGTAATATGTGACGTCATCTGAGCAACAGGCTGCCTGATGACATTCACCATTCATTCACTCCAGACAAGTCAGATAATCCATAGTTCCTCGTACCTCATTGGTAATTCTCTTATTCCACCACATTGGAGAAAACCTAATTCAATATTCAATCAGGGTTGGAGGCGATAAAGGCCCATCATTTAACAGACATTAATTAGCAGCGTTAGAAATTGGCACTAGTCCCGTAGTCCTTGCCAAACTGCCTAATACTAAAGGTATCATAAGGACTACCGGTAGTAGAAATTTGCCATTTTTAGGGGTTTTGCTATATGTTATCATTATAAGGACTAGTGGACTGAAACTGTTTGTTTCTAAGGCTGATTAGATTTTTCACACTCGTCATCTGACGATAACATCTAGGAATCTAACTACAGACAATGTCCAGACAAATTCTAATATCAATTGAGCCCCAAGAAACAGCAGTAGTCTCATAAAGAAAACACAACTTCAAAACAACAGGTTCATCTCCTAAATAAGAATCACATCGTGACTCCCACTCACCTAATGCATCTCGGTTGTATGGGGTGGAGGGCAGTTTGGCATGTGAGACCGGTGAACTGCCAGGAGACTTTGCAAACTGGACACTACGCCGTGATCGTCGCCGCTGAGTGGATGGCAACTTCTTGAGCACAGATCTTTTACCTTCTCTTTGAGTTGATCCTGAGAACACAAGAACCCACAGGCTTATGCACAACATCTTGTTTAAAACTTCCTGCGTTTACTTTAAATGTACCAGAGGTGTAACAACTTATCAAACTAATGACGTAAATATCTACAATCAAAATAGAAATAACACAGCCTTTGAAATTCATGCTTGTAAACAACAAGCAGGACTTACCTTCTGAAGGCTGGAAAAACTTGGAGAAGGATGAATCGTGATTGTCAGTGTCGTGATGCTGAGTGGTGGTCTCCTGCAGGAACATGGACAGGTCGGACGTGTTGTGGGCATCTCCCTTGGCCTCACTCTCACCCGACGGCTGCAGGAAGCGAGGGTCAAGGCCAGGGGTCTCCGCAGATCCTGTGGGTTGGTCGCTGACAGGGGTTAGCGACAGGGACTTCCTCAGTCGTATGCTTCTCCTGTAACAAAAAATGTAGGTGAACTTTGCATCAGGAAACTATCCCCAGAATAAATCATTATTGATACAATTTAGAGAGAACATGGTCAGCATAACATAGAATATCCAGGGCTACTTCCATCTCAGTATGTTAGATCTTTCCTTGAGTAACAAGAAATTCTGCACTGATTGTGACACAGCATAGACTTGATGTAGAATGATTCATGTCATTAGAGCATCAACAATTTCCTTCCGTGAGGCAGTGTCTGAAATAACTGCCTGCCCGCCTGCTCGCGACTGCTAACTTTTCTGTTGCAGCAGCACTGCATGAAATTTTCCTCCACCTGCCCGACTGTCTGTCAGATAATTTTAAGACTACATTTGTATTCAGTTTTACTATAGCTCCTTGTAGATTGTCAAGTAACTGTTTGCATTATTTCAACTGAATCAGACCACCTCCGTGGTCTAGGGGTAGAGTGTCCGACGGAGAGCGGAAGTTCCGGGGTTCCATCCTCGGCTGCATCATACCAAAAGATGTTAAAAGTTGGTACTTGTTGTTACCCTGTTTGGCACTCGGCATTAAGGGGCTAAAACAAGGACTGGTCGGCTCGGAGTCAGTATACTGTGTCTGAGTGGGGTATTCATGTTAAACTGCGACATGGTATCTCAGTGTGCTAGCACTATAAATTGGCATCAGTCCAGACTAATACAAGCAGCCACACACACACACACGTGCATGCACGTCGCTATATAAGTGCAATAATCTTGGACGCGACATTAAACCCCATTTCAGCTCACCTGAATCATGACGTGATTTTTCTCTTAGCTTTTTTCAATATTTATAATGCTCACCTGCCTGACTGTCTTCTTGGGTTTTAAAATTATTTCAAACACTGCCGTGATGAGATGCTTGTAAATAATTTGATAAAAAATGACAAAAACTGTAACTTGTCAGAGGAAGCATGATAGTGTCATTATAGGTTCAAAATTGTTACTTTTATGCCAAAGTCATAATGATTAGCATCTCTGTTTACCGTTTAGGTGTGACATTAGTATCAGCTGGCACCGGGGAGGCTGCATGGGGTGGGGTGAACACGCCCGTCGGGGACAGAGGGACACCAGGGTCTCCCTTCACTAACGGGGTGGCCAGGCTGCGTCTGAGCTTAGGTTTCGGGGTGATGTCACACAGCAGGGGGCTGGGGACCGCTGGCACGTAGCTCTTCCTCCGCGGAGTCTTGGTGATGAGGCTGGAGGCTACATCACTACTTGTCGGTTTGGATAGTGAGTCCACTGGAGACGTTTCTTTGGCCGGAGAGCCAGCTGAAGAAATCACAAACATGAAGTAGCATTAACATTAGCACTATTGAGTGAGTCAGTGATTGAGTGAGAGAGTTGAGTTTCATGCTGCTTTGAACAGTATTCCAGTAATTTCACAGCACGTCAGCTTCATGTTTGAGGAAAGCCTGAAGTGGTAAGACTGACACTCATGACACCCATGGAAAGGAAAATGGGGGCAAACCAGGATTTGAAGCCACAGTCATAGGTTTCTGATGTGACAAAGAATACAACTCTGTATTGTGGCACCTTAGGCGACAGGGCCACTCGTGCCCTCTTGCATTATGGAGAAAGTCCCCCCCTACCCTCTCCCTCCATTCTTACACACACACACCTCCCTTCCACCCACCCTGAATCCACTATTGCATATTGACCAGAAATGGCCGAGCAGTGGCCATGAATTGTCGCTTTAATATAGCTAATGTGGTGGCCATATTGAAAATGGGATTCAAACCTCTTTAACACATTCAAATGTCATTATTGGCGTGAACAAGCACATGACATATCAGCTTCCTTGGTTCAGTGGTTTCTGAGAAGATTCTTACGACAACTGTTTGTTGTTGATTTTTCAAAAATGGCAGCCATATTTGATTCTGACTGATCAAGGTCTTGACAAACTTGGTACAACACAACTAGAGGTTGCCCAGGAAGGTTTTTGAGAAGATTTTCTTATTTTTCTGGTTTTCAATCAAAGATGCCTGAATGGCGAATTCCAATCTTGATGCCTTGACTAAATTTGTATCCTCTTATAGTCTGAAATATCCACAAAATTTCAGCTTAATCCATAAAGTCAATCTGAAGAAGAAGTAAAAAATGTAACAAGTTTATCGGTGCCAACAACGCTGAATGACTTGCATCAATAAAAATTCACAAGCTCACATGATCTTTCAGAATCTACCTGTGAAGATCTGGGGTAGAATAGGTCTTCAGCAACCCATGTTTGTTGTAAAAGGCGACTATGCTTGTTGTAAGAGGCAACTTACGGGTGGTCAGACTCCCTGACTTGGCTGATGCATGTCATCGTATCCCAATTGTGTGGATCGATGCTCATGATGTCAATGACAATCACTGGATTGTCTGGTCCGGACTTAATTATTTACAGACCGCTGTCATATAGCTGGAATATTGCTTAGTGCAGCGTTAAACAACAAACAAACAAAGAACCTTTCAGATCTACCCTACCTTCACAGTGTTTGGCTGGGCTTTTGACTGGACTTGTGACGGTGAAGAAGCCGAAGTCAATCACCTTCACAGCTTCTGCCGGTGCAGCAGCCTGAGCTGGCGATGTCGCCTCCACCTCCTTCTGCTTCTTCATCTGAGCTCGGAAGGCAGCAAACTTGGACGGGCCACCTGCCTTGGGTCTGGACGGAGCAGCCGACTTTTTCTGAGGGAATAACCAATGCTCTGATTTAGCCAAATTCCAAAGTATTGGATGTGAAATGACAGCCATTAGTTTTTCATTCCTGCCTCACATGGTATTCTGCAACACAGCACTGGAGACTTAACCACAGACATTACAATTGTTGCCAAATTCAAAGCCTTTTCCCAAATCAAGCGGTCTTTTCAAAGCAGATTCATATCAAGTACAGTTGAACCTTGCTTATCTAGACACTAGCATTTTCTTAAATATTGTCCGAATAAACAAGTTTACAGATATCTAAATAACATGTTAAATGTGCCAACACTTGGTCACCGTTTTTATTGCATGTTAATTAATAGGGTTATCTCAAACTTCACCTCATTGTCAATTGACAATGACTGCCCAACTAATGATCGAGACAAAATTATCACAGTGGTCAAATGATACCCATCCCTTTTGTTTGTTTGTTGTTTAACGCCACACTTAGCAATATTCCAGCTATATGACGGTGGCCTGTTTTTAAGTCTGGACCAGACATCATGAGCATCTACGCAATTGGGATACAATGACATACATCAACCAGGTCAGTGTGCCTGACCACCCGATCCCGTTGTCGCCTCTTACGCGAGCATAATCGCTTTTTACAGTAACCTACGGTGGCTGAAGATCTATTCTAACCTGCATCTTAACGGGGCCCCACATCTTTGATGTTGGTGGCCGGGTGATGAATTGTAAAACAAACATCATCACCCCTGGCAGCTATTCAGTAAGGGGGACACAATTGTGTGTATTTTCCTACAGTTGGTAATTGAAATTCACAAATTTCGAGGGTAAAGAAGCATGTTATCTGGTACTTATCTCATTCACGTAAATATTATCCGGTGAAGTTCCCGGATATACATGGTTGGGATAAGCGGGGTTCCACTGTACATGCAAGACCTTATCAAAGCCAGAGTGTCAAAATTAAAGGCCATTTGAAGCTTGTGAGAAACATTGGAATAATGTCTTGTGTGCATCACCTCAACCCTTACCTTGAGAACCTTCTTCACCGGCACCACACGTTTAACTTCCTGCCAGTTATTGGCTTGCAGAGTTTTCAAGTCAACAAATTTCTTATCCACATCCTCAACCTGTCAAAATATGAAATGTTTGGAATGACGAAGCTCGGTCTATGCCCATGAGCATTTCCTCAACATGATAGTGCAATATAGGACAGGTGCGATTTCATGTATGTTTAAAACCAAAGGACATATACATGGATTTAATATTTCACTAAGCAGTGACTGTCCTGGGACAAGTATGTTACTGTCATTTGGGTATAAGGTACAGTCCATCAACACATTTTATTTGTTATAAGATAGCTAATCTTACCACACAAACCCATTTTAATCTTAGTCTTGTCAATGGGAAATTGCACCCTGAAGGATATTTGTCCTGTCTTGTCAAGTAACTTGTTCAACTAATCCAGTGACTTGACAAAACAGATATTTGAAAATGCAATATCACGTCAGAGAACACCAGAAATAGGCTTCACACTTTGTACACATGAAGGGACTCAAACCTGGGTCTTCGGCTTGACAAGCGAAAGCTTTAACCACTGGAACCCTACCGCCCCTTCAGTCAGAGACAAATTCTTTTCTCATACTGCTTCAAGACATCCAGCATGTCTAGCATATCATTTTTTTTCTTTGCAAAACCTAAGGCAAATAATTATTTTCCTTTAATACCTGGATTACTTTTTTTTTATAGAAATAACAGGTCCCAGTGAATATGAAATGGTCTGTATGTCAAGGGAGTTATTTGTATTGGTGCTACCTGGAAGTAGATCATGTCCCAGAAGCCCTGCAGATCGGTGCATGTGGTCTCCTTCTCCCCGGTCTTGAACTGGCAGTTGTCCACGAGGCCCCTGAACTGCTTGAAGCGCTGGTTAATGAGCAGCTGGGCCTGGCCCACTGTGGTCCGGATCTGACCCTCAACTGCAGCAACAGGATAAAGTCATCTCACTGCCAGTACTTGAAGGGTTAACCATGCATCGGGACAAAAATGTTAGGGCAGATTTTAGGGGTGTAATACCCAAGTTGCTTCACAATTTGTTACTCTGATGGCATAGAACGAAGAGGTTGGGGTGAGGATGGAGTTTGGGTGGGGATGGGGTTGGGGGGAGTTTGGATGAGGTGGGGATGGGGTGGGGTGGAGTTTGGATGAGGTGGGGATGGGGTTGGGGGGAGTTTGAGTGAGGTGTGGCAGGGTGTGAGGTGTGTGAGGTGAGATGGCAAATATTCCAGCCATATCACAGAGGTAATACACCACAAACAGGCTTCACACATTGTCCCAATGTAGGGACTTGAACCCGGTCTTCAGCTTGACGAGTGACAAGACTACCCCCCACCCCTTCTATAGGAAAAGAGAACACACACACAAAATTATGAGAAGCTTCTTAAAGTCAATTTTAGAATCTGTAGTACCAGTAAAGATAGATTGACTTACAGATTTCAACTTTATATTCTTTCAATGCAACGTGTCGGCACAGATACTTGTACCTAAGCACTTGCTTCATCAAGGTACCAGCATCTGTACCAAAATATCCCACTGAAAGATTCAAAAAGTTTAAATCTCTTCCTTGATTGGCATGGTTACATGTGCAAAATTCTTTCATTTCTAAGAGATGTTTATAAGCTCACCATCTTCAGCAATGTTGGCTGCCTCTTCCTCCTTTGTTTTATTCCACAGCATGATGTGCTCATTGAGCCGGGCAGTCTCTGACACGAGCAGGTTGCGGAAGTAGAGAACATCATGCTCTCCTCCATCCTTGCCTGCCTCGTTGGCAACAACTGCTGCTTTGGCTGGGTTTCAAAAAATCAATTTCAATTTTACAGTTATAAATAGAACAGGATGTATCACAGTTTTCTCATGTCAATATTCAGACCCACATCTACGGCAAATTTCCGCAAGAAATCCCAAACTGGAAAGAAAATTACCCGCATCAAGTAATAGTGTTTTGTACCCCAAGGATATATTTAAGTTTTGGAATGGTGATTAGTATTGTATCAGCTATTCTCTTTTAAGTTTATTCTAACAACAAACATGGGACCTTTTCATAGCAACTGAGACACACTCCCATCGATTTACATCTTGGAATTTACCTGGGCTCTTTGTTCCCTCAGTGGTGCTAGTCTTCTCTGATGTAGGTGCGACAGCCTCAGGTTCCTTTGTGGCGCCAGTCTGTGAGTCGGCGCCTGTAGACGCTGGTTCTTCAGTCTCCATAGCACAAATGGTCGATGGACAGTCTTCCATCGGGGGCACGTCCAGGACATCGTCAAAGTTGAGGGGCTGGGTCAGACAGTCTTCTGTAAGAGAGACAAGGATCAGGATAACAGTGAGGATGCTGGTAGGAGTTTATAATCACTGCTCACATTAAAAAAGTTATGCAGCAAATAGGCTGAAAGTCAAACGTCTGAAGGAAAACAGTAAGGAAACACAATGTCAAAAGCAGGTGTACCTGAAAGTCTGGGTGCCTTTGGGGTACGTCGTCTCATCTCTATCATTGGACTTGTGGATAAGATTTTCACCCTGCAAGAGACACATGTAACCCATAGTTTAAATACTGTAAATCTGGAAGGTTTGTGCCATGAAATTATCGCGAGTTGCTTACAAAAACCTTAACTGGAAAGTTTTGTGCCATGAAATTATCGCGAGTTGCTTACAAAAGCCTTAACTGGAAAGTTTTGTGACACACTGTTGAGAAATACAAAAAGCACAACTACTTTGGCTCATGTTTATTGTTTATAAATAGGAAGCCGTGAGATGAAATGTAACTCAGTGTCAGTGTTTTTTTTATGTATACATGTTGAAGTTGACAAGAAATGTCATAGCTTTCTAAGGCTGGCATATGTCTGGACTATTCAGTGTTGAGTGAGCAGCTTGATGAGATGTGGCTGTAAATGAACTTCCCTAATTAGACTATTGCACCAAGTGTAATTAAGGAAACAGGATGCGAGGGATCATTTATTTAATAATGCACTGGCTGTCTTCACAATGTGTGGAAGCGAGTAAAAGAAATATGCTTCCTCACATTTTTTGTTTGTTGTTGGTCTACAAATATAACTGCACCATGAAAACATTGCAAGTGTGTGTCCCTCGCTGTTTTTGAAGTACTTTGAGTTCTTTGTAATGACAATCTGACTGATCTTGCTGGGTAGGTTGAAGGCAAGATTTCTAAACAACATAGTTAGAGGTGTAACGATATGGTGGGGTGGCGATACTCTGGGTGCAATACGTATATTTTATTTATTTTATAAAGTTGGTATTGTTTCTTAATGGAGGTGAATCTCAACATGAATCATACATTCCTAAATTTCAGAGATCGAAGATAGGATATTGTCGGCAGAAACATATAGGCTAGAAGGCACTGAATGTTATGCTGTAATGCTTTTTATAGCTAACCAGGAAAGTCTAGAGAATCTGTGTCAGCTGGTTGTTGAGCAGCTCTGCTAATAACGTGAGGTAACATGTATCGCGATACATGGTTTGTAAATATTGTATCGTATCGTGGGCCTTGTCTCTCGATACAAGACTGTATCACAACACCACCAAACATAATAGTATGACACACTTCTCAGCAACATATCAAGATGTTCTACGTTTACCCAGCAGTGTATCTGAACGAAAGTATGTTGTTATCACTGACCACTCCTCTGGACTCTTTGCCTCGCTGGGAGTGGCCGATGCTTCCGTCCTCCTCCTCTTCCTCCCACTCTTTTGGGCAGATATGGGCACCCCTGGCTCACGAAAACATCCCGCATCCGAGAAGGAACACCGCCGCGTTCTCACAGGGCTAGATTTGGATGTCTCGGAGTCTTCCTGGACCTCTTCTTTGGATGGTTGTGACTCAGACTTCACAGAGGGAGTCGATTCCTCAGGATTTGTCGAGTCAGGGGGAGCAGAATTATTTGCATCAGTTACGGCTGGAATGAAAACATCATCTGAGTCTGTAACTTTCTCTTCTTCAATCGCATCCATGGATGATCCCTGCTCTGGAATTTTCTCCAAGAGGGAAGAGTCCGATGAATTTCTCTTGCTTCTCCTTGTACCCCTTGGAGTTTTCGTCTTTTGTGGAGTAGGAGTCTTTTTTGGAGTGTTTGTCTTTTGTGGAGTTCCTGTCTTCTCACAAGCATCACCAGACTCCACAGCAGAATCAGAATCAGACACATTCCTCACAGACCTTCTCCTAGTTGCTTTCACTGGCGTCCGACTCTCATCATTGGTCACCTTGCTGTCAGTGTCTGCAGCCACATCCTTGTCCTGAGTATGGACCGACAACCGTCTAGACTTGCGTGGTGAAGCCACCTCTGCTGCCATGGTATCAGACATCTTCTCAGCATCGCTATCAGCGGCATCACTCCTGACTGACGTCCGCCTTGACCGTCGCGGTGTGGTTGGTGGTGGTGGTGGTGCTGTAGTTGATGCCTCAGCCACCTCCATCTGGACTGGTTTCTCCTGTTGAGTGCTCTCTGCTACGGGAGTCATCTGCACTGCAGTCACATCTCGGTTTCCATCACTATCCGAGTCTGTACTTGAACTCTGAGAGGATCGACTCCTCGTCTGTCTTCGAGGTGTCCTCTTCACTGCAGTGGTACTGCCTTCATCGGATTCACTAGCAGATGAAGCTAGAAAACAAAACAGCAATCTTTTTTATGGGGTGACAAGTGTGACAGGTTGCTGATAAAGCTGTTTAGTTGAGCCCTTTGGTATTTAACTGTGCCAATAAGAACAAAATAACAATTATATTTCTACAGCATGTAATTCCACACCTGCCAGTATACTCATGGGGCTACGACATTATTAACCAGGTCATTGTATCGGTGTGCACTCATTTCATTCTCCGCTCCCTGGGAAGTATACAACCCAAGCTGCCTATGAGGCCCTTGAAAGTTTATAGTCACATTACCATCTCATCCTACCAGTTACGGGGCATGGGTGGCCCAGTTGTCTAAGGCACGGCTATTCGTTGTGCAGAGTTGCGTCCCTTGGGCACGCCAGAAACCTGTGGGTTCGAACCCCGCTTCGCCCCGATTATGTTTCTAGGTTTGTCAGCACCATACCCATTCTCTTGGGTTTCACCGAAGTGGTAAACGTCCGAGACCTGCATCACTTCGGGCTTTCCAGACACGACGTGATATAACTAGAATACTGTTAAAAGCAGCGTTAAATCCAACTCACTTCTACCAGGTACACATTCACTTGGCAAACAGAGGCATATTTCAAACAAAATCACTTGCATAATGAACCTCCACATGTAACCTGTGATTCAGTGTGTTATAGGACCGAGGCCGAGAAACACTCAGGAGTCAAGCTTGCTGAATACAGTAACCCATCAAACTACCCTCCGTAGTTTTCTTAACTTTGCCTGATTTGTTAATCTGGACCACATGCCACCGAACATTGTGTAGTGTACAGATATCAGGTACCACAGTGTCTGAAATGTTGTGTCTCCTGACGAGGGCACGAGACACTCACCTGAGTGCACCACCAGTGTCTTCTGATGTGTCTGTTCGTCATCAGCATCTTGGTTGCATGCTGCATCCTCTTCCTTACTGGACTTGGGGGTTGAGCATCTGCACACGCAACAACACACGATACAGAGTCAGCACGCTCACTCAAAAGTTATTCTATTGACAGTGATTTATCTAGGATTCCAAACTAAGTACCCTTGGCAGGCAAACTGAGAAAAGCTCATCATTATTTGTTTAAAATTTGGATCTTTGTTACCATGGTTACAGTTCACATTTTCTCAAATTATGAGGTATTTTTTATGAGGTAAAACTAAGCACTGATGCCTTTTGGATCCCCTTTATTGTTCCTGTACTGAGTCAAATGCAAGTCACCTCTCATGTTCACAAGGCAAGGGAGTTCACTGAAGTTCAGTTTCCACCCTTGCTGAACTAGGCTGGAATTCAATCTCATTAAATAAGATCGTAGTTCTTGCTACCACTAATATCAACAAAGATCTGAGGACATCCCACTTAGGGTCACGTCAGAATGACCTGTCATGCCACCAAACAGAGCGTTGCTTACCAGATCAGGAAAGTGACAGTCGGAATGTTTTCTCTAATTATGCAGCCTCGAAAAATTCAACACAGGGTTTTCCAAACAGTAAAAAGGGTTTAGACTGAATCCATACCCTCTAGGACATCTATTAGCCATTACAGAATGTTCTTTTGCACAGGTTTCAAATTTTTAATCAGGAATTGGTCAAAACGGTGACAAAGGTTGATATTCTTCCATCTAACCTGGAAACCCCCATCCATAAATAATAGCCTTAAGCTTTTGAGCATAGGACATCAGCAAAATTCTTGGAAATGGAAAATGAAGCATTCCATGTGCTGCCAGCCCTGGACTCCCAAAATTATAACCAAGAGTCTATTGGACTCAAAAACAGAAAGACCCAGGTGAATCCCGATCTAGTTTAGAATGATGAAGTTGAGGGATGCCTGACCTGCCTGAAGGTGGTTCCAGGAAGAAGGATGTTGACGTCAAGTCTCGGCGGGGATCAAGGAAGCTGTTTGCACTTGCAGGACTCAGAGGTTTGAAGGAGAAAGATTTCACATTCTCTGGGGCCTCAAAAGCAAAGTCTGTTGGAGCAAAAGACTCTCCCCGGTCCGTGGACACCTTGGCTAAGTCTATGCTGTACTGGGGAGACAGCTTCCTGCCGCGAGTCGTCCGCGTCGGGGGAGCATCTGATGTTGTTACTTTTTCTGTAGTGAAATAACAACTTATGAGGGAAAATAACAATCTTTTACTGGGATACGACAACTCTCTGAAAGAAAAGCTGAGAACATCTCCAAAGGAGGTTGCACAAGGTGAACTTCTTATCAGCTATTCAGCATTGAGGCTTCTATATTCTGAATATGAGCAATCAGTAAGAAAGTAAATTATTTTAGTAAGTGTATCATATTGTATCAAGGCAGAAAATGTTTTTGTAGTGTATCATATCGTTGTATGAAACCGTTTCACGTCTGCATGGAACTCACCAGTACACAGGGCATACATCATTTGACCTAAGTAACTTCATGAAAACAAAACACATTTTGTAGGTGGAATTGAAAATTGGAAATGTTAATATAAATTGAATATTCATATACTTATCCCATCTCACACTATGCACATATATTTTTTCTTCTTCGAACCTATGTGGAAATGTGCTTGAACCTGTTTCCAGCTTCTAAAACAAAAACATTCGGCCAAACACACCCAAGCATCTCTATGGTTACGACCCCTTGCAGACACACATACTCTTCATGCCCACAGTTTTTGTTTTGGAAGCTGGAAACAGGGTCCAAGCACTTTTCCACATAGGATCGAGGAAGAAATGAGATATGCAAAAATGTGAGATTGGATAAATTTTAAAATTGTACATTTTCAAGAGACCTGACTGGTTGCAACAAACTGACAGACTAAACTCACTCTGACTACTGGCAAATGTTGGTCTATTGACAACAGATGCTTTGGGTGAACCCTTCAGTTTGGCCGACGATCTTGTCTGGCGGGCAGTACGCACAAGAGGGGCTGGAGCCTGAAATATTACACAGAAATAAGATAGCTACATGATAAATCTCAAAGAATAATGAAGAACGAAATTGGTTTCTTTCATGATAAAACATTGTTGTATGCATAATTCATGTAGGATGCAAAGCGATTTTGATTTGTGTGATGAGCATCTTTGGTTTAACAAAGTGTTTGTCTTGATTGAGTGGGCAGATTTTGTGGGACATCGCACACATCAACTGCTGGTTTGTCTGGTTATCTACAGGACTGTGACAAACCAGGAATATTGCTTACAGAACTGAAATTTCCTAATCAAACACAGAAACATACTCCAGGGTTATAGCTTGATCTACGAAAATTGGGGGGACACCAATTTCAAGGGTCTTTACAGGAAATATGCGGATCCTGTAAAGTACATCTTCCCGAGGCAAGAGAGTTAACTGACTTTAAAAGTCCAGTTTCCACCTTTGCCGAACTACGCTGGAATTACTGGGCTAGATTGCAGCGCCAACAGTGGCTATTACCAGTTATAACCCTTCCAAGCCTACCAATCAGGTTCCACCTCCCGTATCGCTTGTGTTTGCTTTACACAAAATGGTGGCGCCCAGTCAGGACGATCTGATCGATAATCAGGATCTATATTGTGATAAAACGGGTCTTACATCGCGAAATGCATCAAATCACGTCAGCACCTTGATTAAAAAATTGTACAGATTTGGAAAATATCTGCTGACAACGAGTGGGTGGTGCACATGATTTGCAAATACTGCAATCGATCGAAATCGGCACGACAGTTTACGAACCGGATTTCAATTTGAGTGCGCGATTTAGATTGGGCTATGCATAGACTCGTTAGTCCAGCCAAAATGTAACTCCATAATACCAGCCTAGTTCGGCAAGGGTTGAAACTGGACTTTTATAGTCAGTTCACCCTCTTGCCTCAGGAAGATGTGTAAAGTAATGAAATGGCGTACCGTACTGCCAGATTTGATGGACCTTTACAGGACAGAGATTTTACAGGACTATATATTTCTTTTCAAAAATTTGATACAATTAATATCACTTGTGAGTCCCTTGGAAAGCACCATGTTCTTTTCATGTGTCCATTCTCGACATTTTTGCATACTGGACGCGCATTTCTGCTTTGTGTAAAACACTGATACTCACTGGTGCAGCTGGTTTGGACTTGGTTTGCTTATTGGAAGTAGTTTTATTCTTCTGAGTAGCATCGTTGTTTGACCTTGTCATGCGTCTAGTGACTGGAGCTGCTGCTTGTTTAGCAGGTGGGGCAGAAGTAGCAGCCTCAGTCCTTGAACTAGTATTGCTTGAGCTCTTCGACCTTAGTGATGTTGATGTGTCTTTTGATTTTATGCTTGTCGTCTTGGAACTCGTCTGAAACACAAAAAGTTCAAATGATAATAAATTCAAAGTCATGTTACCATGGTAACCTGTGTTTTAGTTACAAGTTCAACATGAATGATGCTTTGTTTTAATTCTGCCTACCTTATCTTTGCTGAACAAATTACTGTCTGTGCGCCTTATATTCGAAGAGACCTTGAATTGGTTTTTTTTGGCTTTATCTTGAGCTTCCTGTTTCTTTTTCTGCTCTTTGTCCAATTTCCACTGAATTAAACGTTGCTTTAGTAAATCTGCTTTGCTTTTCTTATCTGAAAAGAAGAAGGCAAGGTGATAATGATTAATAGGGTTGTGTATTGGCAAAAGTACTTGATGCAATATATTGCAAGTCAGGTGTCTGCATTGAGATATTATGGGAGCTAGGTCGTGGTAAAGTGAAATGAAGTTTAATATCGTGCTCAGTATTAATGCACTTATTAGTGGTGGGACGATACATCGATGCATCGCGATTTTTTACTTCTCGATAGAAGTATCGATCATATTTCATAGTGCCAACTGTAAATTGTCAGTGTGCCAGGTATTTGGCCATCCTGTCTATGAAAAAGATGGCTTATGGATCACAGACAAGAGCACATGCAAGTATCGTGATACATATCAGATTGCAAGTAAGGTATTGTGATTTGTATCAGATCTCAGTTGGTGCGATGTGAATGCATGTTGATTTTTATAGTGCAAGCCCACTGAGATACTATGACGCAGTTTACGTGCACAGCACCTGGCGGGGTAACAACAAGTATCATCTATCTGTCTTTTGAAAAGATTTGGTTGGGGTTTGAACCCATGAACGTCCACTCTTTGGGCAAACACTCTGTCCATTTGACCACAGGAGGTACATTGGGAGCTAAAGTGTTTGACACCAGTTGTACATGCAGTTCCTATTTTCTGCACATTTCCTGACAGCTCGGGGAACAGGCTCACACACAGGGTACATCACACAATATATCCTCAAGATCAGTTGACAACTACTAATGTCAAGACCTAGCCAAAGTCCAGTGGGTGTCCTAATAGAAGACATTTTCTCTGACCACAGAGTAAACCTAAATATTTTCAGTATATTTCATTCCAGTGTTTTTACATACAATGTAGGATATTCTATACACATAACCTAATAATCTTGTGGAAAAGCCTCTGCTGCAAAGAAGTAATATAACTAGGGTATTTTGTAGGGCTGGGACAATACACCAACTGCGATCCGATATGTATCATGATACCTTGCTCATGAATGGATACGTAGCATGATACTTGCATGTGCTCTTATCTGTGGTGCGTAGTGCAGTTTGCAGTGTCAAGTATAGTGATATGGATGAAATATTTACATTTTCCCAGCTCATGTTCACTAGTAGTTAGTGTATTTATTAAAGAATACATTTAAGGTAATAATCAATACTGTTTATTTAGTGTGCAACTGTCATCGATACTTGTATCGAGAAGTAAAGAATTGTGATCCACCAATGCATCATCCCACTAGTGGTATTTTGGGTGTATGCTTAAAATATACAAACAGGGTAGTTTGGTATGTTTTTGATATATTAAGTATCGTTTACTGTATAATTATGTAAGTAAGAGATGAGTGATGGAAATACAAAGAATATAACTATATATGTACTTTGCGTAGGAGAAAGATGAGCAGATATAGTGCTCGATATAAGGAACTTCATTTCACCTGTACCAGGTGCAGGTAGACATGATAACCAAATTGCATTAAACAAAACCAAGTTGCACCCTGGTCCCATAAAATTACCAAAGTTGTAACGCCGGTGTCACATAGTAAGTACATGTCAGTCAGACACAATTTATTTAGTTTTTGATATGCGCTTGGTGCATATAGACAAAAATACGAGGTTGCATTTTTCAATAGGTTGCACTGATGCATGTTTTAGATAGCTAAATTTAGCCTGAAAGACATGAGGACATTTTCATTACTTTATCTCAGTCAGTGTCAATGTCATAGTAAATGAATATAATGAAGTCTGTGAACCAACGTAAAACCCTGTGTGCCAATAATTTCAATGGTATAAATGCAGCCCTGGACTTGGGAAATGCCTTGGGAAATGGCATGAGACAATATCAAAATGTTCTCCACTTTTGCTGAGACATTTTTCTGCATCTCTTGCTGAGTTTTGGCCTACCAAATTTAAAAAATATTTATACAGGTGGACATTTTGGATGACAGTAGGCCATGTCCTAGGAAATGAACTGATCTGAAACCCTGAAATGGCAATAACAAAACTGTCACAACCATACATCATTACATGTACATAATAGACATTGACCTGTATTTAATAAAATAAAATTATGGGAGGCATGGATATGCATTTTGCCGATACCAGTTCTAAAAAACTACCCTTCGTACTCGTAACTAACATCATAACCAAGACGACTGTCAGATATCACATTTACAACTTACATAAATACATGTACATCCCAATCGATAACAAATGATTCATTGACAAAGAGTACATGATTCCCAACGACAAAAGAGAGGGAGCTGTTGTATCGTTGTACCCATGTTCGTGTACAAGCCCTACTGATACAGTTAGCATAGTCCTTGGACAGTTTAGGCATTTTCGCTATTGGGCCTTGGACGTTTGGAACGTACGATCATCGAAACAATGACACTGACAGGGAAGTAACTGAGGACGCGGCAATCCTGGACACTTTTGATCTGTTCTACCCACCATTTGTAGGCTTGACCGGAGTTTTGTTTTCATATGATTTTGAAAGATTCGTGACGTTTTGGTCCTGTTCTTGCAGCGGTGACAAATTGTCAAGATCTATTTTCCTTCGTTTGCCAACTTCTTCGAAGCGGAGATTTTTCCATTCAACTGATCTTCTTTGAAGACGCGCCTTCCTTTTATCCAATACGTCAGGCTTCAATTTATACGCGTCGGCGTACTGTGATGATGATGCCATGTTTGTTTATAAAAATACTCTAATTTTCTTATCCCTATCGCGGTTCATCGGTCTTCAAACTCCCGCTTTCAAATCCAATCGATAACAAAGTGTTGATTGGTTAGAATCTATTTCCGGCAAAGGGAGATAATGCTAACGCTCAAGAACCATCCGCTAAAAATGTTTTTGTTGCGATCGTGATCTTTCGGGTCATGTCTCTCCGCGATACATAGTACAACGTATTTAAATAGAAAATCATCTCACTTTGTATAGCTATTTTTCAGAGCGGAATGTTAAAAATAATATGCAAAAGGTTGTGTAGGACTTGGAATGGGTCAATATCAATTTATTATTATGCTAAAAAATAGCCTAAATATTTGCAAATTGGCGGTTAAATTTCAAGATATTTTATATGATAATGGAAAGAAAACGCGTTTTTCAGTAACACAACACAGAATTACCAAACTATAAGTAGGGATTTTACGTGCGCTTTCCGACTTTGTGCGTATTTCGCACACGGCATATCAATCACAAACCATACACTCTTCATTAATGACAACCAAGGGGATCCAAGTTCGAAGCCAGAAAGAATGTTAGTAGAAGAACTAGAAGACAATGCGAAATGGTAATGGAATATGTAACAGGATCGGGTAATCTTCAATGTATCTGATGAACTAGAATTTACTCTTTTGTTTTAAGTTAGGTTTTTTTATCCACATTCTTGCAGTTTCGAAGCAAATAAATTAGACGTAAAAAAATGTGAAAACGTTTTATTGTTGGTGGTGCTATTTCTAAATGTTCTCTCATGGGTACTAGATTTGCATAAAGAGGGTGAACAGATGCATTTGCAATGTGTATAAACCTACATACATAATTTTGTTTTGTAAGCATGTTAATATAGAAGCAGGATATTTAACGGATATTGTGCTAACCTGTGGACCTATTCAATAGTCATGATAGGAGTGTGTATACTATATTAACTTCAACACTAGGAGCATCCAAGATGGCACTACCATTGTCTAAAAAATGAAATCCCGATTGTGACATGTATAGATATATTAGGGAGTGACTACGTTCAAATATTTCCGATTTCAAACTTTATATCATCTATAACTCTAACAAGGTGCTTAAAACATTAGTTTACTCGTGAAGAACCGGGTTAGAATAGGTCTTCGGCAACCCATGCTCGTCGTAAGAGGCGACTTTGCTTGGAAAACGTTCTTCTGGTGGCGGCCGTGCCAACTCTCAAGGTGTGGTGAGCTGTCGGGATGGTTCTGGTGTGTCGGTGGCCCTCAGTTGTTGGTTAAGTAGTCGGCGACGGAACATCTTGGGTTAACTGGCACCACATATCTCTCTAACCAACTTGTCATCAATCAAAGACCTTGTAATGATTGTGCGCTCTACCCACCCGAGTAATGATTTCGTTCGTAGGGGAACGTCTTGCTGGACAGGTTTTGATCATGCATTCTGAGAATTGTGTTTGACAATGTAGCCTTGGTAAGGCAAGATTTTACCTCCACGATGACAGGGAATGAACATGAGATCTAACTCTGTGTTGCAGGTGACACTATGACAATTTCGTATCTTTATTTATATTCCCGGCGAACGATGTTAATTGTGAGTGGCACTAATAGAACAAGTACTAACTGATCTGAATAAAATATTAATACAAACTAGGTGTGTGAGTGAGTTGGGTTTAACGCCGCTTTTAACAATATTCCAGTTATATCGCAGCGTGTCAGCTTAATGTGGGAGGAAAGCCCGAAGTGATGCAGGTCTCCGACGTTTACCACTTCGGTGAAACCCACAAGCACGGGCATGGTGCTGACAAACCTAGAAACATAATCGGGCCGAACCAGGATTCGAACCCACAATCATAGATTTCTGGCGTGTCCAAGGGACGCAACTCTGCACAGCGAATTGCGGCGCCTCAGACGACTGGGCCTCCCGTGCCCCCACAAAATAGGTGACACAAGTGGTTCCTATGTAATCAAAACGAAGATTAAATCCTGGAGGACCTTTTGACATCAATTTGTCTTTCAATCAACATATTTTCTGAAGGAAAGTTTTGCTCCATCCCTCCACCCGTTGGCTAACATCTAAGATCTAAGGCAAATTGGCCGTTGTGTTGTGAGTCTGTCTTTTATATGTAGTAGCTCACAACACAAGTGAATGTCGGAAGTTCCGTTGTGAGGCGCACTAAAAGTATTCCCGTGAAAGTGTTCGCTACACTGTCAGGACAAAGAACCATCATAAAATATTCCGATGGTAAGGCCAGACCACATTCTGTGTGTACAGATTTTGGGACCCAACATTCAGGTGTGTAAATTGGAATTGAAAAATAATAATACAATTTCAAATATATTTTTTGTATTTCCTCAATAACAATAAGTACCATACATCTTTTGGGATGACCGGGAATCGAACTCCCAACCTTCCACTCTCTGGGTCTTCAGCAACCCATGCTTGCTGTAAATGGCGACTATGCTTGTCGTAAGAGGTGACTAACAGGATAGGGTGGTCAGGCTGGCTGACTTGGTTGATACATGTCATCCTATCCCAATTGCGTGGATCGATGCTCATGTCAATCACTGGATTGTCTTGCCCAGACTCTATTATTTACAGACCGCCGTCATATAGTTGGAATATTGCTGGGTGCGGCGTTAAACAACAAACAAACAAATCTTAATAAAATACAGTCTGTGTCACATGAAAAGGCTGAAAGACCTAGTGCAACACACGGCCCTAAACATTATGTTTCTGTTGTCTGACTATAGACACGAACAATAAATTGACTAAACATTGTAAGCTTACACTAAAAGCCATTTGTAAAATGACCCCCTACCCAATATTCCGTTTGCTACTAACACAGATACCTATACACATGGGAATTAGTTAAGCAACACCCTTATATTCCCAGACCAGGCAACTTTAATGAACTAGTGCATGAGATGTGTAAAGGATTTCCATTTCAAAAAAAATATTTCGTAAAAAGAAAGGGTTGAGGAGGAACACAGCCAAGATAACCACGAAATAATGTGGGTTTTTTGGAGGTGTTACAGATTCGGAAAATAACTTAATTTCATCCAAAAAATTACGAATGTCACTTTTGTTGCACAGACTTAGCTGTCAGTACCTTGCACACTTCTGGTTCACAGAATTGAAGAACAATGTCCGACAAGTCCAAATATTGACTTTCCATCAGTATCTTGTGTAACCTCCCTGAACCCCACCGAACAGCTGCTTCAAGACGCCTCCTCAATTTTTGGATCAATCTCTGGATTTGATTCTGAGGAATTCTGTCCCATTTCTCACGCAAAGCAGCAGTCAATTCATTGAGCGTATGGACAGGTGGGTGTCTTTGTCGAACAAGACTGCCTAAAATGGAATTCCGTGAAGCAGAAGTGTGCATGGTACTGACAGTTAAATCAGTGCAACAAGAGTGACATTCGTAATTTTTGGGGATGAAACAAAGTCATTTTCCAAATCTGTAACATCTGTTGTTCATCCATATATCTTATCCTTACTTAAAAGCACCTTTTAAATTGCATGCTTAATTTGGCCACTGTACCTATGGTTATGGTGAAAATCTGAAAACTGAGTGATTGAAAATTTCGAAAAGAATGCCTTTGTGTATGTGAAGATTTTCACAAACATTTTTTTTTTGAGGGGGGGGGGGGGGGGGGGGAAGGGTTGTTGAGTTTATCTGACATCAAACTTGTGACATGCCCCCTTGGTATTGGATTATGAAAATCACAACTTGGCAAGTCTGACCTATGAAACAAACAATCAGGCCCCAGATATAGGCAGTCAATGGGTACCTGGGTGGATGAGATGGTAATGTGGCTGCCATCCTTCCAGCGCCTCACAGGCAGCTTGGGTTGTATTATCCCCAGGGAGCTGTAAATGAAATCTGAGTGCACACTGATACAATAGGGGGTAATAATGTTGTAGCATATTGCGAGCACACTGGCTGGCATGGAATCAAGGGTAAAAGAAATGTTATTATTATTAATAACTCAAGACTGCACAAATCATTACTCATGTCAGTTGCTGGATAGTCTGGTCCAGGATTGATTACTTACAGTTCGCTGTCATATACCTGGAATATTGCTCAGTGTGGCCTTAAACAACAAAACAAAAAAAACTCAAGAATATACTTAATATATTTATTTTCTTGAATGATACATTAAAATAATCTCATAAGAAAACAAAACGAACACATAATAGCAGTAAAATATCTTATGACTTCCTGATTTCCATATAAAAATAAGGTGTCCAGTCAAAAAGACCATTCCTGTATACGCATATTGACTTCCATGAAAAATAGCACTCAATGTAACGACATATATGAAACAAATCAAGGAAAATAATAGAATAGTAACAGTATCAGATTTTCAGCATTCAAAGGAATATGACTTCATAACTGGAATATTTCCATTTACTGTAAACTGCAACATCATTAAAATCAGATCTCTGATTCACATACAACACTATCTGTGTGGAGACCTGAGGACACCTAGATTGGAGGTTGTGTCAGGTGACTTTTCTACTCAGCATTCAGACAAGCATATCTGAAAAGTATCTTGAAAACGAATGTAATGGGGGAATTACAAATGCAAAAAAGTAAGGCCACACTAAAATATTGTGAAGATGTTATACATCCTGTCATTTCTGAGCACCATGGCATCTACACCCAAAATAATGTACAATCAAGCTTCTTTTTCTTCCTATGGAATGAAGCCAAATTGTTTAATAAAGCTTACATCTGATTGGCTCCAGAACCCAAGCATCCTTCATTCAGATTTAGCAATAAAATCTAACTAAGCATTCACGAACCACAGTGCATCAGAGCAGTGTTGTATCAGAATAAAAGATCTGATTTTAATAGTAACCATGGTAACTGCAAAATCACTGGTCAACAATACTTTCACCAACAAGACAGTCCATTATGCACACCTAGACAGTGACACCAAAACCAACTGCTATTTCTACATGGACATCACCATGTGTATCCTAACAGTGTCAAGTACTATAATAATGACACAACTATCCTGTCACACATGCGCGAAAACTGTTATATCAAATTGTGTTCATCTCTGACTAACCTGTCCGTGCATAATTAGAGAATAACCAACAAGCCATGAGCAGTTATGGAATATCTATCCCAGGTGAATGAACATCTCCCTGTGGCAAGGGTGTTAACTGACTATAAAAGTCAAGTGTATCCAAATACATTTTGTCCGGGCTATGGTCAAACTATTCCCAACTGGACATATCCGTCTTATGAGACCTACAGCAGGTTCCTGGGTCGAGTCCGGTAATAGGGTGTTGGGTACCCGGGTAGTAAGGATACATGAGGATACTAAGTGTGGAGAGATCACAGGCCATCTGATCAGGTGAGCTAACACATCAACATAATCAAAATGAAAATCCATATAATACCAATGCGAAAAAATGCAATCCTGTTGGCGAGATGAGACATAATACGGAAAGATTTGACTATTTACAAATGTTATGAGTGAGAGTTTGGTGTAATATAAACACTAACTTTTCACTGAAAAACATTCAAAATTCCTATGAATTATTATGGCACATGGAGGAAAAAGTATTTCTTCCTGATATATACTCACTACCAAAAGAAACGTGAATACCATACATGTTGGTTAATACATGAAGACTTACTCATATATACAAGAGATATAAGATTGGTTCAATGCACAACCAAACATACTGGTATGTGAGGTGAAATGATGCTCATGAACGCATCACATGTGACGTCATAGATCCATGACTCCAGATGCATCATTTGCTTCGTGCAGGATCAGCGTGTAAAGTTTGGAAATCAGGTGCAGCATCTTGTGATAAGAATAAAGTCACTGTGTGGTAACACTTGGCTGAATGTTAGGTTTGTCATTAGTGGTACACACTGGAAACTTGTCTTCTTAACGTACAAACTTCTCTAAATGTTTCTAATGTTTGCGTTTGTTTTGGCTGTGAGTATATTTTTGGAATAGAGTCAGCAATAAAATCAGATACCAGAATCACAAGTATACTGATCATGTCATTTTTCAAACATTATTGAATCCACTTAACCGTACATCCATCCAATAAAACAAGTTGTATGTTATTTAACACTGCACTCAGCAATATTTCAGCTAAATGAAGATGGTCTGCAAATAAGCCTGGTCCAGACAATCCAGTGATTGACTTCATGAGCATCAATGTACGCAATTTGGATACGATGACATACATCAACCAAGACAGCGAACGTGGATACGTGTTAGTCGCCTCTGACGACAAGCATGGTTTGCTAAAGACCATATCTAACCCGGATCTTCATGTAACTAGTAAAACGTAAAACAGTTGCTGACACTTGCATACATAAACAAAACATTATAACACTGATCTGAAAAATTGCAATTTTCTATAATTCTAGTATGAATCATCTTCCCGAGGCAAGGGAGTTAACTGACTTTAAAAGTCCAGTTGCTTTGCAAATCCTGCAATCAACAGATATCTGCACAACAGTTAATGAACCAGATGTCATTTTCATTACACGATTTTGATTGGATAAACTCGTTAGTCCAGCCAAAATGTAACTCCATAATACCAGCCTAGTTTGGCAAGGGTGGAAACATGTCCACCACCACCTCAGCATCAATAGATATTTTTCAAATCTGTTTATGTTTTTATTCAAGGTGCCGTTTTATCAATATATAAAACTTAAATATCGATCAGATCGTCTTGACTCAGCGCCGCAAGCAAATGCAAGTGATGCGAGAGGTGGAATCTGATTGGTCAATAGAAGAGGCATAGAAGGGACATAACTCAGAATAGACACTGGTGGCACTACGATCGAGCCCAGATTTCCAGCCTAGGTTGGAAAGGGTGGAAACTTGACTTTTGTAGTCAGTTAACTCCCTTGCCTTGGGAAGATGGGCAAGGGTGGAAACTTGACTTTTGTAGTCAGTTAACTCCCTTGCCTTGGGAAAATGAGTATGAATAGAGTGGACCTAAATTTATACATTTCAGGCCTGGCTGTAAAAACATGACAAATAAACACTCTAACGACAGACCAATAGGATGACTAGAGCTCTGACAACTAATGACAGGGCTGGAAGAGAGTGCAAACACTGCACAGTATACTGTGTTAGAAACATTGATCCAGGTAAGGCCCTTAGAAGGAAAAAACAACAAAATAAGACCAATAAAGTTGCAGAACAATATTTCAACTTAGTACAATCATCCAAACAGGATATTAATTATCATAACAGATTGACGACATTAGTGACACTTGACCATCACTTCCTTTCCATGATGCCAACAAAGAATGAGCAGTGTTTTGCAACACTTTTACCAATATTCAGCAACATTGGTGGACACCAGAATGGTGTTACCAGCAACTTTCAACAATTGGCGCCAGCTGACACACTGTCTTGGTACACAGACATATAGAATTGTTCTCATTACTATTGCATGTGTTCTCATATTGATTGACTCCAGTTTGGTGACAATGATTCTTAAAATCTAATGAGTATTTCATGTAACCCTATAAAAATCTTGTTTCAGTGAGTTGAAACATCCAGTCTCCTCACAACACCTAAATTGTGAGGACAAGCTAAAATCGAATGATGGTAGTCCTCATTGACTAGTAGCATTTGAGGGCAAAGAACAGTTTTCAGTGATTCAATTGATGCTACAAACTGGAACTAAATAAAACTACAAGGACATGTAAATATAGTAAACATTATTGTTTTGTTCAAGCAGGACTCGGTACAACGCTCAGGACTAGAGAAGTAAGGAAAACACCAATCCTCCTTTGGACAACCAGAAACAAAAACACGGTAAAAAAACATCTTTTATCAATGAGTGACTGTGTGTGACCTTGCAGTACAAATTACGGCCTGTTGGTTTTGTCCATTCAGTGTTAATAGCCTTGTCACTTTCATATCATGCCGGACATAGACTTGTCCTATAGGTGACAAAAATAAAATCGGTCAAAAAGGAATAATTTGGCAAGGAATGGAAGTGAATTAAAACACAAACGCTGTGAACCTTTAACAAAATTCTTGGCAACACCACATAATTCATACACAATAAAAAATAAGATGCATAGGAAGATTTAAAGCCTCAAAAATATCTAAAGCCATTGTTAGCTACCTTTAAAAAACAAATAAATAAACAATGAAGTCTGATATTCATAAACATATATCTTGAAAACAAAAGTAGGTATCAGTATCACATGATTATCAGCAGAGTAAATGACTTTCCATCATCATGACCATATCTTTCTTGTAACCAGGACAACCTGACACATCTGGACTATAACAGTAAATCTGATTATGATTATTCTGAAGGTTATGTATTTTCTGTGTTCAGGAGCATGCATTTACAGTTATGTCAACTGAAGTACCAGGGTAATAATACTGGCAGTAAATTGATTCCATCTCTAATATCATAACTCAGATATGATATATCAATCCATATCAAGTCATTTGAATTTGTCAAAGGGCTGAGTGTGGCCATGACAATAATTTCATCAGCAAGCTGGAGGAAAAAAGTACAATCTCTTTATAATATGGAAAAATCAACGGGTAAATTATCACTGTGTTGTGTCTATTATATTTTCAACTATTCTATGTTGTACATGCTGTAACTGGGTTTGTTTGTGTACAATATATATTTCTTTTAATATGCATCATGTGATTTTTTTTTTAAGTGAGTGGGTTTGTGATGACCAAAACATGATGAGAATTATAAAACAAGGAACTAAATTGCACAGGCCTAAAAAAAGTTAATTATTTCATTTATTGACTTATACCAATTGAATTAAATTGTGCATTGATTTGAAAATTTTATGACCATTGACCATATTATGTATAACAGTGTGTCTCACCAACACCTACAGCTTACTTAGTCAACTCAGTTTCTGTGGCTTAAGACAGTGGGAGACAAACTCATTGCACTTTTGTATGTACGCTTCTCGGTGGACTCGGAAGTGAGCGACATGATCCGAATCTTCCCAGCATACACTCCATACATCGACTCCATGCTGCTTGCGGCGATCAACAACTTCTTGAATATCTTCATGCATAATCACACGGTCCTTGCGAGAAAAGAGGAACAGCTGTGGGCACCTTGCTTTGTCTTCACAGATGCTTTCAAACAAGAAAAACGGGTTTCCAGAACCCTTATCACTCCCTAGGAATTGTCCAATAAGCCTGGAGAAGAACAGATAGATCATGATGCAGAATCCAAGGATGTATTTGAGGATGAGGTTCATGCGGAGTGTAGCCATGAATGCCTGTGTGGCTTTCATTATTCGCCTCTTTCCTGGAGCACTGTCGATGATGCATCCCTTGACCAGCAGCTGATTGTACCTCTCTTGGGAGTGGAGGAAGTCGGTGATGTGGCAGTAGATGAAGCAGCCGCCGTTACTGAAGATGTGGAACACAATCTGGTGTTCCTCCAGGTTTTCCTCAAAGACAACATCAAGAACCTTCTTAGCAATCGGCTTCAGTAGACTAAAGTTGTAGAACAAAGCATCAGTTGGAAAGATATGGCGGATTGTAATCAATCTGAAAAAATATTAAGAATTATTTTAGTTGTAAGATAAGTACAAACATTTTATTTAGATAGTCTAATATTCACAACCTGAAGTCCAGAATAACAATTATAATATGTTAATACATAAAGTTCCAAAGATATTATCAATATACTCAATGACTCAATACATTGTTGACCGAGGATACATCAAAAGCCTCTTGATTATCATACATATATCGTCGGATTATATTTTTTTCGGACATCATACATTTTCGGACGACCATGTTTATTCTCGCTATAATGAGGGGAGTGGCTTCACACAGACACTGTCAATATATGGATGGTAGCTTTTTAGTGAGTTAGATGTTTTACAGTTAATCATGTCATTACAGAGAAAACCATGACTCCTTCTTAAGCATCCAAAAACCCATAATACGAGGATATTTGGAGCACCTTTAGAATACAGTACCACAACTTCTCGTGAGGACGATCTCTGCCGTAGGTCACATGTCTCAAGACAAGCAACCCGTTTTTTGTGAGAATCCGTCGGACTCGAACCCGTGACCTTTGGATTGTTAGCCTAACAGCTAACCGACTGAGCTACGTCCACACTGTTAAACTTATTGCAAATTTACCTAGTGATGCCTATGACGTTATGGAACTGAACGAAAAGGGTTGAATAGGTGACGGACACTTACGAAGGTTACGGATAGGCATGGTGTCTCGGGACTTTAGTCTACGGACATTTACGAATGATCCCGATGCCATTTGGCACACTTGTCCCATTCTGTAATCTACAAGATACCGAGTGGTGGGGAATGAGCCGATATGCCGCGAACTGAAAACGGCTCCAGCGTCAGCAGCGAACTCGCGAGTACGCATGAATGATATGGTATTTAATCATTCGTCGGGTGATTTTTGTGACAGAAAAGTATGGTAGGGAACACTGTCAGGATGATGTGGATAATAGTAAGGAACAATGGAGGAATAAGCATGACTAGTGACAACACAACGGTGAGTTCGCTTTTGAATCAGTACTGAAAAAATGTAGCCGGTGAAAGTGGCTTGTGTGAATGTTCCAGGACAGTTTCCAGTAGCCAAAATATTTGACACAAAACCATTTCATCCTTTTTAATTGACGTTTTTGTGTGAAGAATATTAGGAGCCGCTATATAATCTATAATAGCCACTAAATGAGTACCTAACCCTTATGATCGTAAAGGGGTGATTGATCTTAAAGGGGATCCAAGGGCTAATGATAGAGAGTTCGGGGTAACCTACCCTAAAACTGGCGACATTTGGATGTGTTCAGCGTCAATATAATATCCCTAATAAACTGCATTCTTGTGCATAATAATGAAAATCAATGAACCGAAAAAATAATATATATATATGTATATTAGTTCCCATTTATAACCATTTTATCCACTTCAATTAGGAGAAAAACGAAATAAAAAAAATAAAAGTGCTTTCGTAAACTAGCGCTTGCTCTAAAATGCGCCGCCGCAGGCTATAATTAGTAAACAAATACTCAAAACTCTCAACACCGCAGGGCCTATTCAGTGACATTGGGTGTAGAGATGATAGATCACTGGGAGGAGCTTATGCACACTCGATGACCCCTGACGTCACTGGGCATTGTCTCGCCGGTGTGATTGGCAACAAAATACTACAAATTACGTCATAGGGTATGATCACGTGTTTGAAAAGTTTGTGGTACTGTATTCTAAAGGTAGGCCGGATATTTAGATATCTTCAATATTAGTTGTCAATAGTTATGTCATAATGATGATTGATATTATGTCCATTATTAAGTCTTGCTTGACAACAGTATAAGGATCTATACCAAAATGTTGCTATTACAGTATTATAAAGAAGTTATTATCCATAATTTTGTTGTCTATTTTGTTACGCCATAATGATGATTAATAGTTAAATATATCATGAGATAAATTATGTAACATAATAGTAACTTGTAATCCACACATTCACATTGCAACATCATTATTCTCTTTCAACAGTATGAATGAAACATGGGGGTACACTTCCTTGTTCCTACGCTGTCATCCTGTTGTTTTCCTTTGTAGAGCTCAGAACGCACATGACTCACAAGTATGTCATCTGGGAGTGTCTATCAAACCCTTTGTACAAGTCTGTCATAGTCATACAGTAAAAACGAAAAAATTATCAATGGTTAAACAGTTTAAGACAAAAAGTATTTCAGCCATGACAACTCGGATCATCAGTAATCGAAGTCGTCAACTGAAAGTAGAGCAAGAAATGTCAGATTGCGATCACGAGTCTGTCACCTTCTCTTTTCGTAGATTTCACTATATTTTGCGAGATGCTTGTCAACACAGCCAGCCCAGCCGAGTAAAATGATCACAGGTCTCTTCTCTTGTATATCTGCCTCTTCGAATACAGCAAAATTATCCTCAATTGTCAAATCGACATCTTCTGCATCAGTTGCCGGCAGTGTAACTCTGTACTCGTGCTTTCTGGCCGCCATGATTGTTGTGACACTCTCATGACATTCAAAGTGGTTGTTGGTTGGTTTATGAAGAAAACAACTATCCAATCAAAACACTCATTCTTATTTAGTAGTCATCAATATGAAACACATTATATCATTGGATGGACTCAAGTAAATCAGCCAATTAGATCGGCGCTTTCATACTACCCTCAACCAAGATGGCGGTATAGCAACTATGTCAACAACGTCTTGACAGACCTGCCACAGCGAGAAAAATAACGCAAACTACTTTTTAATTTCACACTAACAGGTTCTTTCCGTGTGACTTGGTACAGTCATGGGGAGTGCAAAGCAACAAACTGCCATGTCCAGAATAATGAATCTCCTGCAAGAATGGGACAAGGGATCCAAATCTGTCCGAAAGAAAATACTTCAAGATTTTATCCGGCAGAATCAAAGTAAAACTGGACCGGAATTAGAACAAGAATTTGCACAAGCAGCTAGTCTGTTTCTTACAAGACTTACAGCATGGCTACGTCTAACGTATCCTTTAGTTTGCTTGAAGAATGTTCTTGCCAGTGCCTACCTACCCATATATGTCATACAAGTTTTTGGAAAGTGAAATGACATTGACCCAAAGGACATGGATGTGCGTAAAAAACAACTTTAGCTGATGTAAACCAGCTGTGGCCGTGTACCCCTATCAGTTAACATTTTCAGTGAAAAGTGTATTTTGGTCTTATGACTTTATCATAATTTCTTGCTTTGAACACCCCACATACCCATTTTATGTTCTATTTTTTCACAAAACAAGGGGGGCGGTCAGGTAGCCTAGTGGTTAAAGCGTTCACTCGTCACGCCAAAGACCCGGGTTTGATACCCGATATGGGTCCAATGTGTGAAGCCCATTTCTGGTGTCCCCAGCCGTGATATTGCTGGAATATTGCTAAAAGCGGCGTAAAACTTAACTCACTCACTCACTCACAAAACAGGGGTTTGATGTCAGATCACATCAAATCGTCATGATGTATGGTTGAAAAGTGGTGAAATGTATGTGCTTTAATGCTACCTTATTTGGATTATGAGTTCATTAAATCACCAACAAATTCGGGGGCACGGATGGCCCAGTCTAAGGCGCCGCGACCTGCTGTGCAGAGTTGCGTCCCTTGGGCACGCCAGAAACCTATGATTGTGGGTTCGAATCCCAGTTCGCCCAGATTATGTTTCTAGGTTTGTCAGCACCATACCCATGCTCGTGGGTTTCACGGAAGTGGTAAACGTCTGAGACCTGCATCACTTCGGGCTTTCCTCCCACATTAAGCTGACACGCCGTGATATAACTGGAATACTGTTAAAAGCGGCGTTAAACCCAACTCACTCACTCACTCACCAACACATTCACTTGTCCATAGTCAAAAGGTAATACATCCCCTTATTATTTTAGCTGAAAACTTCATTCATACATTGATGAAATCCTTAATGAGTGACAGATACATGATTGGGACATGTCTTCATGAACAGCTGTGTGCAGTGTCAATATTCCTGTCTGCATCTAGTGGGTAAGTATACTTTATCATATGATGGATAGTGTTATTAATACGATAAACCAATCGGATACATATTGTAATCTTCTGATAAATATGCAAATGAGGTCATCCAGCTTCTTTTGTAATTCTATACATAGACATGATGCTAGATTTGACCAGCATCATTTGGACGCCTCCAGGGTCTAGTGGTAGAGTCTCTATCCAGAGAGCGTAAGGGCCGTGTCATACCAAAAGACGTTAAAAGATGGTACTTGTTGTTGCCCTGCCTGGATGGCATTGATGTACTAAAACAAGGACTGGTTGGTATACTGTGTCTGAGTGTAGTATTCATGTTAAATGGCGGCATGGTATATCAATGGGCTAGCACTATAAAATCGGCATTAGTCTGGACTAGTACATGCAGCCACACACACACACACCTCACACAAATGCATGCACATGGCTATATAAATGCAATAATCTTGGACGAGACGTTAAACCCCATTTCACCTCAAAACCTTGAAGAAATGTCTGAACTTGGTTTTAATTCAGTTGATTAGGCCTACAGGGTCATTTGAAATAAATAGAGATTATTAGCTTGTGTATTTCCATATCGTAAATACCATGTATTGGAAAAAAACATGAGAAAACTGGGAAATAGTAATGGGCATATGAACAGGCTTTATGCAAAGTATGATTCATAGATAAACCTGAAGGGTTAGGATTTGAAAAGAGTATTATCAGTATATTTATTAATAGGAAGGCGCAAACTCTCTAATTACAACTGCTAAGTTTTTATCTCTTGGTGAAATGACATTCTCGAAAATGGATCAAAAGTATTTCTTCTTGTTGGTACATTTAAATTCTTGAAAGGACAAAAATTCAGTCCCTGTTTTGGATAGTACTCGATAATGGCTTGTGCTGAATCTTTTTAATGAGAGTCGACTGTATTTATACATAGCCCCGGTAAGTATATAAAACATAACTGCTATTTAGAGGATATTTCATTTGTTTTTTATTTGTGTGAACAAACTAGATTACCAGAATGAACAGGTTCTGCATGATAATATCACCCAAGTTCATCTCTCCTCTTAGAGGCATATATTTTTGTTATCTATTTGTCATGATTATGATTACCGTATTCGACGTAATAAGCGCCCCACTCTAATAAGAGCCCACGGGGATATTTGCTAATATATTGGCTAGTGAACAAACCCAATCAGCACCCCTTCCGATTGATCAATGGACACAAGACTTATTCATTCGCGTATAATACGCACTTGAGTGTTATATGCACCCTTAATTATGGGCAATTAAATTCTGGAAAAATATATCTGTCGTATGTCAATATTTCAGGCTGTCAGCATAAACCACGAAATTTACGATCTTTCAGCTCTGTTTTTTTACTAAAATTATATTCTAATAAGAGCCCCCTATTTCTAATTTTGAGAGAGCCCTGGGCGCTTATTTTGTCGAATACGGTAACCTTTTTTCTTCCGTGATGTTTAAAAGAATAAATTTGTTCATTTTTTGTGAGTAATAATTTTTTTAATTGTCATCAGGCACAAGTTCATGGCAGAGTTTCTGGAAGTTGGAGGTGTTCTGACCCTGCTCGAGGTCATTGGACTGAAACAAGCTCAGGAGGCAGACAAAGCGCAGGCTATCAAGTGTATACAACACATTGCAAATGCTGGACGCAAATACAAGGAGCTTGTGTGCGAGAGCTATGGTATGATCATCTTTGTAACAGGTCTGGGATGGATCAAAATTTCAACCCAGGGTACCTGACCCCCTATTACTGGACCCTGTTATCCGTTAATGGTATTGATTTTGAGTTATTCAGTTTATACAGCTACCCCAAGCTCCCCACAGCAATAGACCATTCGCGGAGCTCTCTACACTATCTGCCACCAATCAAAACTCCTCACTGTGATAGGTGACCACAACCATGCTTGGAGTTGAACTCGCAACCGACTGTCTGTTATGTTTACAAACAAGTGATGACACCCATGATGCTGAATACTCTTATCCCAGTTTAATTATTTTCTTTATTTGTCAATTTGAATTTGTGTTTCATTACAACTATCATGTAATTGGTATAGTAAGAATGTAAGGGAGAAGTTGTTGATTTTCTGTTTGTTTGCGATCACGAACCAATCCGATCAGACAAACAAAAAGGTAAATTCATCTGGGAAATATGGTCAATTGAAAACCTTGTGATGGCATTGTAACTGTGATGGCATTCCCAAAAACATAAACAAAAGTATAAACATTACAACATTTGGGGTTAAAGGGCAAATGTCAAGATTCTTGTAATGGCTGCGCCCACACTGGTGGCAGCGATGTTACCGAGAGTGTAACGAAGGTGTCATGCGCTGGGAAGGAGTTTATCCACTACCCCTGTCATCAACAATGGCTGAGAATAAGGACAGGGAAAAAAGCAGGGCCCCGTAAAAAATGGTATATCCACTGTACTGTGTTCTGCTCCAGGCATCCGGGCTGTGGCTGAGTGCCTGGCCAAGTCTAAGAGTGAGGAGACCCAGGATGCCTGCCGGAACTTGCTGCTGATGCTGGGTCAGGGCAACCCCAAGTTTGAGATGCAGGTGTACAAGGGGCTGATTGCTCTGCTGCCGTGTAGCTCCCCTAAAGCCCAGCAGATGGCAGCACACTCACTCCGAGTTGTACAGGTAAACATCAAGTAGGGTCGGCTTTTACACGTTAAAATATTGATAAGGATCCTATACAAAGTAAGTTTATTTCTGTTTATTAGGCCAATGGCCAATGTGCCAAGTTGTTACAACAATTTCATATATAAGTGGCAATTAGGCGGTAGATGACACAATATGCTTACTATCAAGTGAAGATTTACTTTCCAGAGCTTCTTTAACGAACTTACTAATTTGATCCTATACAGTTTAAAAAAAAGTGATAACACGCCTAATGTGGTATATGCTGTTGACTCTCAATATACATGTACATACATGTGACAGGGATGCGATCAGTATACTGTGTAATGTCGAGTGACCTCGGCTATCAGCCAGTGTTTAAAATACCCGCCTGCCGACACCCCGAAATGGTCTATTTTGCTGGCAGTTTTGAAAAGTTACACGCCTGATGATCGGGCTATTATTGTATTCCCAAATTACATTGCTAGTCTATCAGCTCTGTTTTATGATAGGTGATGTGTTTGTCTTCAGGCGACTGTGAGGCAGGCAAATGTCAGCGTGGTGGAGCCGTTACTGAACCTGCTGAAGACTCTCCACCTGGAGGTGCAGTTTGAAGGTAAGGTACAGGTGATACAGATGTTGTACCACTAGTGTGTGTTATGTACAGTGTCTCAGTGGGTTGTTATTCTTCGTAACTACCCAAGAATGTGCAACGCACTGAGGTCAGACAATTCAATTTGGTTGAGAGGGGAGCAAGCCTCGTTTCACTGTTTCGCATCTTGGCCCACCTAAGTCAGTTAGCGCCTGCTTTTGTGGGCGATATGGACTCTGATTGGCTCAAGATTCAACCCATCCTCCATTTAGACTGGGCAGTTAAGGTTTGCTTAGGGTTCACCTGATAAACCAATTGAGGGTTTGTCAGATCTTCATGCAGAGAGGTTTCATTAGAACTACATTTAGTCCCTGAAATCAAGTTATCTTATTTAAAAATATAACTGTACAAAATAAAAATAATAAAATCCAAATGGAGCCCAGAACAATCCTAAAGCTGAGGCAATCTAGACTTGCCAAATAATTCTAGGCTTGAGTTGGACTCCTCTTTCAATTTTATTCTCTAGGGTCTGGGAGAGGGACTAAGGTATCATATCAGAGTATTAAAAAAATCTGTCTGAAGCCCTGCATTTCGCTTTGCAGAGTTGCTTCCCTTGGGCACGCAGGTTGTGATAAATGTCTAATCCCCTCATCACTTGTAGGTTTCATCACACATCAAGCTGAAACACCATGACATAACTGGAATATTGTCAGCGGCGTTAAAACCCAAATCACTTACTCACTTTAATGAGATTGCACTGATATGCTGGTTGAATGCTTCGCTCACTCAAACCAAGAATTTACGAGCCTTGACACTGATTGGCTTATTAGAAAATTCACCTGACACGACCAATTGAGATGTCCTCAGATCTTCACGCAGAGTAAGTATCGTATCCAAGTAAAATATCTGATTTTTATGCGATTGCTCTGATTCACTACTGTGACATGTTTGTTGTTTGCAGCTATCGAGCTGATCAAGGAGCTGATGGACTACGATGTGTCTACCAGTCTACTGAAGGGTCTGGTGGCGCTCCTCCGACCAGCCAAGGAGGACAGCCTGCCCAGGCCAGAGATCCTCGAAGGTTCTCAATAAGCTTCACTTTTTAACGTAGATTAAGGACAATACACAATCTCAGTGAAATTCACTGCTTGAAATAGAATAGTCTTTAAGTAAACATTTGGTTAGTAATGAAGCATATCTGTTTGAGTAAGATGGAGTGAAAACCTACCATCATTAGGCTCAAAGAAATAATGGTGTTGGTTACCAGGCAATTTTCTCAATTTTATTTCCATCTTCAAAAAAAGAAAATCCTACAATAAATGCTAGAATACTTTATGGTTATGGCGGCAATAGGAGTTTGTGTGCTTGATTTGCGGTTTGCAAATCTGATCTATTCAACATGACTAGACACGATGATTTACAAATTCAATCGTAATGGATGATTTCTTTTCTTCATTGCTTGTTACCATGGCGACAGCTTCTGTCATTATATCTGTGCACTGTGACATAGTGTTTCTATCCTGCTGCCGACAGATCCTGATGTTCCGAAGATAAGTGCCCCTCTACCTGTGTATGTGCAGCAAGCAGCGGCAGCTAAAACTATTGGGTGAGCATGTTTCCATAGCAACACAAAATTGTCTGTACTTTGACTTTGAAATTTTGAGCTCACATACATACTCTTTAAGTTGTTTAAAAAACAGTTCCAAGGAATTGTAGCTCTCCTTGGTGTGTAGTAAACAGTTTAACATATCAACAATGACAGCTGCTTGACAAAGTAGTAATGTTCTACTTTTGTGGCGCTTGCAAATTAGAATTCTGATAATTTCGTTTTTGTTTTAAATGTTTTACAAGAATTAACAGTAGAATGGCAATTGTTTAAGTAAAAGAAGTCATTAGTAGAAAAAATGCATACCAAATTTCAGCTTCATCAGTAGAGTAGTTTCAGAAGATGTATCCAGAGCACAGATAGTGCACTTTGACTAAATTTAAGGTGCAAAGGTCAAAGTGCAAAGGTCAAATCAAGGTGAAATTTCATAATATCACAAGAAACTGTCCCTAGTTCTAACAACACACAATGGAGCGTTCCATACTTTTTGGAAAAAGATGGAATATACAGTGTTTTTTCAAGATGGCTGCCTTGTTAAAAAATTGGATTTCAGATCTCTTGATCAAATTCATGTATTGTCATTTGTGGGAACAAGCATAGGTGGTTAAGAATCATTGGTTGATAGGTAAAGATGATGTTACACACGTACGTGGACACCACCACCGACCCTGTCATCAGTGGATGACAGACAACCAGGCCATGACACAAGCTCACTCCACTATTAAAAAAGGCGTATGTTGATGGTTTTTGCTTCATTTTCAGCATCCTAGCAAGAGACAGAAATGAACTTGCAGAAAAACTAATTCAGGTAAAGCTTGTTATTCTTTGATGATATAAGCCCTGATGGTACATGTACCTTATAAATACAAATGTTTAATCCAATGTTCATCAAATGTTTTTTGAATTGTATCTTTTTTTCCTATTCATCAAAGATGGAGCAGTTGGTAAAAAAGAAATTAATTTAATTTAAAATAGTATTATTTCACATCTTTTTTTCACTTTTAACTCTTGTCGCTGGTATCTGTACACATAGAAATAAATAAAAAGTGTTGCCAGAGTCCTTCAAAGTTTTGCCTGAATGTATTGAATGTATTATAAATGTTCCAGGCCATGTGACTGGTTGTCTAATGTGTATATTTTGTCTCTGCAAGACCCTGGTTGTCTAATGTGTATATTGTGTCTCTGCCAGACCCTGGTTGTCTAATGTGTATATTGTGTCTCTGCCAGACCCTGGTTGTCGCATGTGTATGTTGTGTCTCCGCTAGACCCTGGTTGTCTGATGTGTATGTTGTGTCTCTGCCAGACCCTGGTTGTCTAATGTGTATATTGTGTCTCTGCCAGACCCTGGTTGTCTAATGTGTATGTTGTGTCTCTGCCAGACCCTGGTTGTCTGATGTGTATATTGTGTCTCTGCCAGACCCTGGTTGTCTAATGTGTATGTTGTGTCTCTGCCAGACCCTGGTTGTCTGATGTGTATATTGTGTCTCTGCCAGACCCTGGTTGTCTAATGTGTATATTGTGTCTCTGCCAGACCCTGGTTGTCTAATGTGTATATTGTGTCTCTGCCAGACTCTGGTTGTCTAATGTGTATGTTGTGTCTCTGCCAGACCCTGGTTGTCTTATGTGTATATTGTGTCTCTGCAAGACCCTGGTTGTCTAATGTGTATATTGTGTCTCTGCCAGACTCTGGTTGTCTAATGTGTATGTTGTGTCTCTGCTAGACCCTGGTTGTCTCATGTGTATGTTGTGTCTCTGCTAGACCCTGGTTGTCTCAAGTGTATATTGTGTCTCTGCTAGACCCTGGTTGTCGCATGTGTATGTTGTGTCTCTGCCAGACCCTGGTTGTCTAATGTGTATGTTGTGTCTCTGCCAGACCCTGGTTGTCTAATGTGTATGTTGTGTCTCTGCCAGACCCTGGTTGTCTGATGTGTATATTGTGTCTCTGCCAGACCCTGGTTGTCTAATGTGTATATTGTGTCTCTGCTAGACCCTGGTTGTCTGATGTGTATGTTGTGTCTCTGCCAGACCCTGGTTGTCTAATGTGTATGTTGTGTCTCTGCCAGACCCTGGTTGTCTAATGTATATGTTGTGTCTCTGCCAGACCCTGGTTGTCTAATGTGTATATTGTGTCATTGCCAGACCCTGGTTGTCTAATGTGTATGTTGTGTCTCTGCCAGACCCTGGTTGTCTAATGTGTATGTTGTGTCTCTGCCAGACCCTGGTTGTCTGATGTGTATATTGTGTCTCTGCTAGACCCTGGTTGTCTGATGTGTATGTTGTGTCTCTGCCAGACCCTGGTTGTCTCATGTGTGTGTTGTGTCTCTGCCAGACCCTGGTTGTCTCATGTGTATGTTGTGTCTCTGCCAGACCCTGGTTGTCTAATGTGTATATTGTGTCTCTGCCAGACTCTGGTTGTCCCATGTGTATGTTGTGTCTCCGCCAGACCCTGGTTGTCTAATGTGTATGTTGTGTCTCTGCCAGACCTGGGTGTCTCATGTGTATGTTGTGTCTCTGCCAGACCCGTGTGGTGCACAACCTGATGTTTGCTATGGGCAACCAGGACTACGCTGACAGCCAGAGACAAGCAAGCATCACGCTCGAGGTTCGTCACATACTCACACTCAAATATGTATACACCTGTATGTCCAGAACACTGAATCATTTGGAAATATCTACATTAATGTCTAACATATCACTGTCACCTAATGAGGGGTCATGAGTGTCCCAGGCCCCATGATTTTCTGTGCAGAGTTGCATCCCTTGGGCACACCGGAACCTATGATCGTGGGTTCAAATTCCAATTACATGCATGTTTCTAGGTCTGTCAGCACCATACCCATGCTTGTTGGTTTCACCAAAGTGGTAAACGTCTTTGACCTGCACCACTTTTGGATTTCCTCCCACATTAAGCTGACACACTGTGATATTACTGGAATACGGTTCAAAGCGGTGTTAAACCCAACTCGCTCACTCATTGATAACTGATGAAAAGTCTATAAAACACCAGATGATTCTCTAGATGGTCGAAAGGACAGGGTCATATCATGTAATGCAAAGAACTAGAGGATACAATTAAATACAGGATACAAAGTAAAATAGCTATTGCAGCATGTCATAATGTAAACAAATTGACACAGGGCATGTCTATTTCATACTAAAACATTTTGCTAGTGGTGCTTAATTCTTTTCCAGATAAGAAATATTAGATGCCACATTACATGATTTTGTTTTGTAATTTGAACCTTTTCAAAATTTGGGGATTTATTTTCTACTTTCACAAATACTATAGTTCTGAGGAAAATAATGTTGAAATTGTTCTGACTTAGGTCTCTATTTTCTCTACTTGTGAGAAAGTAAAATGTGTATTTTACTCATGCATACATGAAAATGATAACTTTTAAAAATTTAGGGACTGGTCATTTATAAGAGAGGGTTGGGTGGGGTTGGGTGGGGTGGGGTGGGGTGGGGTGGAGTGGGATGGGGTGGGATGGGGTGGGATGGGATAGGGTAGGGTGGTGATAGGATTGGGCTTAGGCATATTTTTTGGCCCCTCCCTGCCACAATTTTATGTTAAACATTTTTTTATGGCCCATCCAATTTATACATTTAACATTTTTTCATGTTTTTCCCCATACAATAAATGACCAGCCCCTAAAAGTTTTTTCTAGAAGTCACACCCACATCAATACACTCAATCACGTCATCTTGTTCTTGTTGGTTTACAGTATTTCTGTAGGACGTTCCCTATCGTTGACGACCATGTTCGAGACGCCATGGGAGAAGCCTTGTATGATTTGTTTATGGTGAGTATTTATGTCTGAATGTTCCGACTATGGATGTAAGCACTGGATGTGTAATGAAAGTTCTTAGTGTAATCATGTGTTTCTTGTCGTTGTTGTTTGTTGTTTGACGCCGCACTCAGCAATATTCCAGTTATGTTAAGGCGGTGTGTAAATAATTGAGTCTGAACCAGACAATCCAGTGATTGACATAATAAGCACAATCTACACAAATGGGATTCGATGACATGCATCAACCAAGTCAGCGAGTCTGACCACCCAATATCGATAGTCGCCGCTTACGACAAGCATTGGTGCCTTTTATGGCAAGCATCATCAGGGTTGCTGAAGACCTATTCTACCCCGGATCTTCATGGATGTTTTTCTTGTCTGTTGTTCACAAATTCTGTTTCATAAATCTTCAGAATAAATATTTGGAAATATGGAAAATGAAAATAAAATTAATGTATTTTCATATTGAATTTGGCTTTTGGCTGATCATCATCGTCGTTGTCGTCGTCGTCGTCATCGTCATCATCATCATTATTACGTGTATTGCAGGCAAACCCTGAGACCCTGTATGTCAACATGAACCACATCCAGGCGGATGTCCTCATCTCCAACAAAGTCAACATTCCTAAATGTAAGTACCAACATTGTCCCCATGTAGCCCTCAGGTGGCAACATACTGCTAGTGCTGTCAGACATCCTCCCATCCTCCCAGTACACATCACAATATCTCCTGTAACCTCTGACCTTATCTCAAACTCTTGTTATCTCAGCATCATTGTTTATCCTTGTGACGTTTCCAAACCATGGGAATTCCGAGGAAAAAGGGGTCCCAGAGGTCCCCACAGGTCCCTTATTGTAGGGGCTGACTAAAGCTAACCATGCGATCAGGATAGGGCTGGGACGAGTCCAAATTTACGACCCGGGTACCCATTGTTGGTCTCTAGAGTTGGGTACAAAATGTCCGATTGGGAATTGTTTGACCGGAGCCCTGGCAAAAAGTATGAAAATGATAATGCATAAAGTTGACCAAAGCTTAATCTTTTTTAAACATGAATGGAATGTGTGCACAGTCAGAAAACCTTGAGAACTTCAGTGCCTTGTAGTGTCACCATGGAGTTCAAGATAATTTGTATCATTAAACAGTATATCACGTGACTAACTACGGGTCTGGGTAGTTCTGGGGGTACCCTGGTCCTACTCAGTACCCACCCAAGCCCTAGATCCGGAGACTTGGCTTGACTGCATGCCATCATGACTTGATGACGTGGCTCATTGTGTGTCATCATGACCTGATGACGTGGCTCATTGTGTGTCATCATGACCTGATGAAGTGGCTCATTGCGTGCTGTCATGACCTGATGACGTGGCTCATTGTGTGCCATCATGACCTGATGACGTGGCTCATTGTGTGTCATCATGACCTGATGACGTGGCTCATTGCGTGTCATCCTGACCTGATGACGTGTTCATTGCATGTCTCTGCACCCATTTGAAGCCAGTTTCATGAGTGTAGAGTTCTTATGAAACAAACTTTCATTATTACAATTGTGATATTGTGTCTTTTACTATCAGAAGTAATAGGTGACTAACGGGATAAGTTGGTATGGCTAGCTGACTTAATTGATGCAAGTCATCGTATTCCAGTTGCGTGGATCGATGCTCAGGATGTTAATCACTGGATTGTCTGGTCCAGACTCGATTATTTACAGACGTCATATAGCTGGAATATTGCTGAGTGCGGCGTTAAACATAAACTACTATCAGGAATTAATCATTTGCTGAAGACCTTTTAAAAAATCAATAAGAAAACATTGAACCAAATTGCATAATTCGGAGAAATTTAACCTTTTCACAACCTAATGTACAGTACTACTGATAAGGGTAGAATGATCATGTGTTATAAGTTTCCAATATTTGCACATTTGCATTTTAGCAATTCTCAACCTGATTGGGCAGCCATATCACAGTGCTTAATTGTTGAGAAAAATATATGACATCAATCACAGTCTGTGACATCACAAACTGATTACATTACCTCTCTGAACTGCAGGCTGCCTCCAGTGAAGTTTCTCTGTTGGGTTGAGGGCGGTGGGGTAGCCTAGTGGTTAAAGTGTTGGCTTGTCACGCTGAAGACCCGGGTTTGATTACCCTCATGGGTACAATGTGTGCCCTGCTATGATATTGCTGGAATATTGCTAAAAGCCGCGTAAAAAAACATACTCACTCACTCTCTATTGGGTTGACATTTATACTTTTTTTCACCATTTTCTCTCGTAAAATGTCAATGAGTAATTATAGAATAACCTACTTGAAACACAATTACTGATTATCTGTCTCTTGCGAGTGAATGCTGTAAGTTTAGTAACCTTGCCAAAGGCCTGGATTAACACAATTAATTCACTCGGGACAGATAATCCCTACTTCCCCGTAGCTCATGGTTATTCTCTTAATTTATCATATTGATCTTTAGATATTAAAGTGTATTTTTCACACTGTCATATCCTAGCTGTAAGCCTGTAACATGGAGACCGTGCTCACAAAATGTTTAAATGATACAAAGGATAATATGTTTATTCCTGCCCACAGCAATACCAAGAACCTACCTCACATAATTTGATTATTCCCTGGACAATTGTACCTTTCGAAAGATAAACTATACCATATACATCCACACCAAGCATTCATGCAACAGAAAATCTTCACAGATGATTTGATCTTTTTAAAAATTATATGTGAAAATAATGTGGCTCCCGGCACACAATTCGAATAAATTTGAATGAAGATCTAATAATAGATATATTTTGGCCTTCAGGGTGTCCAGATACACCTACCTCTTAAAGCGATGCATGTCGTAATGCTTGACTCACAATACCGTGAATATTTCAGTAGTCTTGTTGCCGTGTTGATGTGGCCTGGCTAACAAGAGCTTGTTATAACATGTAGTGTCTGTGTAGTTGAATGGTTGGTTGATTACGACTCAACATAATACCATTATATGCAGTGCCCCCTCGCTATTGCCCCTTCAATATAGCGCTAACTCTGTCATAGTGCATTAATATCAGATTTATCAAGTTTCATGAAAGAGACAAGCTGGTGGTTATCGGGTCAGGTTCTTTCAAACATTTCGTATATATCACTTCTTGAAATTCAACACAGAATTTAAATTAGGAATCGATACACGAGTAGGTGGGTGGTGTTTTGTCAGGTGTAAATTTGCACGACCTATTGGGGAATGATGACAGCTGTCAGATTGATTAATACATCTGTACGATCTGTACGACCAAACTGTACGATCCCAACTGTCATTCTGATGCTATGACAGCTGTCTTGTAGGCAAGTGGGAACTATATACTCAGGAGGAGTTAACGAACCCAATTCTTTCATATCACTGTTTAGCAGACAGATTAACTATAGAAATATGACTGAATTGGGTGATCTTTAACTTCTTTTGAGTAGTATATATACAATTGTATATCGTTGTTTCACTGTTGTTGACCTGTCAATTGGTTGTTTTTCAGATGAAGGTATGGCCATTTGTAACATACAGAAATAGATATATGATATATGTTATGCTTGGTACTGAGTAAGTTTAATCTTACAACAGCCCAAGCCATGGATCCCAAATCGGGAATACAGTCCTGTTATTAGAGACCGACCATTTGATATAAAAGGGGAGGGGAGGGGGGGAAGTTTGGAATTTATCGAAAAAACATATATTGTCCAAGAAAAAGCTTGAAAAAAGTAATTATTCTTCAGACTGTTGAAGCAAAACCAAGATATTGTAAGCCACCAAATCGCATTGTTATGTTTTTATTATTTAAGCTCAAAGTTTTAATTAATTCAGCTGTAGCTGAAAGAATATCCAGTCTTCATATAAAATCCCAGAATATCAAATGGTTGGACCCTTCGGTCCATATCAAAGTGAACTATATTCAGAAATCAAGCATATTATATATACATCCTGTCCTGCCATGTTTAACATGTGTATATCTCATTGTGTGAAGGAAGGGCTTGTGTATACATGTGTACGGAACCTGGCTATGTAGTCCCTTCATCCTTGATCATCCCGTGTACTAAGTCTATTAACATAAATACCCTGGAACCCATTGCTACAACTAACTACATGATGCTTAAAATAGCTGTTCAATTAATTGAGAGAAATCCTGTGCTAAGGTAGTAGTAAGAGGGATTGGAATGGAAACATTACTTGCGAAGCTTTTGTCGCAAATGAGTCCAAGACTATCTATCCTACTCGAATGGAGATAAAATGCCCTGGATAACCGAGGATGATTCCATTCCTACCAATGAGATATATACTGAGTTAGACAATTAACAGGACATGGACACCCCTGCTTATCTAACCATCATGCAGTGTATATGGAGCACAGCATATACTGGACAAGCACATGCATGTAAATGAAGCACAATATATACTGACTAGCACATGCATGTATACATAGCACACTATATACTGGACTGGTACATGCATGTATACATAGCACAATATAGACTGACTAGAACATGCATGTATACATAGCACAATATATACTGACTAGCACTTGCATGTATACATAGCACAATATATACTGACTAGCACATGCATGTATACATAGCACAATATATACTGACTAGCAGATGCATGTGTACATAACACAATATATACTAACTAGCTCATGCATGTATACATAACACAATATATACTGACTAGCAGATGCATGTGTACATAACACAATATATACTAACTAGCTCATGCATGTATACATAACAATATATACTGACTAGCTCATGCATGTATACATAACACAATATATACTGACTAGCACTTGCATGTATACATAGCACAATATATACTGACTAGCACATGCATGTATACATAGCACAATATAAACTGGACTTGCACATGCAAAATATATACTGACTAGAACATGCATGTATACATAGCACAATATATACTGGCTAGCACATGCATGTATATATAGCACAATATATACTGACAAGCACATGCATGTATACATAGCACAATATTTACTGACTAGCACATGCATGAATACATAACACAATATATACTGCCTAGCACATGCATGTATACATAGCACAATATATACTGACTGGCACAGGCATGTATACATAACACAATATATACTGACTATCTCATGCATGTATACATAGCACAATATATACTGACTAGCACATGCATGTATACGCAGCACAAAATATACTGGACCTGCACATGCAAAATATATACTGACTAGAACATGCATGTATACATAGCACAATATATACTGACTAGCACTTGCATGTATACATAGCACAATATATACTGACTAGCACATGCATGTATACATAGCACAATATAAACTGGACTTGCACATGCAAAATATATACTGACTAGAACATGCATGTATACATAGCACAATATATACTGACTAGCACATGCATGTATACATAGCACAATATATACTGACAAGCACATGCATGTATACATAGCACAATATTTACTGACTAGAACATGCATGAATACATAACACAATATATACTGCCTAGCACATGCATGTATACATAGCACAATATATACTGACTGGCACAGGCATGTATACATAACACACTATATACTGACTAGCTCATGCATGTATACATAGCACAATATATACTGCCTAGCACATGCATGTATACATAGCACAATATATACTGACTGGCACAGGCATGTATACATAACACACTATATACTGACTAGCTCATGCATGTATACATAGCACAATATATACTGACGAGCACATGCATGTACACATAGCACAATATATACTATGTATACATTGCACAATATAAACTGACTAGCACATGCATGTATATGAAGCACAATGTATACTGACTAGCACATGCATGTATACATAGCACAATATAAACTGACTAGCACTTGCATGTATACATAACAAAATATATACTGACAAGCTCATGCATGTATACATAGCACAATATATACTGACTAGCACATGCATGTATACATAGCACAATATATACTGACTAGCACATGCATGTATACATAACACAATATATACTGACTAGCACTTGCCTGTATACATAACACAATATATACTGACTAGCACATGCATGTATACATAGCACAATATATACTGACTAGCACATGCATGTATACATAGCACAATATATACTGACTAGCACATGCATTTATACATTGCACAATATATACTGACTAGCACATGCATTTATACATTGCACAATATATACTGACTAGCACATGCATGTATACATAACACAATATATACTGACTAGCACTTGCCTGTATACATAACACAATATATACTGACTAGCACATGCATGTATACATAGCACAATATATACTGACTAGCACATGCATTTATACATTGCACAATATATACTGACTAGCACATGCATGTATACATAACACAATATATACTGACTAGCACTTGCCTGTATACATAACACAATATATACTGACTAGCACATGCATGTATACATAGCACAATATATACTGGCTAGCACATGCATGTATACATATCACAATATATACTGACTAGCACATGCATTTATACATTGCACAATATATACTGACTAGCACATGCATGTATACATAACACAATATATACTGACTAGCACTTGCCTGTATACATAACACAATATATACTGACTAGCACATGCATGTATACATAGCACAATATATACTGACTAGCACATGCATGTATACATAGCACAATATATACTGACTAGCACATGCATTTATACATTGCACAATATATACTTACTAGAACATGCATGTATACATAGCACAATATATACTGGACTTACACATGCATGTATACATTGCACAATATATACTGACTAGCACATGCATGTATACATAGCACAATATATACTGACTAGCACATGCATTTATACATTGCACAATATATACTGACTAGCACATGCATGTATACATAACACAATATATACTGACTAGCACATGCATTTATACATAACACAATATATACTGACTAGCACATGCATTTATACATAACACAATATATACTGACTAGCACATGCATTTATACATAACACAATATATACTGACTAGCACATGCATTTATACATAGCACAATATATACTGACTAGCACATGCATGTATACATAACACAATATATACTGACTAGCACTTGCCTGTATACATAACACAATATATACTGACTAGCACATGCATGTATACATAGCACAATATATACTGACTAGCACATGCATTTATACATAGCACAATATATACTGACTAGCAGATGCATGTATACATAGCACAATATATACTGACTAGCACATGCATGTATATGAAGCACAATATATACTGACTAGCACATGCATGTATACATAGCACAATATATACTGACTAGCACATGCATGTATACATAGCACAATATATACTGACTAGCACATGCATGTATATGAAGCACAATATATACTGACTAGCACATGCATGTATACATAGCACAATATATACTGACTAGCACATGCATGTATACATAGCACAATATATACTGACTAGCACATGCATGTATATGAAGCACATATATAATTACAATAAGGGACAATGACATATGAAAGGCTTGAGAGACAGAGAGTGTGTGACTTGGAGTTTTGTGACTATGATGAATAGGAGTTTGTGACAATAAAATGTTTGTACCTTCTAACCTGAGTTAACCATCGTGGTAGCACCTAGAGAGATGTGTGATGTGCCCCTAACAACACTAGGTTAAGTGAGTTGTGTCTAGTGAAGTGTGTTGTAACCTCAACAACAGAATACTGTAGAAACTATAAAGAGCTTTAACATTTCTTTTTCAACTCTGATATGATGGTGTGAAATGAAAATATAATAGTGAATAATCACCTCTTTGTAGGAATTGGTGATTTTTTCCAAGTTGAATTTTTTTTAAACATGTTATGATCAGTTTTTGATTTGCTTTAGTGTCAGATGCTGTTTTGAGTTGATGATTGAGTTAACTCCCTTATGTTACACATACATTTCAACTTGCCAATGGTAAAGGTGCTGGTAACATTTTAACATGTATATGATAATCAGAAACTTGTATTACGGGAATAAAGCAGGATTAATTTTAGTAACAGGTGGCTTCTGAAACTACTTAAAGTCTGCAATCAAAGCTCCTACATACACACATATTGATGTTCCAGTCAACTTTTGCTGAAATTATTGCAAAGTCAGAAATTGCTTTTCATTCATTAATAAGAAATTCAGTTGATTTATGTGTTGATTGTTTGTCAAAACGCATAAGCACAACCATGCTTGTGGGTTTCACCAAAGTGGCAAACGTCTGAAAACTGCTCCACTTCAGGCTTTCCTCCCACATGAAGCGGACACACTGTGATATGACTGGAATAGTGTCAACATTGGGTTCCAGCAACCTGTGCTTGTTGCAGAAGGAGACTTAACGGGTCAGGTGATCAGCTTGTTGACTTGGCTGACTGCTGTCATTGTATCCCAGCATGGATCATTGCTCGAGATAGCAGTCACTGGATTATCTGGTCCAGGCTCAATTATCTACAGGCTTTTGTCATAAAGCTTGAATATTGCTGAGTGTGCTTAAAACAACAAACAAACAAATAAACAAACAATTGAAAAGCTTCTTCTGGCAGTTCCAGACATTTCCATCTTATATACTGAGGCTTAGAATTGCTCAGTTGGTCAAACATGCACACTATACATGTTTTTTCAGTGTCAAACCATCGCAAATGATAACAGATGATTATCAGGGCTCTGCTCACAAAGCTAACTTAGCAGTAGGCTGATCATAGTGGAAGTATGAGTGAGTCATCTTAGTGTTAACATTGCTTTGTAGAATTGGGCCCTGATGTTGGACACTTTTCCTGATTGTTCTTCTGTTTGTTGCAGTGGTGGAGACAGTGGACTGAGGGGACAAGTATCGTTCAGCATCATCTTCAGCATCTTCATCTTCTGGCTGCGCAGCTTAGCATGGAGACATTGATTGTGATACACTGTACACGCAAGCTTTACCATGTTGAGAGGCTGATACTGAATGCCATAAAGATGTTTGTATTGTGAAAAATGTATATAGACTTTACAATGAAATATAACCAATGCCACTGGTGTTAGTTTTATATTTACCATAGCACAAGTACAAATAGTTACTGGGCTTCATGGGCTTCGGGAGGAGGGGGGTTAGGAGGAGGTGGCATGGGTGTCCCAGTCGTTGAAGGCACCACAATTCACTGTGGCGAGTTGCATCACTTGGGCATGCCAGAAACCTATGGTTGTGGGCTCGATACCCGGTTCATCCTGATTATGTTTCTAGGTTTGTCAGCACCATACCCGTGCTTGTGAGTTTTACCAAGGTGGTAAAAGTCAGACCTGCATCACTCCAGGCTTTCCTCCCACATTAAGGTGACATGCTGTGATATAACTGGAATACTGTTCAAGGCATTAAACCAAACTCACTCACTCCATATCTTCAAATAACATAGAAACCATTTGATCTTATTATTACCCATAAGGTATAGGTAAGGGTAACATATGTGTCAAAAAGGTTGACGATTTTTGGAAGCGTTTTTTTTCTTCTTATATTTGAATATGAGCAAGTTTTTTCCCCATGCTCAGGAGGTGTAAGTGAAGGTAAACAAAATTGTATGGAAACATTCATCGAGCCATTCACCTTCGAAACAGTATACTCACTGCAACATACGCTGCAACAAAATTCCTGGTTTTCACCCATATCTGCATAGTCTGTCCGTAAATGTTTACGAGCTGCGGGAATGAAGACCTAACGTTAGCGTCATTTTACCTCAACGTCATCAACTTCAATGGCTGCAGTGGCATTTATTACCTCATGTAGGGTCATGTCTTGACTGTTGGACCCCATCGCGGCTCTCGGCTACGGTGTGTATCGGAGGTGGAATGAACGTTGTACCGTATCTTGCGGACAAGGAGTCGACCGATTTGGTGGAGGACAAATTATGATGGATGGAGCCATCTCTTATGGCAGACTTGAAAGATTAGTCAAACAGCGGTATATCACAGGCTCTAGACTCCTACTGGACGAAATCCGGTCAAATGAGGACGATAAAATCATGAGGACAACCACATGTCAACCTCACACTGTTCGAAGTAGTAAACATCAGCCTCGTAAGTTCACCAAGTCATGTCCACTGTGCAGTAGCAGTGATGGACATTATCCTAGCGAATGCAAATTCCTTCCCAACACTGACAGGAAGTATATGGTTAGGCAAGACAGTCTGCTCACCAGGCAGATGGATTATCTCCCTTGAATGTTGCAGGTGAAGTTTCCTCCTCCTGATTCAGATCTGATAGCCTCTTCCATTTCACTGGACTGGTGGTAGAATCTTTAGATGCAGACATTCTGTGGGTATCCCGTTCATGGAGAAGAATGGCGTTGCCGTATGCTCTGCTAAACACAATCAAAGCTCCTACTTACACACATATTGATGTTCCAGTCAACTTTTGCTGAAATTATTGAAGTCAGAAATTGCTTTTCATTCATTAATAAGAAATTCAGTTGATTTATGTGTTGATTGTTTGTCAAAACGCATAAGCACAACCATGCTTGTGGGTTTCACCAAAGTGGCAAACGTCTGAAAACTGCTCCACTTCAGGCTTTCCTCCCACATGAAGCGGACACACTGTGATATGACTGGAATAGTGTCAACATTGGGTTCCAGCAACCCGTGCTTGTTGCAGAAGGAGACTTAATGGGTCAGGTGATCAGCTTGTTGACTTGGCTGACTGCTGTCATTGTACCCCAGCCTGGATCATTGCTCGAGATAGCAGTCACTGGAGAAGAATGGCGTTGCCGTATGCTCTGCTAAACGCCTCACCATACTCAGAAATGGTTATTCATTCACGTATGGATCCACCAGTACAAGTGACTCAAACCACATGGAGAGATGCGTGTGTGATCAGAGCCCCAAACACATGCACTACAGAATGTCCAGGTGAATTCATTGAAGTTGCTGTATCAAGTGATTACGCCGATGCAGATGATTTGTTTACCATAGAACCTCGAATAGACACTCGTCCGAGGACTTGGCCATCAGTGACGAGGACAGTGTAACTCGGATACACAACGTTCATGCTTCTGATGCCTTCTGCATGTTGACACTGAGCAAGTCTAGTTTTCTTGCTCTTATGAGTTTGATGAGGTCAATAGCCCCCATATCGATGGATATAATGTCGAGTCAGGACCATTCCAAGCTGTCATCAACATGGGTTCGGTCCAACCTCCACAAAGGAAATGTAGAAGACCCCAGTATTCATGAGATCGCCTCGTCGAGTTGCAACAAAAATTTAACGAACTGGAGGACATTGGCGTTTTTGTTGGAATCCAAGTTGAATACTTGAATCCTCTTTCCTGGTCAAGAGTGAGTGAGTGAGTGAGTTGGGTTTAACGCTGCTTTTAACAGTATTCCAGTTATATCATGGCCTGTCAGCTTAATGTGGGAGGAAAGGGTGAGTGAGTGTGTAAGTGAGTATGGTTTTACGCCGCTTTTCGCAATATTCCAGCAATATCACGGCGGGGGACACCAGAAATGATGCAGGTCTCAGACGTTTACCACTTCGGTGAAACCCACGATCACTATGGTGCTGACAAACCTAGAAATATAATCGGGGCGAACAGGGATTGGAACCCATAGGTTTCTGGCGTGCCCAAGGGACGCAACTCTGCACAGCGAATCATAGCACCTTAGACAACTGTACCACCCATGCCCCCCCACCCACCCACCCCCGCCACCTGTTCAAGAAAACTAATGGAGGCCACAGGCTAGTCACTGCCTTTGCAGATTTTGGCTGGTACAGCAAGCCACAACCTTCATTGATGCCTTATGTGGACTCAACCCTTTGTCAGATAGCCAAGTGGAAGTTCATTATGCTTTCTACCAAATTCCCCTGTCAAAGGATTCAATGAAATACTGCGGAGTGGTCACCCCATTCCTAGGCGTAAGAGTCTAGGAAAGATCTGCTATGGGTATGCCAGGACCGGACACAGAACTGACGTGTCCCGTATTTGGCACACTCTCAGAGGAGGGCAGAGTAGCAAAACTTGCTGATGATCTCTACTGTGGAGCTGATAACCCAGATGATCTCCTAGACAACTGGCAGCAAGTACTCGAAGCACTCAAGGACAATGGGTTAAGGCTTACCCAAAACAAAGGTATCATTGCTCCTACATCAGCAACAATCCTTGGATGACACTGGCAGCAAGGTACAGTTGAAGCTAGTAAGCACCGTATATAACGCGTCATCCCAGGATGTTTAATTCTCCTCGCACCCCTTTACGCTGCTAATGCAGGACTACAGTCTGGGGACAAGATTCTCTGGTCAGAGAATTTGTTAGAGGCGTTTAAGGCTGCTCATAATGGGTGATGGACCAACACTGTATTGTGACTGATGGCGCTGTGAGGAACCCTGGTATTGGTGCGACACTCTACATGACCCGAGGGACTTCATTACATTACATTACAAGGATTTTTCAATGCGAAATTGAGACAACAGATTTCTTGGCTACCATGTGAGATAGAGGCACTGTATATTGATGCTTCCATGAAACATTTCAGCCCATTCATTGTACAATCTGAATGCTTGTAAACTCACACACAGCAGACAATGTGTACTTGCATTCGAGAAGCTTTGTCGTGGCGAGTTTTCAACCAGTACAAGGGTGTCCACTTTCCTCTCTACATTGAGGGACCGCCTCCGTGGTCTAGAGGTAGAGCGTCCACCCGGAGAGCGAAAGGTCCGGGGTTCGATCCCCGACCGCGTCATACCAAATGACTTTAAAAGATGGTACTTGTTGTTACCCTGTCTGGCGCTCGGCATTAAGGGGCTAAAACAAGGACTGGTCGGCTCGGAGTCAGTATACTGTGTCTGAGTGGGGTATTCATGTTAAACTGCGGCATGGTATCTCAGTGAGCTAGCACTATAAATCGGCATCAGTCCGGACTAGTACAAGCAGCCAGACAAACACACACACACACGTACATGCACGTCGCTATATAAGTGCAATAATCTTGGACGCGACGTTAAACCCCATTTCACCTCACCTCACCTCACCTCTACATTGAGCCGACACCAATCTACAATCCAACACCTTGCAGGAGCATCCAACTTGCCTGCAGACTTTGCCAGCAGAAACGACCCATAGTGCTTCTCAATGCCAGGCACCCCATGTTGTAGTTGATCCGAGTACACGCAACCCGCCTGAAGCAGTAGGACACACATTTGCTGCAGACCTCTCGATAAGGGAGCGACAATTCTACCTTGTCACGTCTGAATGCGCTACTTCATACACTTGCGCCTGCATCATAGAGGCTGAAAGGGGCCAAACTCTTGGTAAAGCCCTGCTAGGTCTCAGCTTAGAACTCCTTCCCCTTGATGGCCCTCCAGTTGTTATCAGGACTGACCCTGCTTCTGGATTCATCAGCTTGGAACGAGACCCCCTACTAATGCAACATCGACTCATTCTGGAAAATGGGAGGGTTAGAACCCAAACAAAAATCCCTGTTGCAGAGAAGGCCATTCAGGAATTACAAGAATTGCTTTGTCAGGACCCCACACGAGGCCTCGTCATGCCAACTTCACTGGCAGTTGTGGTCGCCTGCCTCAACTCGCGCATCAGGGGATGAGGCTTGTCATCAAGGGAGATGTTGTCTCAAAGAGATCAGTTTACAAACCGCCAAATACCAGTCTCTGACTCTGAACTTATCGCAATACAACACGGTAGTCCCTTGACTGACCACCCCTATAGCGGGAGGTTGAAAGGCCAACAAGGCCGTAGACCAAACGGTGAGATGATAGATGTCGGTGACATAGTGTACCTATGGTCTGACCGCAACAAGACTTGTTCTCGTTCGGTATCTTGTTGACCACCTCTGCGGTCTACTGGTAGAGCATCTGCCCGGAGAGCGGAAGGTCCGCTGCAGCAGCTGCACACACATACACACATGTGCATGCACGTCGGTAGCTCACCGGTATCTTCTTGTGGCGAATGATGGTTCCTGGTGCAATGTACGCAGATTTGTAGGATCACAATTACGCAATACATTGTATAGCGTTAAGGTTCAGTTCAGTTCAGTCCCGCCTTACCACATGGAGATATGAACTCCGTCTACGCATGCTGTACCTGTGGACGACAGATACCCGACCCATATGCTAACAACTGGGACCACAAGTGATTCGTCAAGCCCAGTTTTTGAACCAATAGAATGCTGAACATAACCTCTCAGACCAGGACTCAATGCTAAAATGTGGAAGGCCATCATAGACTCGCAATCTGGCAAAACATTCAATGACTATGTGTTGGAATTTCTCACATGCCTTAACTTGTCATGGGGCAGAAAATAATCCCAATAAACCTGAGGGCAGGCTACCCAATGATGGATTATTGGAGATGAATATATTTTTTCAGCCTATTATATTAATCACTGAGAGACCATTTAGTCTGTATTAATAGAGCAAAGTCCTTAAGTACCCACTCATGTGGACCTTTTCTCTTATAAGAGAAAAAGAAGGTCAATCCATTACAGGTATACATGGGTTGGACGGAAGCGGGAGTTCTCTCCCTTGCATTACTCTCGTTGCGTTGAGGTTTGTGTTCACTCTCTTCCTGTTGCCTCCTGGAACAAACACGTGTTTTTATGCGATTGGAGGGTGTTTTATCTCAACCGGCGCACGGCAAAGGGATTACTGAGACGAATAAATGTATGTAAACTCATTATATCATCAAGCTTATGTATCGCGGAAAAAAAGCCAATTGGCGGGCTGACATGTGCCATCGATTAAACGTGTTTGGGCGCGTGGTAATATTGTGTACACGATCCGGGTGGACTTCGCCCGTATCCCCCTTCCAGAAGTTGTATCTCCTACGCATAGCCGCTTAATCTTTTTTATCGTATATATTTTGGAGGGGACATACGGGCGGAAGTCTTGCCATATCACGATATTTTGAGCTTCTGGAGACGCTAGCTCCATAGGTACGGCTTTGATTTTCGTCGTCTTTGTCTCGTTGTGTAGCTTAAGCTAAATGTTTTATGACGTTTTATGGGGGTATTTACAGTGTACATTGTTGAATTCGTCCTGGAACGAACTTGGTTTGGTGGCCTCGTTACACCACTTCCCTTTTTACATAGTATTGACACTGGGTGTGACCATTTATCTTGTTGCTGTTATTTTGTGGTATACAAGCCCCGGTGGTCCCCCTTTCCGCTTTTAATGTCTTGTTGAAGTCAGAGTGAATCTATAAAAACAACAACATGCCTTTTAGTTTTGGGGGAGTTTAGAATCTGCCTAAAAATCTTAAAATTATGTATTTTGAAACCGTTTAGAATCTGCCTAAAATTCTTCAAATTATGTATTTTGAAACAGTTTAGAATCTGCCTAAAAATCTTCAAATTATGTATTTTGAAACAGTTTAGAATCTGCCTAAAAATCTTCAAATTATGTATTTTGAAACAGTTTAGAATCTGCCTAAAAATCTTCAAATTATGTATTTTTGAACAGTTTAGAATCTGCCTAAACATCTTCAAATTATGTATTTTGAAACAGTTTAGAATCTGCCTAAAAATCTTCAAATTTTGTTTTTTTAAACAGTTTAGAATCTGCCTAAACATCTTCAAATTATGTATTTTGAAACAGTTTAGAATCTGCCTAAAAATCTTCAAATTATGTATTTTGAAACAGTATTTGAGTTTCTAGTTAACAACAAGTCGATGCCTAACGCTGCAACATGTGTGTTTTATCCATATTCTAAGCATCCAGTCTCTTTTTTAACTTTTAAGACATCTTTACACACTGATAAAAAGACATTAAAATAATCGATTATGTAAAGCTGTCAGTATATCTCACAATTAATAATTTTTTCTGACATATTGACCATTATATTCAGAGACAGACGTATGACTTAAGGTGTAAGATCAAGTTGGCGTTTTCACAGGGAACAAGTTGACTAAATGGGTCATGTAAATCAATGTATCATAGAAGGTTATCCAGAGGGCGTCATATCTTTGTTTGAAACAACTCTTTTTGTTTTGTTTTTACTTGTTTTGAAAGTTTTTCTTTCAGTAATGAACTCTGATTCCGTTTTTAAACTTTCGAGCTTTTTTACATTTAAATGATAAAGTAAGTATTATGGATTCCGTGTCAGAATAAGGCGTCCCCTCTACTTGAACTACATTCCATAATTCGATTATTTACAGTCCATTCTGAAATGAACCTTTTTTACAGAAAAGAACAGTAAGTAGTCTTGACTTGCCAAATATTATCGACTTGCATGGGCTGTATTGGATGTATTTGTTTCAGGGTCTGTTTGAAAGACTAAGGCTGTCGTGAAATTGTTGGAATATTGGTGGCTGTGCGAAAACAACATTGACAAGGTGCTTTGTTTGAAATTATTCCCTATTCCATCTTTAAATCTATTCTTTAAATACCAATGAAGTCAACAAAAGTGACAAAAATATGTGGCACTATTAATTAAGCATAGGTAAATGTGCACTTAATGCACATTCTTACAAGAATGTTCACACAAGTCAAACCCGATTGTATAGCCCAACAATTCAACCGGTTTGTGTGGATAAAGAAACACTATCATGCCTTGGTGATAGCCAGTGGTGCATAAACGAAGAACGCTATCGGTCTCGCGGTGAAGGTCAAGGTCGTGCTCATATTATCTCAGGCCTCCGTTCAGTGATCCGAAACGCGCAGTGGCGCTCTTCGGGAATGTCTGGAGTGCGATTGACATTAATCGGGTCCACTCGTTTCATTCTGCAAGCTGCATAACACCTCGGGCAGAAATGGCGTAGTGATATTACATGATTTCATTGTAATTCGTGTAACGCCAGATACCGCCAGATGACACGACGATCGATTTTTGAAATAGGTTTATCTGTGCGTAACAAAAGTAAGTAATAAAAGCATTTGAGGGCAAACGGAACAAAATTAAACAGTTCTATACGGTTTACTACGTCCTTCAGGTAGTGTCATGTCACGTGACAGTAACGTGCACGAAACGCGTTCCAATATAGATTAATTCCTGACAATAACGCCGAGATGCTGTAATAGCCGTTTTCAAGATGGCGTCGATTTTAGTAATATTATTGAAAACATATGAACATTGTGTTTGTATGGTATATATTTTTAAAATAAAAATATAATAATTGGGCCGTCTGTCAGATCATCACGGATCAGACACACTTGGACTCGACTTTTACAGTTAATGTCCAAAAGGGAATAGAGTATGAACTGCACGGCGTCACAACAGCATAAAACCGGCTCCAGATTTCTTTATCTTATAATCATGATGTATTTTCTGACAAACTTCATTCTAAATTTCGTTTTGTTTCTTTCTCAAACAAATGCATGAATATAATGGATATCTCACAAATACTTTCTTGTACTGACACTGGGTGTGACCATTTATCATGCTGCTGCTAGTTTGTGGTGTACAAGACCCGGTGGTCCCACGTACCGCTTTAAAGTCTTGTTGAAGTCACAGAGTGAATCTATCAAAACAACAACTTGCCTTTTGTTTTGGGGGAGTTTAGAATCTTCCTAAAAGTCTTCAAATTATGTATTTTGAAACAGTATTTGAGTTTCTAGTTAACAACAAGTCGATGCCTAACGCTGCAACATGTGTGTTTTATCCATATTCTAAGCATCCAGTCTCTTTTTTAACTTTTAAGACATCTTTACACACTGATAAAAAGACATTAAAATAATCGATTATGAAAAGCTGTCAGTATATCTCACAATTAATCATTTTTTACTGACATATTGGCCATTATATTTAGAGACAGACGTATGACTTAAGGTGTAAGATCAAGTTGGCGTTTTCACAGGGAACAAGTTGACTCAATAGGTCATGTAAATCAATGTATCATAGAAGCACGTTGCTATCTCGATAACGATCCAATCAGTTGTCCATCGTAAATAACGATACTTTTATCCAGAGGGCGTCATATCTTTGTTTGAAACAACTCTTTTTGTTTTGTTTTACTTGTTTTGAAAGTTTTTCTTTCAGTAATGAACTCTGATTCCGTTTTTAAACTTTCGAGCTTTTTTACATTTCAATGATAAAGTAAGTATTATGGATTCCGTGTCAGAATAAGGCGTCCCCTCTACTTGAACTACATTCCATAATTCGATTATTTACAGTCCATTCTGAAATGAACATATTTTACAGAAAAGAACAGATGTTAAATTAACTTTAAAAATATAATAAAATGGAGCCAAGGTACCTTTTTAATAATGCAGTAGTCTTGACTTGCCAAATATTATCGACTTGCATGGGCTGTATTGGATGTATTTGTTTCAGGGTCTGTTTGAAAGACTAAGGCTGTCGTGAAATTGTTGGAATATTGGTGGCTGTGCGAAAACAACATTGACAAGGTGCTTTGTTTGAAATTATTCCCTATTCCGTCTTTATATCTACTTTTAAATAACCAATGAAGTCAACAAAAGTGACAAAAATATGTGGCACTATTAATTAAGCATAGGGAAATGTGCACTTAATGCACATTCTTACAAGAATGTTCACACAAGTCAAACCCGATTGTATAGCCCAGCAATTCAACCGGTTTGTGTGGATAAAGAAACACTATCATGCCTTGGTGATAGCCAGTGGTGCATAAACGAAGAACGCTATCGGTCTCGCGGTGAAGGTCAAGGTCGTGCTCATATTATCTCGGGCCTTAGTTCAGTGCGATTGAAATTACTCGGGTCCACTTGTTTCAATCCGCAAGCTGCATAACACCTCGGGCAGAAATGGCGTAGTGATGTTACATGATTTCATTGTAATTCGTGTAACGCCAGATACCGCCGCATACAGTCCCTATGACACGACGATCGATTTTTGAAATAGGTTTATCTGTGCGTAACAAAAGTAAGTAAAGCATTTGAGGGCAAACGGAACAAAATTAAACAGTTCTATACGGTTTACAACGACCTTCAGGTAGTGTCATGTCACGTGACAGTAACGCGCACGAAACGAGTTCCAATATAGATTAATTCCTGACAATAACGCCGAGATGCTGTAATAGCCGTTTTCAAGATGGCGCCGATTTTAGTAATATTATTGAAAACATGTGATGAACATTGTGTTTGTATGGTATATATTTTTAAAATAAAAATATAATAATTGGGCCGTCTGTCAGATCATCACGGATCAGACACACTTGGACTCGACTTTTACAGTTAATGGCCAAAAGGGAATAGAGTATGAACTGCACGGCGTCACAACAGCATAAAACCGGCTCCAGATTTCTTTATCTTATAATCATGATGTATTTTCTGACAAACTTCATTCTAAATTTCGTTTTGTTTCTTTCTCAAACAAACGCATGAATATAATGGATATCTCACAAATACTTTCTTGTCAAGAATGTAATCTCCACTTTCTCGCACTTCACCAAGTGCGCCATCTTTGACTGTTGGCGAGTCATGATCACCTACTCAGAATGCAGGCGATAGAAGTTTGTTGTTTAACGCCGCACTCAGTAATATACCAGCTATATGAGGATTGTCGAGTCTGGACAAAAACTTGAGTCCAACTCAAGTCTGGAATGATTTGGCAAATCTAGATTTCCTCAACTCCTGAAATTAAGCATCGTTCTGGGTTCCATTTGGATTATATTTATGTATTTTGTAGATAATGTATAGTTTTAAATTAGATTTATTTCTGGCACCAGAAGCCATAAAATAATTATATTTATCATTTATTTTATGGTCTCTGCTTGGACTGAATGTCAGTCTAGTAGTTCAGGAAAAATGTTTGGTAGTGCTCTTTAATACAGACAACAAATGTAACGCACGCTAAAGTATCTCCACAATATGCCAATAGATGGCGCTGGCAGTCTTCACGAAAATAGCCGAACGTCAGCTTGGTATCTCCGTAATTGGGCCTTTTTTGTTTGGTTAGTTGCAGAGTATTTGTTAATCGTCACAAAATACATGGACATTTCTTTTTTTCTACTAAATGTTTGCAAAATGAACTTGGGTTGCCTTGTTGTTTAAACGTTCGCTCGTCGCGCCGAAGTCCAGGGTTCGATTCCCCAGATTAATACAATATGTGAAGCCGATTTCTGGTGTACCTCGCCGTGATATTGCTACAATTGGCGTAAACCCAACTCACTCATCCCACGAACAATATGTACGTGCGTGTGTGTGGTGTGGTATGTTTTGCTCAGCCACTTGAGGGCACACGAGCTCATACACATTATGATCAGTTTCCATTGTGGTCAACGACCTGCACAGATTAATGTAGCAGTCTTAAATGTCACATGTAGGGACACATACATTTGTTATTTGTTTATACACAGAAGCATAACACGTATGCATAAAATGTTATGATGGGGAAAATCAACTCTTCAAGATGTATGCCAGTGGTGTGGACTTTGTTGTTTTGTAGTGAGAGTTGGAATAACGGATATAATGGGACAGTGTTTTTACTTCATGGGGCTTTACGTGATCTGTATGTTTACCAACATGCTATAGTGCCCAGAATACGATGCATTATGAAAAGAAAATCGAGTCTTCAACAGGCAAACGGTCAAAATAAGGAACGACCCTCACTGTCGGAGTAAGTGACACATAATCAGCAACGTGTACCCCCATCCTCGCTTTTATTGATTATACGTCAAGCAATCTAGGGACCGATTCCGTCCCGTTAACCCGTAAAATATGAAGGCAGGTATCAGAGGTCCTGACCTCGAGTAAGACCTTCATGGCCCCAGAGAGCACTATTATGCAGTACATCAATCTTGAATGGGGATGGCGGCATCAGTACAGGGTCATCGATCCAGAGGTCGAAACAGCATCAGCAGTTGGTTGTAAACGTTGTCTCCACGTGTGCATGTATCAATGCCTAATAACATACATGTAGCCCCCACGTGTGCTTGTATTAATGCATAACACTATAATGTAGTCCCCACGTAGGCATGTATCAATGCCTAATACTATAAATGTAGTCCATACGTGTGCCTGTATCAATGCCTAATAATATAAATGTAGTCCCCCACGCGTGCATGTGTCAATGCCTAATATAAATGTAGTCCCCTACGCGTGCATGTGTCAATGCCTAATATAAATGTAGTCCACACGTGTGCATGTGTCAATGCCTAATATAAATGTAGTCCACACGCGTGTGCATGTATCAATGCCTAATACTATAAATGTAGTCAACACGTGCGCATGAGTCAAAGCCTAATATAAATGTAGTCCTTGCGTGTGCATGTTTCAATACCTAATAATATAAATGTAGTCCTCGCGTGTGCATGTATCAATGCCTAATACAATAAATGTAGTCCACACGTGTGCATGTGTCAATGCCTAATATAAATGTAGTCCCCGTGTGTGCATGTGTCAATGCCTAATACAATAAATGTAGTCCACACGTGTGCATGTGTCAATGCCTTACACTATAAATGTAGTCCCCATGTGTGCATGTATCAATGCCTAACACTATAAATGTAGTCCCCACGTGTGCTTGTATCAGTGCCGAACAATATAGATTTAATCATCCCCACGTGCGCATGGGTCAATGCCTAATTTTAAATGTAGTCCTCGCGTGTGCTTGTATCAATGCCTAATTATTTAAATGTAGTCCTCACGTGTGCATGTGTCAATGCCTAACACTATAATGTCGTCCCAACGTGTGCATGTATCAATGCCTAATTTTATATGTAGTCCCCACGTGTGCTTGGATCAGTGCCCAACAATATAGATTTAATCATCCCCACTTGTGCATGAGTCAATGCCTAATTTTAAATGTAGTCCTCGCGTGTGCATGAGTCAATGCCTAATTATCCCCCGCCCAACGAAGTTGACGTGGGATATAGAAACGGGCTCCGTCCGTACGTCCATACGTCCGTCCGTCACGTTTCGTTTCCGGAGCACAACTCAGAAACCGTTCAATATTTTTTCATGAAACTTTGCATGTCTGTAAGGTACATGCTGAACTGGTGCCTTTTGCTATTTAGAAATTTACATTTTTTACGTTTCCATGGCAACAAGAATGACTTAGGTTCCAAACTCTTCTTTTTTTACAATTTCCATGACAAGTTCCACCTCGGTTAAAAAAGGTTAGAATTTGTTTAGATTTGATAATGTCATAAATTCTGCAACAAGCGGCGGGGGATATAGCCACGTTAGTGGCAAACCCTTGTTTTAAATGTAGTCCTAGCGTGTGCATGTGTCAATGCCTAACACTATACATGTAGTCCTCACGTGTGCATGTGTCAATGCCTAACACTATACATGTAGTCCTCACGTGTGCCTGTATCAATGCCTAACACTATACATGTAGTCCTCACGTGTGCCTGTATCAATGCCTAACACTATACATGTAGTCCTCACGTGTGCATGTGTCAATGCCTTATTATATAAATGTAGTCCCCACGTGTGCTTGTATCAATGCCTAACACTATACATGTAGTCCTCACGTGTGCATGTATCAAAACCTAATAATATAAATGTAGTCCCCACGTGTGCTTGTATCAATGCCTAACACTAAACATGTAGTCCCCACGTGTGCTTGTATCAATGCCTAACACTACACATGTAGTCCCCACGTGTGCTTGTATCAATGCCTAACACTACACATGTAGTCCCCACGTGTGCTTGTATCAATGCCTAACACTATAAATGGAGTTCCCACGTGTGCATGTGCGTGCATGTGTCACTACATAACACCACAAATAGTGGACACTGAATGAAGCACATACTTGGTGAACAATACCAGGCCCTCACTTTAGATTGTATACGGTAAACATGCAGACTGAAGTTCTGCAGTGCAACAACACGCTCCCAGGTCCATGTGCTCTCCCTCAGTCGCTGTTCACCAAATTTACAACAGAATCGTCAATTAAGGCGCCCATTTCAGTTCCTGGATCCCTAAACAATTCACTCCCTTCCCCTCGTTTTCGCCACCTATTGATCTTTTTACTCTATATTTAGACGCATTATACATTTATGGTTGTAGAAACACGGAGGTCGATAGTGTTCAATACCGACAGCTGGGTGTCAGCAAACAGTACCGAAGTCGGCGTGTGTGTCCGGAGCGTAGCAGATTCGGCATTTGAGGACGTTGCTGTGTAAAGAACATCTGTATGGACGGACAGATCAAGTATGTATATATTATGTATTTCTGCGATGACATGGCTGAGGTCGTGACCTTTCATGGACGAATCTATGGATGGAGGTTTCGCATTAAGCGTAGAGCAATTGGCATCAGTTGCACACCATCTGCTCTTGATTCAATAACAGGTACTAGTTATATCTAGATCTGTGGGTATTTGCTCGAAAGATAGCATATCTGCCGTGATGGAGGAAACCATTTTGCAGACGGTGCCACAGTTCTAGCGTCTTGGTATGCTGGGGCTGTGCATCGGTATTATCAAGGTTGCAGTCAGTCATATATATTTATTAATTTAAATATTTATAAGTTTTGAATACTGAGATCATATTTAACTCGTAATGCATGTTCATTAAAATTACCTCACCTTGAGAACGTTCATTTTATCGATCTGTTTGAACATCACGATGAGGTCGTTGCCTCCATTGATGTTTGCAGACCACGTGTTGCCGGCGGCATTGTTTATAAGCGCAGTACAGCGATGCCTTGATCCGGTGGTTCAAACCTGAGTTTGTCCGAAAATCATGGTGCTTGTTTCATTTATATGTTTAACCATTCAAGGCTGATTTAGCAAAACCAACCTGATAAAATGAAAATGACTCTCATTGATAAACCTATCAGTTCCTGGGTGCACCTTATCGTGTCTTCTCTGCGCAGTGAACAACATATAGTATACTGAGTGTCCGTTATTCCACTCCGAAATTCAGAACGGTTTTTTATTTTTTCCAGTGCGACGATGCCGGGACATTGGTGGGGCAAGGCCGTCAACATCTACGCCCGCCTTCAGGTGATGGGAGGTGAGTGAGTGAGCGAGCAAGTGAATTGCGATCGAGTGGGTAAGTGGGTTACAGAGTGAGTGAGTGAGTAATTGGGTGTGAGTGAGTGAGTGAGCGAGCGAGCGAGCGAGCGGCTACTTACTCTTGTAATGAACCATGAAGGGAATCGAACCTAGGTTTTCTGTTATAATCGGACACTTTCACTACAAGACTGCCCATCGCTGGAGATATGTCTGAACAATGTCTGACAATTCTTTGCAATACTATGTTTAATTAACTAAAAAAACAATGCCATACTGCGCTGTACAGTGAAATTCCACTGTGTCACTAATTATTCAGATCAGTGTGTATTCAGCCATAATGTACGATTTGTTTAAACATGTACCGTTCAAATTGACCCGTAACTGGCGCAATTACAATTCCTAAAGCCTTTTGTGAAATATACTTAAAATTCTTTAGAACTTAGGTATCAAACTCCTCTTGTGAATATATTTCACATTTATATATTATTTATTTATATTATTATCTATTATATATTTATATATTTTTTCACATTTATTTTTTTCCGTTTGTTTCATTATTTAAGTCCTCGGAACGTTTCCCCTAAATAATTTTAAACGGATTACAGACACACGTACATATGACCGACAGCTGGCATTTTCGGTCGGTTGCTATAGAGATCTGTATGACGGTTTCCCCAGATCCCCGTGTGACGTCATGGCCGCTGATGCAGAGCCCGTGGGCCGTGTCGGCTATAGTTGTGGCGTACCTGGTGTTGGTGAAGCAAGGCCCGAGGCTAATGGAGCCTCATAAGCCTCTGAATCTGCAGCGCATCCTAGTGGTGTACAACCTCAGCCTGGTCTGTCTGTCCTGCTATATGTTTTATGAGGTACGTGCATTGTCTTCTCGAACAGAATCTGTTAAAGATAGTCATCGAGTCATACTAAAGGGCTGGAAGACCTACAGTAACACGTGACCTTAAACGTCACAATCGAATTCCCTTTCTGCATGTTTCAGCAATGCGACATCCTGATTAAATCTATTTTCCAAAACAGTGGAGTAAACATTGTAAACAGCCTTGGTTATCTTGAGTAATATAACTCTATTCTGTCACGGACTTACATATTCTGTGGAGATAAATACATTGAACTTCTTTTGCTACCACAGCTTCGTTTGAGTCTGGTTCGAAATACCCAACGCTTAAAATAGACACTGGATTGTCTGGTCGAGACCGGTTATATCCAGACATATAGCTGGAATATTGCTGAGTGCGGTGTTATAAGTGCAATAATCTTGAACCATATTAAACCCCATTTCACCTGACCTCACCTGTTACACAAAGCTCCACTCGAACCGGGGGCGATGGGGTAGCCTTGTGGTTAAATCGTTTGTTCGTCACGCCGAAGGCCCGGGTTCGATTCCCCACATGGATACAATGTGTGAAAACCATTTCTGGTGTCCCCCGCCGTGATATTGCTGGAAAATTGCTAAAAGCGGCGTAAAAGCATACTCACTCACTCCACCCGAACCGCTTGTAAAGTGACCGCTTGTTCCCAACCTGCAAGTGCACTGTACCTAGAGAGTCTGTTTGTTGTTCAGTGTCTGGGATTGTCTGCTAATCGTGGTGAAGAAATTCTTGAAAGTGTGTTACGACCAACAACATTAACAGCTACATACGTTAACAAATCTACACCCAGTCTGCTTTGGATATCGACACTAAACTGTAGGGCAGAAGAAAGGATATCGAGTTTGTTTTTCATGTATTTTTTGAAAATTGTTAAATTTGATCATATCTATTTGACCATCACTCATTCCACCAGAGGCAGTGGGGTAGCCTAGTGGTTAAAGCGTTCGCTCGTCACGCCGAAGACCCGGGCTCCATTCCCGACATGGGTGCAATGTGTGAAGCCCATTTCTGGTGTCCCCCGCCGTGATATTGCTGGAATATTGCTAAAAGCGGCGTAAAACCATCCTCACTCGCTCATTCCAGCAAGTAATCCGTCTGGGTATTTTTGTGTATTAGTAAATTCTTTCAGTGAAGACTGAGGTAAGAAAAGAATATGCTACCACATGACCTCTACCATGTTTCAAAAGTCGTAAATTTGTGCCGAAACAAAAAGCAAATTTATTGATTTTCAGGAATAAGATGTCTAAGATACCCCCCAGCAGCTGTTTATTAAAACGAATTATTGTTTAATTTTTTTAAATCAATGATATTTGAGAAAATAAGACCATGTAGAAGTATTCTTTGTCTGCTGACTAAGCGCCAGTACAGTAACATGATATTTGCAATGGAAAATAAAATATATGATAAAATCTACTGAGATGTACAGTTTATATTCAGTCTGCTGTAGGATATTGATGATAGAGCCACGGACATAAACGTGTGATCCAGACAAGGAAGTCGTGACTTTGTTACCACTGAGCTTCTGTTGGGAGTAAGAGTCCGGAGCCACTTCATTTGTTTGTTGTTTAACGCCGCACTCAGCAGTCTTGACCAGACAATCCAGTGAGTGACATCATGAGCATCTGTCTACGCAATTGGCATACGATGACATGCATCAGCCAACTCAGCGAGCCGGACCACCCGATCCCGTTAGTCGCCTCTTACTCCAAGCCATTCGTCACCACTGGCATGTTTCTGTGACCTTCAAGGCTCGTCCCCCAAGGCTCGCCCCCCTCTTGAAGGCCACCATACGTCGAAATGACGCAAACAAATCAGAATGCGCGTCAGGATTTGGGTACTACGATCGACATAATCCCGAGTATTTAAATTTATTTGGCAATATGCGTTTGTTTAAAAACTGCTGAAAAATGAAGATTGTCAGTTCCACACCGCAGGGTATACGGATAACAGATACAATGTGATACATACATTGCCGTTGTTACTTGTAGGGCTGCGATAAATTCAAATTTGCGTTAGTTTGCATTCAGGAAACGGCACACTTGACGAGATCCGTTCATTTGAGCTATAACTAGACCTGGCTCTCCAAAACTACATTCCGTGTAATATCCCATTGTAAAATATACCAAAAGTTGAAAAGATGTGTTAAAATCTTCGATATCAAAACAAATAATATTATTCACGTGCCTATTAAACTCTCATATGGAATATAGTGTTGCGGATGTCTGGCCATTGGTGAGATTTACAAATATGATTGTAACAGACGACGATAGTTAATGCTCCAGTAAAAACATAAACAACAAAAGTAACTTTCTTCCTATTAATAAAATACATGTTGTGCTGAAATACAAAAATTAGTAAAGTGAACATGTAACTATAGAGATGGCTGGATTTGCTCAGGTCATTCATATTTTCATGGTATTCATACCCCATGTGAAAAGTACACAATTAAGGTCTATGTCGGCCCAGCCGAGTTCGGTTTGTGTACCAAATAATAGCTTTTATTAACTCTATGTAAATATGGCTTTGTCGGAAATTGCTCGGGGGTATAAATTCAATATATACCAGCGAGCATTGACATATATATAGAGACAATCCACTTCCATTACTAGTGGGCCCGTGACGAGCCGGGGTAGATTAGGTCTTCAGCAACCCATGCTTGTCGTAAAAGGCGACTGTGCTTGTGGTAAGAGGCGACTAACGGGATCGGGTGGTCAGGCGCGCTGACTTGGTTGATGCATGTCATCGATCCCAATTCCGTTGATCGATGCTCATGATATCAATCACTGGATTGTCTGGTCCAGACTCGAATATTTACAGACCGCCGTCATATAGCTGGAATATTGCTGAGTGCGGCGTTTAACAACAAACAAACTAACAAACAACCATAACTAGTGCTTTAACCGTGATGTTTAACTGGCTTTATTAGCATATAAACGGATTCGTGGAGATGGATAATACATATCAAAATTAGGATAGTGGTATATTTAAAACGGATTATATTGGTATAAATATATATTTGGGTGATTATCTGTTTCTCTAAGATACCCCTACACACCTGTGTGTTGTCAGATCTTTATTACATTACCAAGAAATAAACGAACAAAAAAATACAGGTTGCTAGAAGAAAAATGGATTGCTCAATAAACATTCATGACCTTGTTTTGGTTTATGTACCACAAATCATAAACCCGAAAATGTATAAGATTCGAACGAATTATTTCTACATTTGTAAAAGAAAAGAAAGCCCTTGTAAGAAGATCAGCATTAAATACTGATAGAAATTGTTAATGAAAACTTAATGTCATTCCAGTATATGTTATGGGTTACATAAATAAATAAATTACATAAATGGGTGACGTACATATTTTCTGGCTTGTCTAACCTGTAAGATGTAATTCCCACTCAATTGAATAAGTTAACCGTATTTATGTTATATTCAGCGCACTGTCCTACTCAGCTACATGTCTTAACATTAGTTGAAGAGATTGTTATTCTTCCTTTTCCTCTTAACACCTTAAATTTGAACGAGCTTTGAATATTAAGGCTTGGTTGTTGTTTAACGCTGCACCAAGCAATATTTCACCTATATGACGGCTTCTCGTACATAATAGAGACATCACCCCGATTATGTTTCTAGGTTGTTGTAAATAATTTGCAGATAAAGGATGAACAGCTGAGAATGAATGAGTTGAATGGCCTGCCTAATATACTTTTTTGTACAAAGGAATATCTTTATATCAGAGAGGTTTAATACTTTTACAAGGGGAATAAGCGAGTGCTGCTGTAACGCCTACATCAACTTTACTATAAGATGCGGGTAGAAGTAGTTCTCGTGTTCATACGCCAATATGGAAACCTTCGAGAGGGGCACGAGTCTGCATTCGGCTTGCATTCGGCTTGTCATGGAAAGGGACGAGTTGGTCACCAATGACTACATTCGTCACCACTCGCCCCTTTCCGTAACCTGCAAGAAGACTCGTCCCCCTATCGACGAATGTTATGTGCGAAAATACGACAAACCAATCAGAATGCGCCTATGATTTCAAGTTCTTCGTCAAAGAATCCCTCAGAAATAATTTTTGATTTTACATATGTCTTGCATCTAAAAATATACCCAAGACACAGTTAAATGTGTTCAGTCATACTGTATAATTCCGCATGTCCTGATGTGCTTTAAATTGCATCTAAAATATATATAATATATTGGGAAATATATGTGAACCATTACACGAGTTGACAATTGTTTTAGGTATGCCCGTTTGCGCTAAGACGGAACCCGGTCACAAAAATGGCCACGAGAGGGGCACGAGTCGCTATTCGGCTTGTCCCGGAATAACACGAGTTGGTCTCGAATGCAATGACTACAAGCATTTGTCAAACCCAATCTGCCAACAGAGGACGCTGACATCTTTTTCCAAGCTTAGCGGAAATATAGCCCAACGTGAGATTCGTCACCACTCGCCCCTTTCCGTAACCTGCAAGAAGTCTTGCAAAATAAAAGTCGCTATCTAGTCCCAGAATAACACGAGTTGGTCACGTTGAGCTGATAAGGGAGGTAACTCTGTCGACAATCGTTACATTCGTCACCACTCGTCCCTTTCCGTAACCTGCAAGAAGACTCGTCCCCCGATCGATGAATGTTCTGTGCGAAAATACGACAAACCAATCAGAATGCGCGTACGATTTCAAGTTCTTCGTCAAAGAATCCCTCAGAAATAATTTTTGATTTTACATGTCTTGCATCTAAAGATATACACAAGACACAGATAAATGTGTTCAATCATACTGTATAATTCCGCATGTCCCGATGTGCTTTAAATTGCATCTGGAATATACATTATAATATATGAGGAAATATATGTGAACCATTACGCAACGAGTTGACAATTGTTTGAGGTATGCCCGTTTCTCTTAGTCGCAAAAATGGCCACGAGAGGGGCACGAGTTGCTATTCGGCTTCACCTTGTCCCGGAATAACACGAGTTGGTCATGAATCCAGTCGTTAGAACTGCAAAATCATTTCTTGTGTATACTGTACACGTACCTTAACGGGTTCGGCCGGGGGACAGGTTTGCCCGTGAGCTGAGCTGGTTGCATCCATTTACTGCACAAGTATCCGCTGATCCCTGGTCCTTAATCCAGTGTAGCCCGATTATGATCCGTGGGTACAGTGGTACGCGGTGTCCAACCTGTATCTTTATGGGCTGTCCGCACACATTTAGCTGAAACCGGTTCTGGGTTATAACTAGCCTCAGAAACTACAGGATTTTATAAATATCTTGGTGTTTACTAAAGTAGAAACTTGTCATGGCATAAACATTTGTATCAAGCTGCTTTACAAGCTAGAAAGGTCTTTGTAAGTATCCATAAGAGTTTGAAAGTTTTAGAAACCATTTCTCATCAATCATTTTTTTAAATATTTGATATAAAGATACTCCCCATTTTGTTGTATGGGGCAGAAGTCTAGGGGTTTACAGCACTTTGATGCCATAGAAAAGATTCATTTATATGTTTGCAAAAAGTATCTAGGTGTTAAAATAAACACTTCCAGCTTGGTGGTGTATGGAGAATGTGGAAGATTCACTCTCTATGTATATTCAAATATAAAAGTTATTAAATACTGGCTGAGACTTATTGACATGACCTCATATAGATTGCCAAAGAAGTGTTATAATATGATGATAGTTTATGATAATAACGGGAAAAGAAACTGGGTTACAGGTGTTAGAGAATTGCTTTTCAGTTGTGGCTTTGGTGATATTTAGCAAAACCAAAATGTGTATTCCAAATCAATGTTTATACTTTCATTAACCCAGAGATTAAAGGATATTTATTTACAATCTTGGACTGCATCATCAAACAAGTGCTCTTATTAGAAAATGTTTAAATCAGAAATAGTTATGGAAGATTATTTATCAAAAGTTAATGTTAAAAAATTTCGAACGGCTCTTTCACGTTTTAGATGTTCTTCTCACGACCTTTTAATAGAAACAGGGCGTTATGCAAACATTCCTCGTGAAGAAAGAATCTGTAATCTATGTAGTTTAAACTCAGTAGAAGATGAATTTCATTTCTTACTTGTATGTCCAGTGTATTCACACCTTAGAGAAAAATTCCTGCAAGCTTATTATTACAGGTGCCCTAATATTATTAAATTTGTTACACTGCTGTCAAACACAAAAAGAAGTATCTTACAAAATGTTTCCATGTACATATATTATGCCTCTTTATACCGACAGAACCTTATGAAAGAATAATCTAAGCTGCTTGGTATTAGGAAACTATTGTGTATATACATTAAGTACACTTTTATAGATATTTGCCATTTGAATAAACTACAAACAAAAGAGTTAGAAATGGTATTAAACTATTAGGCTGTCATATGATATTGTGGGACGTGATATTACAAATGGTTTAGTATAGTTATATGTATATGAAATGATATGATGTGACATGACATGATGTGATATGATATGATACGTGTTGTGGTGTGATATGATACATGAGGGGATATGATGCAATATGTTATGTGTATTATAGAAACTGGGTAAATACTGTTTTTTTAGTGTACATATTATATGGCTTGCGGTCGTACAGTGTTGAATAAATATTGATTGATTGATACTATAGGCATGTGGCCTCTTCAGTACGTGAAATAAAGATTGGAACTAGCCTTAGCTACTCATACTTGTCGCTAAAGGCGACCGACTAACGGACCGGTTGGTCAGACTCGCTGACTTGGTTAATGCATGTCATCATATCCAATATGAGTACATTGATGTCAGTCACTGGTTACTTACAAACCGCTGTCATATAGATGGAATAGTGCGGCGTTAAACAACAAATGAACAAATCGTCCCTCATTTAACCATTGTTTGATTTATTTTCAGTTCCTTGTGTCGGCCATCCTCGCCAACTACAACCTACGTTGCCAGCCTGTCGACTACTCCAACGATCCTCTAGCCATGAGGGTGGGTTATGCCATTGTTCTTCTATTATGTGACACGTTTGATGTGTGTGTGTCAATTCCGTTTTTTAATCAGCTTGATAACATATGCTTAAAGAGACCGACACACATATACACCCATACACACTACAAATGGGCGGCCATTTTGATCATCCAATCCTCATTTAGTCAATTTTCAACAGGAGTTGAAGGGGACATCTCCTGGCCAAGTACCCGTGAATATCCGGGGTAGAATAGGTCTTCAGCAACCCATGCTTGTCGTCAGAGTGCATCTTCCCAAGGCAAGCGTGTCCACTAGCCTATATCAAAGCCTAGTTTCTACTTGTCTTTGATAAAAGGGCTAGTGGTCGCCCTTGCCTCGCGAAGATGACTAAAGTGTCAACTAACAAGTACTCCTTTTATGTTGCGTTCGCCCTTCGGTTTCACCTCTTTCATATTGAACAACATGATCTACACACAAGTAACCCCTCCGTGGTCTAGTGGTAGGGCGTCCGCCCGAAGAGCGGAAGGTCCGGGGTTCGATCCCCGGCCGCGTCATACCAAATGACGTTAAAAGATGGTACTTGTTGTTTTCCTGTCTGGCGCCCGGCATTAAGGGGCTAAAACAAGGACTGGTCGGCTCGGAGTCAGTATACTGTGTCTGAGTGGGGTATTCATGTTAAAGTGCGGCATTGTATCTCAGTGGGCTAGCACTATAAATCGGCATCAGTCCGGACTAGTACAAGCAGCCACACAAACACACACACGTGCATGCACGTCGCTATATAAGTGCAATAATCTTGGACGCGACGTTAAACCCAGTTTCACCTCACAAGTAACCCACTGGCCAGTTCACACCTGATGGTAATTGTCTGGGAGGAAGATAGGGTCCTCATGCAACTTACATTTTTGTAATCCTCAGCGTCTTCTAAGTGAATTTTCCAAGGTGAAATATTGTCCCATTGTGTCCATTAGTGTCCACTGGTGGTCATTTTGACGGCCATGATGGCTTTCCGACGAAATTGAATAACAATGTCAAAAGTAGGTGTTGCAATTTCAGTTAAAGAAACGGACGTAATTTACAAATCTATGAGGTGTTGTACACTGGCACTCTTACCATTGGAAACGTAATTCAGAAAAAGAGGAAGAAGTGTTTCTTTGTCTCAGGGTTACAAGAGATGTAAAATTTTCAAAAGTAAATCTATGTTCAAAGGAGAAGTCATCTTCCCGTGGCAAGAGAGTTAACTGACTTTAAAAGTCCAGTTTCCACCCTTGCCAAACTAGGTTGGATTTACTGGGCTCGATCGTAGCGCCACAAGTGGCTATTACCAGTTATGTCCCTTCTAAGCCCCTCCTATGGACCAATCAGATTCCACCTCTCGTATCACTTGCGTTTGCTTCACACAAAATGGTGGCGCCCAGTCAGGACGATCTGATCGATAATCAAGATCTATATTGTGATAAAACGGGTCTTACATCGCGAAATGCATCAAATCACGTGAGCACCTTGATTAAAAACATGAAAAGATTTTGAAAATATCTGTTGACAACGAGTTGGCGGTGCACATGTTTTGCAAATCCTGCAATCGACCGAAATCTGAACGACAGTTTACGAACCGGATTTCGATTTCGGTGCACGATTTTGATTGGACTATGCATAGACTCGTTAGTCCAGCCAAAACGTAACTCCATAATACCAGCCTAGTTCGGCAAGGGTGGAAACTGGACTTTTATAGTCAGTTAACTATCTTGTCTCGGGAAGATGTGGAGAAGTGGGTATGATAATGTCCAGCATATCGCAACATTCTAGCAATATCACGAGAAGCAACATCAAGAGAGTACTTTATACATTGTGCCATGTGTGGAATCGAACCTAGGTCATCGGGGCGGGCGGTAAGCCTAGTGGTTAAAGCGTTCGCTCGTCACGCCGAAGGCCCGGGTTCGATTCCCAACATGGGTACAATGTGTGAAGCCCATTTCTGGTGTCCCCCGTCGTGATATTGCTGGAATATTGCTAAAAGCGGCGTAAAACCATACTTGCTCAGTCACTCATTGGCGTCAGTACCCGCTACCTGCGAGACAAGAGCTGATCGTAAAACAATGTCGCGAGTTGTTTCCCCAACCATTAGTTAGCCTCTAGGAAACAATTACAGAGAAATGTTTACAATGGAAGTTACAGGAAAGGTTATGCTGGTAGTATTTAAGACCATTGCCGATATTGAAATGTACCGTCTTCGTTGCGTGGTGGATAGAGCGGACAATGTGATTCATGGTTCGATCTTCTGGCTTCTTCATAGCAACATACGTTGAAATATGGTACTTGTTGTAACCCTGCCTGGTGCTCTGCTTTACGGGGATAAAACAAGGATTGGTCGGCACGGTTTCGGCATGCTGTGTCTGAGTGGGGTATCCATGTTAAACTGCCACATTGTATCTCCATGGGCTAGCACTATAATACCGGAAATATGTATATATATATAAAAGTTGTGGTTATTTTTCAGATGGCCAATGTATGCTGGGTGTATTTTGCATCTAAAGTTGTAGAGTTATTAGATACGGTAAGAATTTAATAAGCGCATGTGATAAAAGGCATTATTATCTTTAGAAGATTATCATTCTGTGTTTTCAACGTACAGTTGTGTAATTGGTAGATTGTACTGTTTAATAGAACCAGATTCACAAAACGAGCTGTATCAAATCTATGTGGAATGATCACATCTTACTGACGAACCCTGAATTGACACAATGGACGTTCAGTCGACTGATGCACAGTTAGGACTCTCGACAAGGCTTGTTAAATAAAATTGTTATCTATTACCCGTTGTTGTCACTGTTAATCTGCTGCTTATCACAATATGTCATGCATACCTCTTATCAACTTGATAACGGTGTAAGATTCTACATCGAAACTTCGCTATTTGCATAAAAAATCAGAAATTATTATCCATAAAGTTACTTACTAACTAATATATTAGTTGTTTCTCATGAATTTACTTTGACCCGTATGAGGCGCCGTTTAGCTGTGTATTCCAAAAACTTGTCGCGTGGTATTCATGACTCAAGTTTACTTTCTAGAGTTAAAGATTTTTAACATACTAAAAAGTAACAAAATATATAAAACACTCCCTCCCTACCCAAGCTGTTTTGAAAGCATATTTTTATATTTGGCTAACTGTCTTTTTAAAAAAATAATTCAAATTAGGTACCACGATTTTATAACATTTGTCATTGTGTGTTGATTTCCCACGTGACCACTGTCAGCTGTTTTTCAGATGTTTTTTATTCTGCGGAAAAAGAACGGGCAGATGACGTTTCTGCACGTGTTTCACCACAGTACCATGGTGATCCTCTGGTGGCTGACCGTCAAGTATATAGCGGGCGGACACAGTGAGTTATGTTAGACAGTATAAGATAGCATTCGTGGTCTAGTGGATAGAGCGTCCGCCTGGAGAGCAGAAGGTCGGTGGTTCGATCCCCGGCCGCGTCATACCAACAGACATTAAAAGTTGGTACTTGTTGTTACCGTGCCTGGAACTCGGCGTAAGGGGATGAAACAGTGACTAGTCGGCTCGGGGTCAGCATAATGTGTCTGACTTAGGTATCCACTTAAACTATGACATGGTAGTTCGGTGCGCTAGCACTATGAAACGAACATTAGTTGGGACTAGTACAAAAAGCCGAACACAAACCTGCGTGCACAATGCTATGTATAAGTGCAATAATCTTGAAAGCGACGTCACCTCACCTCACCTCAGGATATATGGAATGAGGTAGTGTTTTCGGACATTGGTTCAAGACAACGGACATGGTGAAATAAGGAACTGAATAACCTTTTTTTACACATCATTTATTTCATGGGGAAGTCTATAATGACCGCCCTACGACGTTTTAGCTTTTGTAAAATCTGTACCAAAAATATTGTTTTCAAATTACTTTCGAAAAAGGAATCCCGTAAATATAATCTATCCTCACTGTTTTAACTCTAACCACCCTTCAGCCGACGCCCCAGTCCCCAGTCCCCTGAAGATTCCGTTTAGAATTGATCTTCAGCAACCTGGCTTGTCCCTAAAGACGACTAATGGTATCGGTCGGTCAGGCTCGCAGACTTGCATGTCATCGTATCCCAATTGCGTAGATCGATGCTCGTGATGTCAATCACTGGATTGTCTGGCCCAGACTTGATTATTTTCAGACCGCCGTCATATAGATGGAATTTTGATGAGTGCTTCGTTAAACAACAAACAAGATCCCACCCGCTCCCTTCTTCCCAATTCTACCCTCTTAGCTAGCTACCTAACCACACCAGGTGCATGTGACTCATGACACTATACTTACGCATCATCATTCATCCCTCCCTCAAGACAGAACTACCCATCTAATTTACCCTCCTCTCTTTGCAGCGTTCTTCCATCCGTTGTTGAACAGCTTAGTGCACATATTCATGTACAGTTACTACGGGTTATCTGCCCTTGGGCCAGTGCTGCACAGGTACCTGTGGTGGAAGAAATACCTCACTTCTCTACAACTGGTGAGTGGACACAGGGTGGATGGGGTTGGGGCCGTGGAAGGAAAATGTCGCTGCTCTGGAGGGGGTCGGGGAATGGGTGGGGTCGGGGAATGATTGGATCGGGAATGGGTGGGTCGGGAAGCCGAAGTGGTCGGTCGGGGAATGTATGCAGAAAATCTCTACCCTCCCTATAGACAATGAGTTCGCTGTACAGAGTTGCGTCCCCTGGGCACGCCAGTAACCTATGGTCGTGGGTTCGAATCCAGCTTCGCCCCGATTATACTTCTTAGTTTGTCAGCACCGGAAACAAGCCGAATAGCGAGTCGTGCCCTTCTCGTGGCCATTTATGCGACTGGGTACTGGGTCTAAGCGCAAAGGGGCATAGCTAAAAGAATTGTCAACTCGTTAAATGCTTGCGTTACATTTGCGACTCAGGGGAACGATAAGCTCACATCTACTTTCTGTTTCAGATACAGTTCTGCCTTATCATCATCCACCTCGCTAGCAACATCTTCGGCAGCCACTGCGGCTTTCCTGTGGGATGGTCCATCACAGCCTTCTGTTATGTTGTAATCATGATCATACTGTTTGCCAACTTCTACCGAGCCACGTACAGGAGTAGAGGACTTAAGAAGGAATGAATCCTGCATCCAAGCAAACCCATCCTCATCCCCCTCCACGCACCATCACCGCGTGACCCACCTAATCCACCCACTCCCTTCTCTCCGGAGTCACCATCAGCTATCCTTCTGTCGGGGGCACAATTTATGCTTCAATTTGCTGCGTAGAGTTGTGTCCCTTATGAATGCCAGAATCCTGTGATCGTGGTTCGAATCTGACGGGTGATTATAACTGAAATATTGTTAAAATACCACTCACTCACTCATAGAAAACCGCATTGGTTCTTGATCAATTTTAGCCTCTATTTTACACAACGGACACCCTTCTTCACCGAACATTTTTTGTTATTTTTCACTGGGTTGCCTGTCAGGACTTTGCTTCTTTCATTGGATGTTAACTATGTTGAAAGTGTGATACAGTGTGACTGTCTTAATACGGATACCATGAACCTTGTGAATACGAACCTTAGTTCACCTGAGACCTTTTAACGAACACCGCCTTGTTTATACGGCCCTTCGTACGCCAGACACCTGGTTTACACGGACCTCCTTACTCAGGGAACCTCTACTGCCGACCCGGCCATCGTTGGTCGAGAAACTCGTTTATCTAAAGGGCAAACTGTCCCGATTGACGAGTTGGCATTGTACATGTCTTCATGACACAGAGCGTCAAATGTGTCTTGTTTTCTCACATCAAATGTTTTTTTGTTTTTTTCTTCTTATCATGACAGGTCGGAATCGTTTGGGCGCCTCTGTTCACGATAATAATCCGGGTCCTACTGGAAACGACCACATGTATGCTAAGGACAGTCCTCATCAGTCGTTAATCCCGAGACAAGTTAATCCGGTCACTGGCTAATCCAGACATTAGTTAATCTGAACATGGCTTAATCTGGAGATAAGTTAATCGGACACTAGATAATCCGGACACACCCTAATCCGGATATTTGTTAATCGGACATTCGTAAATCCTGATACTTATTAACCGGACATTGGCTAATCAGGGCATTAATTAGTTAGTTCACAGCCCATACGCTGTGATTAATGTGACATCCTCAATTATCCTGTGTATTACATCTCCATTCTATTGAGATACATACCCTTACCCAATTCACCACCATGGCTTTGTTTTGGAAATGACGTCACCAGCTCCATCAGCCCTATCACAAAGTTAGCACAGATTTTCTCTTGTTCGTGACCCTTAAATCTACAACCAATCAAAATGCCTCATCTGAGCGCCTTGGGCATTGATCTTCAATCAAAATCGCGGTTTCAACCGAGCGAGCTATCCCTGTAATTTACACGAATCACAAGACTGTTATAAATGATTTCATAGATGGTAAAAATGACTCCGTGAGTACTTACATTTAGTTCTAGAAATAAAGTATTTCATTTGAAAATATATATTCGCCAAATTAAAAGTAAAATTCAAATGGAGCCCAGACCAATCCCTGGACATGAGGTAATCTAGACTTGCCAAATCATTCTAGGTTTGAGTTGGACTCCTTTTTTATACATTCCCTGGGCCTGGGAGACAGACAAGGGAAGACCCAGTTGTCAAACAAAAGGGCGAGTTATCGCCGCATGTTTGGTTTAGGAAGTCTAATTGGACGTCTAATTTTAGCATCGAGTTATTCGAATAGGTTGTGGTTGCGAATGTGTCCAGGGTATCTGTGTCATAACAGAATGGAGCAACGTGTATGATACCCTAGATAATCGAAGATACGTGGATGGATGTCAAATAATTGTTCTACTATTTTTGTACTCACTTACTCTCTCAACACCCAGGTGACGTTCTCCTCATGGGTGCAATGTGAAGCCCAGTCTTCTTGTCCCTGGCCGTTATGTTACTCAAAGCAGCGTTAAACCACACTCACTCACTCATTCACTCACTCACAACGTGATCTTAGTGCCACGGCTGTCGGAATAAAAAGTCTTTGCTAAAGTATGAAAGTTACGATAGCCGTTGCTCTGAAATCGCTTTGGGATTTGTCTTTTTTTTCTTATCTTTTTACGTCTCGACACTTTTTGGGTCAGCAGTGTGTACTTATTTATGAAAAAACAACCCACCCGTTCGCCACAACAAGAAAACATTGAAAAAGGATGACGAAAATCAGACAATAAATTCATACTTGTGGCATGAAATGTTTCTGAAGATGATCATTGATTAGTCAACAAATAAAGCTACGACCCCCGGGATGTACAAACTATATAACGTTTAATGGCACGTTTCCATGGTTACGTGATTTTATCTGCTCCATCTGGTGATATTAATTAGGCAACATATGTGAACAGTGGGGGTGAGGGTATATATCATATTGTATCCTAACCAAACCTACTGGGTTGACTCTAATCCACTTCCAATAAAAAAAAGTGTTTTCTCACCTGCGTTTTAGAAAAAAAGGTTTCATGCACCTGATGTTTGTAGTCCGTGCTTTCAACAGCTGGACGTAATGATGGCGATATGTAAATTGTTTATCATTTATTGACTTTGATTAAATTAGATAATAATTTATATTTGTGTCTGTGATTATTCTATTTTTGAGGACGAGACGTTCTCCGTGGTTGCAAAAAATATTGATTCGATTTCAGACAGCAAAACAGGAAGGGTTAATTAGTAATAATATGAAAGTGGTATTTTACCATACTAGAAATATATTAATAACTGTCCTTTTTGAATATGACTTTTTTTAATCAAATGAATGTTATGAAAGTCAATGAGATCCTTTGCGTAGTAGTGGTGTAACGATACGGCGCATGGGCGGATACAGCTTTTTTTAAAAGGAGGGTGTGTGTGGTGTGGTGGTGGTGCGGGGTGCACAATTAAGATCTATTTATTTATTTATTGTCTTTGTGGTAATTTATACAGAAATAAAGGGGGGGGGGGGGGGGGGGGGGAGGATCGCGATACATACGATATATATCTGGACTTATGTTTGTAACTTATTTCATTAATTTTATTCAAAATTCCTTTTAATATTGTTTTAATTAATTTCGGCGAAATCGTGTGTGAAGCGATCGGAAGATCGCACAACTCACCGTTATTAACAACAACCACGGTCAGATTACCCCTATTGACGCCTTGAAACGAACTTTAGTTGACAGATAATGGATACATATATCATAAATGCCATACTTTGATTCGTTAAAAGTCATATTTGTATTTGTTGGACGATTCTATGTCAACACGTAATTCTCGCGATCACGTGCACGGGAGCCTTGGCGGTGACTGGTCAGACTGGTTCCATGTAAAAAATAATACCCGGCAATAGCGATCAGCTGCTTCGCTTAGGGTTATTATTATTTTAAATATGTTAAGTAAAAGCTGCATCTAAATTAACAAGATATTGGAATATATTATTCCTGATAAAAAATAGTTTCAGATACAACTTTTGCCGATCCTTGCACTAAAATCCTGTCTTGACCGGATCACTGGTAGATTCCAAGAAAACGTGTGTACAGCTGATTGCTGTGTCCGGCTTAGTTTACGAGAAAATACACAAGGTAATCTTAATCCCTGGATATAAAACAATGCCTAGCTGAACAAAAAATACAATTTAAACGGTAAATCAACATGTCTGGTCATTTATTATCTCAAATTTCGAATTTGTACTGACGAAGTTTCTCATCAGCCGTTCGTTTGCCGGACTTCGCTAAAGGGGTACGGTGTATTTTTTTTCTGCGCATAATATTCAAATTTCTTTTTTTTCTCCAAAATATTGAACCCGCTAGAGGGGGTGCGCATTATACATGGGTGCGCACTATACTCAAGAAAATACGGTACTTTTAAACATGAAATACGTTTAACAATTTCAAAGCCAGTTTGTTGTTTCAGTAAAACATACTGTATTGATGACAATTTGCTATAACAGTAAATAAACACCTTATATCTTCTTCAACTGTACTTGTCACATCTTTTAGAGAGCAGAAAGACATCAACTTGGCTTAGCTTGTACCAGTAAACACTGTATCGTGATACGTATCGTATCGCGACCCCTGTATCGCGACCCTCCCGTATCGTTACACCTCTAATGCGTAGTGTTATCAATGTCAGGCAATAACGATTGTAAACTAATTGTGTCATACTTTTTTTACTCATTTGTAATTAACTGATTTAAAATACACATTTATTTCAATGAAAGGATTTCAATTTTTTTTTTTGGTTTTTGGTCGCCCGGCCCGTCAGCGAAAAATGTATTTTGGGTAGAGAAATTATACTTCTTCGAAAGATAAATTGCTGAGCAGAAACTACAAGCTGCGCCCCACCCCACCTCTACCCGTACCCACTCCCACGGGTATCAGTAAGTTTAATATTGAGGAGGGTAGCCTGGGGTGGTACGTCCACTTTGATTACCTCTGTCACCTCTGGGACAAAGGTGTTCATATTTAACATTGAAGTCCTTGCCTTAATGTGCACGTTCTGATGCAAAAAGTAGTGAACATGAAATTCATAACGAGGCTTTCGGAAACTTTCAGCATTGCGTGTGCATGTCATGCGATCCAGCTAATGTTCCTTCTGATCGATGAGCGGAGCTACACTGCCGAGTTCGGTTTTCGATCACCAAAAAGTTGAAATAAAAAAAATAAAATTGATGTTTTGTAGTATGGTAGTCTTATCTAGTTAAGTAATTTAGCCCATGATGTACATTTGTGATGAAATACTGAATTAATCTTTTTTTAAATGTACTATTTCAAAGGTATGATGCTGAATATATAATCCAAGACAATTTAGAATGTCATTTATTTAATCAAAATTCAAATTAATGGTAAAACTTTGATGAAGATACTTCAGTACAGATTTTTCAGGACATTATCCATTGTAGAAAAACACCCAGAGCCTTGTTTCAAATTTGATTTATTCTAACTAAAGATATATTATTTCAGTTTATCATTATCCCTTTTCCTATGTTTACAAGCAATGAAACTGTGCATAAAATTACTTGTCCCCAATACTTTCCTGCTATTTTTTGCATACAAGTGTTTGTAATATGAACTTACCTTTGTATCTGATCTTTTAATGATAAACGTTTATTTGCAGTTTTGGTTTACCATGATGTAATCTACATATATTTTGGTATCATATAATAAATGAAATCTGTTTTGTGGTAACCAGACTTTTCAGGGATGGGGCTATGGCTATTAAAGTGAAACTACTTTCCCTGGGAAATTATTTCTGCTACATGGCTCCAGATAAGGACTGTATGTACAAGTGCTACACTGTATGTAAAAGTGCAAATATACGAGATAAGATGTATGAATTAAGGAAAGGACCTGATGTCTGTGTATGGCCAAAGCTTTATTTAAATGTTACTTTTATGTTTTGAGCAATATTCCCCTCAACCTCTTGACATCATCACCATAATAGCTAAGTGCTCACTGCTGCTACACAAACTTATATTTCTATTTAAGAAAACCAGATGTTCAGCCATTGCCTATTGGCAAACATGGGTGAGCTGAATGAACTCTTAGCAGCTTTTCCAAAATCGAGCAACTGAGAGTACTGGTGAGTGGATTAAATTTCTTTAGATGTATCAAGTATGGGATATTTACTCCAATTTTGATTCATATAGAAGATCCAGGGCAGAAGATATCTTCAGCAACCCATGCTTGCCGTAAGAAGCAACTATATGCTTGTTGTATGAGGCGACTAATGGGATCGGGAGGTGAGGCTCTCTGACTTGGTTGATGCATGTCATCGATCCCAATTGCATGGATTGATGATCATGATGTTAATCACTGGATTGTCTTGTCCAGACTCGATTATTTACAGACCGCCGTCATATAGCTGGAATGTTGCTGAGTGAGGGGTTAAACAACAAACCAAACCAACTGATACATGTTTCTGCTTGAAATATTTATAAGCATATATTTAATATCATGTTTGCCCTATTAAGGGCCCCTGACACTATACTATGGTAATCTTCCAAATGAAATTTCATGCTGACTTACTTTTGATGGACATACAAGAGAGATTGCACACCTAAAACGGTTCTCCAGCAAGATTGGAGGAGGGGGGTTATGTGGTTATTGGGGATGTTTATTGGGCTAAATTAATAGGGTGATATGTCAGTTCTAAAATCCTTTTTTAATTGACATAAGAAACAGATTAGGGACCTACCATACAATATTGGGAGTTGTTATGTTATTTGCGTATATAATTACACATAATTCAATTTACTTATTTACACATATTATTAACTCATCAATTTACTCACTGGGATTCCGATAATTCTAGGGTGGGGCCTTCTGCTTTTAGCCCCTAAATTTCGAAAAAGGCCCACATTTTCAAATACAATGGGGCATTTTAACATTGTGCTGTATGGGCAAGTGCGGGTGTACCTAGGGAATATATGAAATTGTCACATAAAGGGCCCATGGCAGAATATTCCTTGAGTGAACCCTAGGGCTGCAACAAATACACTATGAGGCGAATACGATTCATATCACGAATATAGGGTAACGAATACGAATATTAATGAACAATTACAAAAACAAGTCAGCAGTTTATGTATTATTTATTATATTCAGTGAAACAATAATAACATAATTTATTTGACATGGTTTGTTAATTAATAAATTATACATTTATATACTGCACCTATCCAGGTACTAGTATCTGCTCAAATGCGACAATGACCAGTGAAAACAATACTATCAAATTAAATATTATAAGAGTGTTGTCATTGAAAGAATCTGTGCATATAATATGTTGTTATAGATATTTTTAGGTACAGGGTATGTAAATATATATGATAGCATATTCATAAATATTCGATTCTAGTGGCCATGAATAACGAATTCAATTCATGAATGGTTACGGATCGATTCACCGAATACGCGAGTACATCGTAACAGCCCTAGTGAACCCTGTATTTATTAACAGGTGTCAAGACTTAAAATAATATATACACACATATGTAAGGTGATGCATGTGAACAGGGTATTACGTATTCTATTATTCCATTATGTTATCAATAACTTGTTTTGACACAATTGTGAAGTCCATTACTTGTAATTTTGAGAGTGCATGCAATGACTTATGATATGCACACTGACATTTCTTGCTATCATTTGTAAACAGAAGCTGAGGAGGAAGCCTGCAGTTGGGCTCTTACAAGCCACTGACAAGTACATGGTGACCTGGGTAAAAGAATGGCTTCGAGTTCCAGGAGCAAGGCTTAGAAATGGCATAAGGAAAACGCGTACTGAAAAACAGAGGTGTAGAAAGAGAATCTGCAAACAAAAGTGCTGAATTGCAACAGAACAAAGAAATCCAAAAAGTTGGTGTTGACAACATATTTTTCACAGGGTTATGACCCTTGTTTTTGAACTTGGTACATATACTGCCAGGACACTACTGAAGTTAATAAATGAAACCGTCTGTGCTTATCTAAGGTACAAACTCCATAAGATGGTTATAAGAACTTATTTTGTATGGAGTTATGGCCTTTGCTTCATGCTTTTTTAACTTGATGAAATATAGGGGGAAACAGTTTGTCTCACAAACGAATTTGAAGCCACATAAATGAAATTTTGCAGGTCAATATTAGGGGTATATGTTTAGACTGTGTTTTAAAACTGGTTTTGAGAATATATGTTTCACATCCGCCTTGTTGCAGGTAGTAACACTGTTTTCTTGTTAATAATAATTAATTAATAATAAAGTTTATTATTCTATTTTGCTCTTTGTGTTTATTTATAAGTATTAACTACACATGTATTAGGGTACATAAAAAATAGTATTGTAACTAGTGTAAGCATTTCGATTGTTTTGTACAGCTAGAAGTATTTATATTACTTACATTTGGTTTTCAAAGTATCAACTATGATAAAAAATTATTATCTTTTTAAAAATTCAGTATTTTTTAGTTTTACCTTTTATCTTTGTAACTTTAACATCACGGCTAGCTGGAGCCTTTAGAAATGTTTAGTTTTATGTACCCTAACACTACACTTGGAAAAGTTCTATTGTGGCATCATTTACATGAAATATTAAGATGAGATGTCAGTTATGACTTCTGATGACATCAGCCTATTTAAGATCATGGCAGATGGCAGATGCTGCGCTGATAATTATTGTCGACGTTGGGCCGATGTCCATCCGATGCTGATTCCATAACAAATGCCAATTTCTGGCCGAAGGCTGGCCAGATAACTATTTACGACGTTGGGCCGATGTCAATCCGATGAGCAAAACTTCATCGGCCGACAATGTTTGCTGACGCTGGGCCAATGCTGGGCCGGTGCATTGCCGATGCAGGGCCGATGATGTTTGCCGACGTTGGGCCGATGTCGATCCGATGAGCAAAACTTCATCGGCCCGACGATGTTTGCCGACGCTGGGCCGATGCTGGGCCGGTGCAGCACCGATGCAGGGCCGATGACGTTTGCCGACGTTGGGCCGATGTCGATCCGATGAGCAAAACTTCATCGGCCTGGGTTGTTGATAAAAAAAATAAAATATTTCGGATATTAATAAGGCTATTTCACCCCTCCACATGTATTTATACTCTCGTCTATGGGAAACATACAACAGTTGCCACCTAGGTGAATGACCCCTTGACAACGGAAATAATGCCCGAGCTCTAGTACAATGAATACTGTACTCCATGCTGTCTGTTTGGTGTTTGTGCGTTTTAAATAGCTTATTGAAAGCGTGAGCCGTGGAAGGGTTAATATTGCAACATGCACGTACAGGTTCTGTCGTATGACGGTACATGTTCAACTACGCGCATCAACGGATATAAAGTCGAGGCTCGCATTACACCTAACCAATAACGCCGTTTCTTGTGTATTCAAACATACATCTACACAAGAAACGACGATATATATTCATCTCCCCTTACCCGCACGCTTCAGTTGTTCGCAACGCCCCACCTACCGGCATACTTCGTGACCCTGACGCGATCAGACGGGGTCAAACTGCATTGACGAGTGTGACGGTATCTATACACACTACTGTGTTGTGACGGCCGGTAGTGGTAGTAAGGGTGTGCTCCCCACGTGCTGTGACCGGCATTGCGATCCCCCGAGAACGAGATAGCTGGCGTAAAAAAGGTAGGTCGACTCTAACTTCTCGTACCTGCTAACACACTTACCGGTGTTACAACACGTGGGTAAAGGGACCTGTGGAAAAACTGGTGAGTTAACTACAAGGAAGTTGTGAAATTGTGGCATAGTTACGTCATTATTTGTTCGATACTCGTATAGAAAGGCATACATTCCGATCTTGTCCCTCACTCCTAGCGATTTAATCTAGAATCTGAAAAAAACTTCAACCCAATCTCCATGTAAAAGTGTACGGTCAAGCTGACCTTTTTGACAAGGGAGGCTACTGATTGTGACAAATATGGGCGTACAGTGTGATAAAAAACGTGTTGAGATTGTGTAGACTCATGTCCAAAGGATAATGTCCTTGATAATGTATCCAATCGGTTATCACATTCAACGATGTGTTTAAAGTGGCGTGATGTTGTTTCCTCCTTTGGGGCAGGGCATCCGCAGTTGCCTGAGTCACTGACTGCACACCGGTTTCCTGCACCGGTTTGTGTTACGAGAATTTACGCGAGTGAGCGCGAGGGGAACGACCTGCTTGAAATGGAGTTTGAGGTTTTCTACAGTACCTGGATTTAATTTTGGCTCCATTTGACACTCATATACGCATTTGAATGTTCGAACTGCGTGTTGATCTTCCATACATCAGGCGGTGGACACAGCTGCCCACTCGCGCATGTACACGAAGTCGCGTTAGTAGGGCATGATATAACAGACATGTGGCTGTCATGGACGTTGACGCTGCTAGTGCATGGCATGAATTTGAATGGGGGAGGTGAAGATAGGGAGGAGGGGGGCGGCGCAGGGTTGGAGGTGACACTCTGCCAATGTTTGCTATGTTGAAATTAGGGTGTGGTCAAATTTATAAACGGTTCGTGCACTATCAATTACTCGCGCCGGAGGGGATAACATTCTAGAGGTGTGTAATTAAACATAGCACGGACTTGTATATAGGCCCCTGGTAACCGCGACCTAGAGCCAGGGTCATAAGTTCGTTAATGCATATTCACAGATACACATGTCACAGCTGTGTGCCATCGTCACGAGCTGGTACACATGCCGTCGATCATTTCTGTTATGAGGTATATCCTATTAATATTAATAAAATTATATTTTGAGGGGACACCGGGTGTTCTTAGTGCCATGCATTATTATTCTCGTCCCATCTCGCGCAATGAGCGTATATCGAATACAAAAGTGGTGTGGCCGTAGTCATTTTAAGTGGCATGCGAGAACAGCTAGCCGAGATACTAGGCAACTATCGCCAGTCTGTAAAGGCGTTTGAAGGTCTGTTTATATATCTATATTCATATTCATGTAGTAGTTCGTTTGTTAGATATACTACAGTAAACTACGGTTATAACCAACTCAAAGGGACTACTAATTTTAGTTCGTTATAACCGTAGTTCGTTATAAGTACATATGCAGCATGACTACAGCAAGTAGTCGGGACCAAAACGTAAGTTCGTTATATCCGCCAGTTCGTTATAAGCGTGTTCGTTATAACCGTAGTTTACTGTATTTATTTTATATGTGTATTTACAGGGAGCCATTTATGTCTAGTGCTATTCAAGACAGATTTTACATCTTATTCGAGATTTCTCCTTATATAAATCATGTGTATTTCTAAATGTTAATGTTTAAATTTCATTTCTTTCTTGAAATTGAGCATCTCATCCTCGTGTTTGTTACCTCGCAGAGAGCCTAGCAGTGGTGGATATGGGTCGTTTAGGCGGTTGTCTAGTGAGTGAATTAGTGGGGTCTAACGCCGCTTTGAACAGTATTCCAGTTATATCACGGTGTGGCAGTTTAATGTGGGAGGAAAGCCCGAAGTGATGCAGGTCTCAGACGTTTACCACTTCGGTGAAACCCACGAGCACGGGTATAGTGCTGACAAACCTAGAAACATAATCGGGGCGAACCGGGATTCGAACCCACAATCATAGATTTCTGTCGTGCCCAAGGGACGCAACTGAAACGTGGTCGGAATAACGCCGTAGATGCTCCACCAAACGCAAACACACACACACACACACACACACACACACACACACAGAGTGCGTCTCACTGCAAGCACACTTCTGGGCAAATACTGCACCAACTGAGAAGTGAACACGACACACCAACATTACACGACTGCTTGACCTACTTGCTGTTTTTTACGGTCACTGTGGATCTCATGTTTCCAGTATACATAGGAATATCATGTATCTGGCGCATCACAAGTATTTCTGGACTAACACTTAGTCTGTGAAAACATTTCCTTGGAATAATTGTAATAGCTTTTTCAAAAGAAACTTTTTAGACTTGCATAGGTTTCATATATATATATATATATATATAGAGAGAGAGAGAGAGAGAGAGAGAGAGAGAGAGAGAGAGAGAGAGCGAGAGAGAGAGAGAGAGAGAGAGAAAGAGATCGATGAGATTGATGACATGCACCACCCGATCCCGTTAGTCGCCTCTTACGACAAATATATATATATATATATATATATATATTGCCTGGGTCGATGCTCGTGATATCAATCACTGTATTGACTGGTCCATTCGATTATTTACAGAGAGTTTATGTATAAACAAGCGATTTCATCAGGTGTATAAGTATTAAATATACAAACAAACAAAACAGAGTCCGGATACTCGTGCTTGTCAAAACTCCTTTATTCACACAAGATCTTTCGCCGTTCAAGGGCTCTTCAGGTGTAATGGAAACTTGAACTTATATTGTAGTCCTGGGCGACGCACAGCGGTAGTATTTGTGGCGTCATAATGCCTATGATGTAACAGTAACAATAGAGGGAGAAGTAAAACGTAGTCCTAGGCGACCTAATCTATACTAACGAGCAATAGTGAATTATCACTCCTTTACAGGATAGAATTTGTAAATTATGTAATAATAAAGCTGTAGAAGATGAGATACATTTTCTCATTAACTGTCCATTTTATTCTGACTTAAGATATGATTTATGGTCGAGAATAATAAAGTCTGATCATATATTTATTTCATTTTCTCCTGTGGACCAGTCAGTGTTCTTAATGAACTGTAACACGTATATAAAACCTCTTGCCGCACTTATTTCAAAAATGTTTGCACGTAGGCAACTTTTCCTTACTTAAAACTGTCATTCATTTTTATCGGGTTTTGCAATCCTATAACTTATAATTCTTTTATATAAATAATGTTTTTTATTGTCCATTGTGTCTCATCGGCCTTTCATGGCCCGATGTATGTATTTAGGCAATTTTTATGTCTAATGTGTACACATACAACATGTGACACATAAATAACATATATATGTCTATATGTCTAAGTCTATGTGTGAATGAATGATGTAAGTCGCGAGCTAGACTGCCTCACAGTTCCTGAACTATATTGTTTTCCCTTCTGCCCAGCCCTTACTGTACTGTTATAGACCTAAATGAAGCAAGTCTAGATATTCCTCAGTTTCTGAATCTCACATCTCACAGGAGATCCTATTCATTTAAAGGGAGTTGTTTGTTTCTATCCCAATTATATATTTTCTGGGACAAAGCGTTAACCTTGTACCGATCCTTTGAAAGTGACTTACAGAATACATTCACGAGGGACAGATACTCCGTATTGAGTTTCGAGTGGGTTATGCTGTTTATTGACTGTTGTCAGTTTTAGAATGAAAATGAAGAAAAGCGTAGGAAATGTCAACCCTACAAAGAAATTATGCTGAAGCCAGCCTGTTATTCAGATAACGAAATGCTATCAGCTTTTGAAGTGACGAATAATTTATGTCGTCACATCGTATTCTCAACAATGAAGCAATGTGTTGTCATGTCGATGCAACTGACCAGTCAGAATTTTGAATCGCTAAAATAAAACTTTGCAAATATCGGAATATTATTACACTCGATCTGCTATAAATATCTGAATGATATAATGTATAGGAAATATAAAAGACGTACCATGCAGGCAATAAATACGTAACGACTGATCCATGTCATCGTATCCAAATTGCATGGATCGATGCTCATAATGTCAGTCACTGGATTGTCTGGTCCAGACTCGATTATTTACAGACCGCCGTCATATGGCTGGAATATTGCTGAATGCGGCGTTCAACAACAAACAAACGTAACGACTGTCACTGGGTATTGTCATGGCAACAAATAACGAGCCTAAATGGCGATGTCGGTGTAATAAGTTTGTCGTGTTATAAATAAGTAGGGCTCTTTTTCCGCAGGTGTCGAAAACCAGCTCTTGATAAACCGTTATCTCCACCCTTTAGCCCATAGTGATTTCAAACCAACCATCAAGAGTTATACTCGGGATCTAATGCTAAGAAGGTGGGACACCCAGGTAGGAATCAATAAACTTTTCGAACTTAAACCAACATCTGGTCAGGCCTACTCGCGTTGTCAGCCAAGACATGATGAGGTCGTTTTGCGAGCCTTATCGAAAGCTCTGCCCCAGAGATTAAGTACCGTAAAATGATTGTCCCCCTGTGTGACACGTAATTCCTGTCATAATCGATGTAACTATTATCAACCAGTGTTTTAAGCCAACTCTTTGCGGAGTATTTTTTAATATTGGCTTGTATTGAGCACAACCACCAGTAGCTAAAGCGATGACGTAATTCCTGCTGGGGTATCATGCAGGAAGCTGAGGTGCTGTAAGTCCCCATCATACCCAGCGAGGTGGCCTAGCTTTGGTTATTGGTGGCCTATAGCCCGTGTTTTAAGACTGTATGCATAATATTGTTATTCCCAAATATGTTGACAAATTTGTTTTAAATATAACTTTATATTCATGACTCACTTGTGTACATATCAACTTGTTCTCGTCGCTATATGGCTGAAATAATGTCGATGCGACGTTAAATGTTAACTCACTCACTCACTGTAAGGTGTACGTTTAGATAGAATGCAGCTCAACACCGATATGAAACATCGTATGATTGATGAAGCAATTACTTTGTAGAAAAAACGTTGAAAAGATGATGAAAATGCGTTGCTTCATGTAAGGTGAAGCTGACAGCATGTATCACTTAGCCTTTGGCCTGATGTTGCAATCTTCCACCTCGTAGCTGGAGATAACACTGTTTTTCAACCTATTGATATTATCAATACACAGTAGGAATTGGACGAATCATTTACTTCGTACTTCCTACTTTGTATAACAATATCCTGGTAACAACAGCTGAACTCGCGTCACACGGTTCAATAATTCAACAGGGTTGATCACGGTTGCTTCACACCACTGGGATTTATAGAGTTTATCACACCTCCACTATCAGACGAGATCTGATGGGTTCACGTGATCTTGATAAAATAGCAAATAAAATACTCGCGTCCTTATAAAACTAACAATGAACAAATCAGGACAGTGTGTGAGAGTGAGTGAGTGCTTGGGTGAGTGAGTGCTTGGGTGAGTGAGTGGGTTGGTGAGTGAGTGAATGGTCGGGTGGGTGAGTTAGTGAGTGCTTGGGTGAGTGAGTGAGTGAGTGAGTGAGTGCGTGCTTGGGTGAGTGAGTGAGTGGATGGGTGGGTGAGTGAGTTGTGGGTGAGTGAGTGCTTGGGTGGGTGGATGATTGAGTGAGTGAGTGAGTGAATAATCGAGTCTGAACCGCTACAGATCGCCTCCGTGGCCTCCATTACAGCGCGGAAGGTCAGGGGTTCGATCCCCGGCCGCGTCATACTAAAAGACATTGAAACCAAAAAACGTTAAAGGATTTGTTGTTACCCTGTCTGGCGCTCGGCATTAAGGGGCTAAAGCAAGGACTGGTCGGCTCGGAGTCACTGATCTACACACAAGTAATCCCTCCGTGGTCTAGTGGTAGGGCGTCCGCCCGGAGAGCGGAAGGCCCGGGTTTCGATCCCCGGCCGCGTCATACCAAAAGACGTTAAAAGATGGTACTTGTTGTTACCCTGTCTGGCGCTCGGCATTAAGGGGCTAAAACAAGGACTGGTCGGCTAGGAGTCAGTATACTGTGTCTGAATGGGGTATTCATGTTGAACTGCGGCATGGTATCTCGGTGAGCTAGCACTATAAATCGGCATCAGTCCGGACTGCTACAAGCAGCCACACAAACACACACACGTACATGCACGTCGCTGTATAAATGCAATAATCTTGGACGCGACGTTAAACCCCATTTCACCTCACCTCACCTGACCTGAGCAACCACATCGTCGGGGAATAATAACTCACAATCAACTAAGTCACCGAACCAGAACCCCATTCATTTAAGGCGTCTCGGTCGAAAATCATTGATTGCGGTGGGCACCATTGGTTACCTGTAGCTCACCTGTATGTGTATGCACATGCAATTGTTTCCCTTACTGTTGAATGGTCTGTTTGCGAATATTTGAAAACACAATATTAAATATATTTAACACCTAATGACATATACATCTGCAGCATACATTCAGGAGATATACCAACTGTGATTTGAAACTTTTTGTAGTTACACTGTAAATTCAGGGGGCACGGGAGGCCCAGTCGGCTTTTGCGCTGCAATTCGCTGAGCAGAGTTGCGTCCCTTGGGGACGCCAGACATCTTTGTGTTCGAATCCAGGTACGCCCTGATTATGTTTCTAGGTTTGTCAACACCATATCCGTGCTCGTGGGTTTCACCGAAGTGGTAAACGTCTGAGACCTGCATCACTTCGGGCCTTCCTCCCACATCATCTTACACGCCGTGATTTAACTAGAATACTGTTTAATACGGAATGTTCAAAACGAGTTTCACTCACTAACTGATACCTCTTATTTTAATTTGGAACCGAGCATTTTGATTCTCGAATAACTAATTAAATTAAGTGATGCCTGGGATTTTACCGAATAATAATAAAAGAAATATCCAGTCTCCAAATGGTAGGTAATTTACGTCGGCGCTGCGGCTATATTTTATATCAGATCGATATTATATCATGGTTGATGAAACGGATTGATTTAGGATGTTCAAAATATTTTCAAACCCCTTACAGATAGAAATTTTATAAGGTTAGCGAATAACACACCGAGACAGTCATGAATCGGTGGCTGAGGCGTGAATAATTTATGTCGCTGCGACGGCCATATCTTGTTTCAGATCAATATTCTATGAGCATGTTAATTAAGCAAGATGCTGATGAGGATTTTTTAAAAAGTGTGCGATGTGTTTGTTTCTGACTTGTCTGTATGTGTCTATATAAAAATATTGATACGAAAAGTGTTTAAAACGAAAAAGGAGTGCTACCCCGTCTGTCGGTTTTAAACCATTGTTTGAATCACCAATACCAAATTATATCTTTACAAGATACGAATGTTAAATCGACGTTAAGAGGCGGAGGATGAAAGATGCTAAATACCACGAAAACATAACATTATTACCACTCATGTTAAGTCTTGAAAAACAGACCAATGTATCTCACAGAATTCAGGTTTGTCAATTAGAATATATATGTAAGTTAGTGAAAATTGAAAGACGATAGGTATTGATTACAATGTGAGTTGTACACGTGGAACATGATCTACCTTAAAGATAGTGAGCAAACTGCAGCATTTTTTTCAAGTTTCAAAATAGTGGACAGTTTGCCTCACGTGTAGTCTTCACAGCCAATCAGGAGGTACGGTGTGTTTGTATGCTGACAATCCCGAGGCAAGGGAGTTAACTGACTATAAAATTCCAGGTTCCACCCTTGTCGAACAAGGCTGGAATTCCGGAGTTACATTTTGGCTGGACTAACGAGTCTATGCATTGTCCAATCAAAATCGTGTAACGTAATCGATATCCGGTCCGTAAACAACATGGCGACTGTCGTGCATTTTCGGTCGATTGCAAGGTTACTAAAACATATGTACCATCAACTGGGCGTTGACGGATATTTTCCAAATCTTTTTATGTCTTAATCAACGTGTTCAAGTATTGTGCTGCAATCCACATACTGTAAGTGTCTGAGGCAGGGATTGTGAATTTTTTGTTCGATTAACTTGATCTGATCGTCTTGACTGGGCGCAGCTATTTTGTTTCAAGTAAATGCAAGTGATATGAGCAATAGAATCCGATCGGTCCACAGGAGGGACAAAAAGGGATAGAAGCCATCGGAGCGATCAAGCTTCGAATTTCCAGCCTAGTTTGGCGAGGGTGGGCGCTGGACTCCTTGCCTCGGGAAGATGATATGCATCAAGTTTTCCGAAAAAAATCTTTTCAAATCGAAGACAATTTTTTGTTTTTCGAGTATTATCCGGAACAATATTGTTTTGTAAAAATACAAGCCTATGGATATCATGCAATGTTAATGTGCGATGTCTCCGTACTTTTACCACAACTTCGAACTATAAGTTAAGGGTTTATGAAGTTGATATAACTATGGCGGCCAACTATGCTCTTGTACCACCGTGATTGGTTCTTATGGGAATAAACTTTGACTGAAGGAAATGATTCTCAAACTAAATGAAAACATTAATTGTCCTATTCTCCTTTAAAAACACACTTAAACAAACCCATGCTCATATAATCCGACTTTGGCAAGAACGCCAATCACCACCCGCTCATATTTCATTTATTTAACGTCTGACGCACAACTAAGGTATTTCGCCGAGGGGAATTGCTAATTTGTTAATAAAAGAAAAGACAAAAATAAGTGGTGATGTCTGTTCATATATTTCTTATAATTGTTGAATAATATATTTGGTGTATGTCCGTATATTAGGTGGTCAACCCCTTAATTTTTCTGAGGTGCTTTTTAACAACTCAGGGCTGTTATTTTACGTATATACATTTTACCATACACATGACACATGAGACACCTATAGTGGCCAAGAGTGGATAATGCTTTACCGCGAGAAGGGGATAAAGCGTAACACGAGACGTTTTGTGTTATCCCTTTCTCGTCTCGCGTTATTGCTTTCTCGTCTCTAGGTTTATAGATTTCTCGTCTCGTGCTATCGCTTTCTCGTCTCGTGTTATCGATTTCTCGTCTCGTGTTATCGCATATCGCTTTCTCAGGGCCGCAATTGAAGGCGAGAAAGCGATATCCCCTCTCGGCCACTATGTAGAGGGAAATATCCGAGTAACTCTCCATTCCTTAAAAATAATGGAGCAGAGGCCCCGCAGGGGCCGAGGCCAATTATTTTAAAGGAATGGAGAGTTACGAGGATATTCCCCTACTTAAAACTCATCCTTACTTTTACACTTTGACAAAATATTCTGTAGTTGAAAAATTCAAATGCTGCTTCAAGATAATGTACAGTTGACAAGCAACTCTCCATTCCTGAAAAATAATGGAGCGTTCAAACAATAGAATGACGTCACAGACGTGTTTTAAAGCATGCGCATATATTAGTCGGTTCAGGTTCACAAAACTATTTGCAAAAATTACAACATCAGCCCTGGCAATCCGGAGTAACAGCTGTTCATATATGTAAATCAATTCATTCAGACTGACGGATTCATTGACAGTGATCTAGACATACTATACAAGTTCTCAACAACGCTAATGCGGCCATATTTCATTAATAACCATCCTCAGGTACACGATGACCACCGACTCATAATCACGAGCCCCGTCCTCCTAAGCGCAGGTTGGTATTGCTGACTGAAGCGCGCGTGTTCGTTCACTGTTGACATATGTCGCAATGCGAGGTTGTCGATGTTGCAATAGTGTTCGGGGTGTTTGGAGGGGCGACAGTGGCGTGACGAGCCTCAGTGTTGTTTTGTGGTGAGAAATTGTTATGTGAGAGAGTAGGATAGCTTTTGTCAATGATGCATTTGTAAGATGCTTTGTTCATACTTTATTAATAATGCATTTGTCCCGTATTCTGATGTATATTCCGTACAAGTCACTACAAGTCATGCTGGCCGCTAGCCTAGAAATGACTGATGTTTCTATCGGACAGATATACTGGCAGCTAGCCTAGAAATGACTGATGTTACTATCGGACAGATATACTGGCAGCTAGCCTAGAAATGACTGATGTTACTATCGGACAGATATACTGGCAGCTAGCCTAGAAATGACTGATGTTACTATCGGACATGTATACTGGCAGCTAGCCTAGAAATGACCGATGTTACTATCGGACATGTATACTGGCAGCTAGCCTAGAAATGACCGATGTTACTATCGGACAGATATACTGGCAGCTAGCCTAGAAATGACTGATGTTACTATCGGACAGATATACTGGCAGCTAGCCAAGAAATGACCGATGTTACTATCGGACATGTATACTGGCAGCTAGCCTAGAAATGACTGATGATATGTCAGACATATGTACTGATATAGCTAGCCGAGGAATGGTAAACTTGGAAATAATTCTTATTTGAAATGGACTGGAAATCGTTAACGTTGTCATGCGTATTATATCTTTGTTCACGTGTGCTCTTTGCTCATTTTCAGCATCTAGGCAACATCATGAAGAATTCTACCATGTTTTTCGATGTTGCGTATCAAGAACTTGCTTTTTTCCCAGAGGCCGGTAAGTACCGAGAAGGCTCCGCTTTTCATGAAAGATACATTACGTCCAAGATGTTTTTGTTCAGATTCGTAGTGTATATACATGTACTTCTATTCAATTTTGTATTACATGCAACATGCCCTTTCTGAGTATTTACCCGTCTGGTTTACGCCAAGGATGTATTTTAAGTCCCTTTTTTCATTTTTTAAAAGTGAAATTGAAAATGTATACAATTATTTTCCGATATGGAATTACATATTATATTGTTGACTGATGTCTCTTATTCACTTTGATAAGAGCAAAATCGGCTAAATGTCTTGGAATCATCTAAAAACAGGGATTTAGCTGTTAACCTGGGAAAGACAAATGTTGTATTAAACAGGTGGCAACTCACCTCTAATAAAGGGGAACCGATTTCAGTGGTTTTAAACTGTAAATATTAGGGATGAATTCACCCCCACTTTCAATATACCCTTCTATAGCTCTCCGGGCAAAAAGAACGTTACTGGAGGGTACAACGAACAATCTCGGTTACACATTGCTTATACACATATTTGATACCCACCGCTTATACAAATATTTGATACACAGATTCAACCTATCTTCCTTTGTGGCTCCGAAGTTTTGGGTTTCAAGTGAATTAGAGAAGGTCCATGTTAAATGTTTTTGAACGTCGGTAAACAGACAAATGCAATACCATCTGGTTTATATGGTCGGTTGCCAGTCTTTGTAAACTCAAGAAATTAAATATTGATTAAATTACGATGCCTAAAAAGGCAAGCAAGGTGTAACTATGTTTGGACAGTCATATGCGTGAGACACAGCCCGCTAAAATACATACGGTGATCACATGGATTTCATTTAATGTTCACACTTCAGTATTCATATTTTTTCAATCTAGAAAGCTGCACTAAACACTAGCTTAATGAATATCTGTATAGAGAATATATGCGATTTAGTGAGAATGCGGTTTTATGCCGCTTTGAGCAATATTCCATCAATATCAAAGCAAGGGACACCAGACAGGGGCTTCACACCTTGTAACCATGTAGAGGATCGAACCCGGGTCTATTGCGTGACAAGCGAACGCTTTAACCACAAGGCTCCCGGTTCACCCCGATTATGTTTCTAGGTTTGTCAGCACCACACCCGTGCTCGTGGGTTTCACCGAAGTGGTAAACGTCTGTGACCTGCATCACTTCGGGCTTTCCTATCACATCAAGCTGACACACTATGATATAACTGGAATATTGTTCAAAGCGGCGTTAAACCAAACTCACTTACTGTCCCATTGTAACGCAAATGTACACTTATATATTGGCCAAAGGCCTTCCTACAATACATATTCATTGACTTCGAAAAGAGAAACCGAACAATATTTTGACAACACATCCTTTCCAGGATATCCAGCATTGCAAAACAAAAGTCAGTACTTTCTGGAACAAATTATTCTTGTTTATAAAATATGTTACGCCCACCAATATCTCAGCGCTTTCTGTTGAAAGTATGTATGAACTATAGAAGCAGGAGCATTGTGACGGTTGTAGATCCCCGCACGGACGAATGGCTTCTTATGGACAGTCCTGGCATAGTGCTGGCTATCTGTGGGTTGTACTATCTGGTGGTGTGGAAGGGTCCCCAGTGGATGGAGCACCGGAAGCCGTTTGAGTTTCCTCGCCTCCTCTTCTGGTACAACGTCCTGCTTGTCTGCCTGTCATTTTTCATCAGCTACGAGGTGAGTGTCGTAAAACGGCTTCTAACGTAAAGTACGAGGTGGATGTCGTAAATTACTTCTTTATCAAGTGCCAGATGAGTGTCGTAAAGTTCGGTCTGCATAATTTATGAGTTGAGTGTTGCTGTAGTCCGATTTCAGTCTTAAAGTTATTTATCAACCACGAGCTGTGTCATACTTCCTCCTATTTATCAACCACGAGCTGTCATACATCCTCTTGTTTATCAACCACGAGCTTCATACATCCTCTTATTTATCGACCACGAGCTGTCATACATCCTCTTGTTTATCGACCACGAGCTGTCATACATTCTCTTATTTATCGTCCACGAGCTGTCATACATCCTCTTATTTATCGACCACGAGCTGTCATACATTCTCTTATTTATCGTCCACGAGCTGTCATACATCCTCTTATTTATCGTCCACGAGCTGTCATACATCCTCTTATTTATCGACCACGAGCTGTCATACATTCTCTTATTCATCGACCACGAGCTGTCATACATCCTCTTATTTATCGTCCACGAGCTGTCATACATCCTCTTGTTTATCGTCCACGAGCTGTCATACATCCTCTTATTTACCGTCCACGAGCTGTCATACGTCCTCTTGTTTATCGTCCACGAGCTGTCATACATCCTCTTATTTATCGTCCACGAGCTGCCATACATCCTCTTATTTATCGTCCACGAGCTGTCATACATCCTCTTATTTATCGTCCACGAGCTGTCATACATCCTCTTGTTTATCGTCCACGAGCTGTCATACATCCTCTTATTTATCGTCCACGAGCTGTCATACATCCTCTTGTTTATCAACCACGAGCTGTCATACATCCTCTTATTTATCGTCCACGAGCTGTCATACATCCTCTTGTTTATCGTCCACGAGCTGTCATACATCCTCTTGTTTATCGTCCATGAGCTGTCATACATCCTCTTATTTATCGACCACGAGTTGTGTCATACATCCTCTATTTTATCAACCACGAGCTGTCATACATCCTCTTGTTTATCAACCACGAGCTGTCATACATTCTCTTATTTATCGTCCACGAGCTGTCATACATCCTCTTATTTATCGTCCACGAGATGTCATACATTCTCTTATTTATCGACCACGAGCTGTCATACATCCTCTTATTTATCGTCCACGAGCTGTCATACATCCTCTTATTTACCGTCCACGAGCTGTCATACGTCCTCTTGTTTATCGTCCATGAGCTGTCATACATCCTCTTATTTATCGTCCACGAGCTGTCATACATCCTCTTATTTATCGTCCACGAGCTGTCATACATCCTCTTATTTATCGTCCACGAGCTGTCATACATCCTCTTGTTTATCGTCCACGAGCTGTCATACATCCGCTTATTTATCGTCCACGAGCTGTCATACATCCTCTTGTTTATCAACCACGAGCTGTCATACATCCTCTTATTTATCGTCCACGAGCTGTCATACATCCTCTTGTTTATCGTCCACGAGCTGTCATACATCCTCTTGTTTATCGTCCATGAGCTGTCATACATCCTCTTATTTATCGACCACGAGTTGTGTCATACATCCTCTATTTTATCAACCACGAGCTGTCATACATCCTCTTGTTTATCAACCACGAGCTGTCATACATCCTCTTATTTATCGTCCACGAGCTGTCATACATCCTCTTGTTATCGTCCACGAGCTGTCATACACCCTCTTGTTTATCGTCCACGAGCTGTCATACATCCCCAGTTCATCAGTTGGAATGACTGTGTTGTACATCTACTCCTTGCTCGGATACAGTGCAAGAAGAGGCCAGTTTATTACGGCCGCCATCATCTACCAGTAGTTATTACTGGTTAAAGATTACTATAGCATCTCGTCGAATATGATTACCAGTAACTTGCATTGAACATTCTTTACGACTTTACTGATCTGTTTATTCAGTTCTTCGGTGTCGCATATCTAGACAACTACGCGCTGTTCGGCTGTCAGCCCGTAGTTAAAGGAAACTCCCCGCTAGCCATGAGGGTAAGTGTCTCATTATGTTATATATGTATATACAAAGAGCTAAGCCCAAAACAATTAATCACAAAACAATTTGCTTGATATAGTTTTAGTGGAACAACTTAGAGAAAAAAACAAAACAAATTAAAATTTAAAAAATAATATGTCACTAGAAAAGAGGGTACGGGTGGCCAGGACGTCCTAGGTGGAGAGTGGAGAGTTCCGTTCCTTTTCAGATTCCTGTACTCGTGGGTTCGAATCCCATATACTCGCTGATTGTGATTCCTGGTTTGCCAGCACCAAACCCATCCTCGTTGGCTTCACCAAAGTGATACACGTCTAATGCCTGCATCACTTGGGGCTCACATCCCCACCCCTCCAACCCCCAACCCCACCCAACCTCAAGCTGACACGCGGTGACGAAACTGAAATAATCTTTAAACTGGTGGAAAATCGAACTTGCTCACAACTAGGACTGGTTGAAACCAAAGTTCTGTAGACAAATGATTTCAGAGACTGTCTGGTAGGCGCTGAAACATCAGTTCTTTTGTCCTCCCCAGATGACAAAGATTGCTTGGTGGTATTTCTTCTCCAAGATCATCGAGTTCATGGACAGTGTGAGTACAGCAAGTCTGGGTGGTAACATATGAAAACTACGATTACACAATTACAGAAACATGTTTTTGACATAATTTAAAAAATCAAAACATGATTCCTTAGCTGAATCCAACATTGCTATTTATGGAATGAGATGAAGTTTGTATATAATGAGATGAAGTTTTATATATATTATGAGATGAAATGAAGTTTTATATATATTATGAGATGAAGTTGTATAAAATAAGACGAAGTTTTATATATATTATGAGATGAAGTTGTATAAAATAAGACGAAGTTTTATATATATTATGAGATGAAGTTTGTTTAAAATAAGACGAAGTTTTATATATATTATGAGATGAAATTTGTATAAAATGAGACGAAGTTATATATATTATGAGATGAAGTTTGTATCAAATGAGACGAAGTTATAAATGCATATGTAATGAGATGAAGTTGTATAAAATGAGACGAAGTTTTATATATGTAATGAGATGAAGTTTGTATCAAATGAGACGAAGTTATATATATCATGAGATGAAGTTTGTATCAAATGAGACGAAGTTATATATATCATGAGATGAAGTTTGTATATAATGAGACGAAGTTATATATATCATGAGATGAAGTTTGTATCAAATGAGACGAAGTTATATATATTATGAGATGAAGTTTGTATAAAATGAGACGAAGTTATATATATCATGAGATGAAGTTTGTATCAAATGAGACGAAGTTATATATATTATGAGATGAAGTTTGTATCAAATGAGACGAAGTTATATATATTATGAGATGAAGTTTGTATCAAATGAGACGAAGTTATAAATGCATATGTAATGAGATGAAGTTGTATAAAATGAGACGAAGTTTTATATATGTAATGAGATGAAGTTTGTATCAAATGAGACGAAGTTATATATATCATGAGATGAAGTTTGTATCAAATGAGACGAAGTTATATATATCATGAGATGAAGTTTGTATCAAATGAGACGAAGTTATATATATTATGAGATGAAGTTTGTATAAAATGAGACGAAGTTATATATATTATGAGATGAAGTTTGTATCAAATGAGACGAAGTTATATATATTATGAGATGAAGTTTGTATCAAATGAGACGAAGTTATATATATTATGAGATGAAGTTTGTATCAAATGAGACGAAGTTATATATATTATGAGATGAAGTTTGTATCAAATGAGACGAAGTTATATATATTATGAGATGAAGTTTGTATCAAATGAGACGAAGTTTTATATGTATATGTAATGAGACGAAGCACTGTATAAAGGAAGATGAAGGAGGAGGACTGATGTGATCTGATGTTACAGGTTATCTTTATTCTCCGGAAGAAGAACAACCAGCTGAGCTTCCTGCACGTGTACCATCACGGCACCATGCCTTTCTTCTGTTGGATATCGGCCAGATACGTGCCTGGGGGAGCCAGTGAGTAGCCACACCCACCTCACATAGTCCACCTGCACCGCTCACGCCGTCAGTGCGACAACCCACTTTTGCCACTCCATCCAAACCCCACCAGTCCTCTACCCCATCACATATATTACATCAAAACTCAAGCCATTTTGTATCGAGATTCGATTTTTTTCCGCTAGAGCTACAAACCCAGATAGTTTTTATTTAAAACCATGAGCCTGAATATTATTTAGAGAAAACCTCTTGCTACAAAGTAATTATTGGGGGAGACAATTATTTTGGTTCAAGAGCCTTAAGCAAAATAATTTTTTTCAAGGATTTTCGAAGACATTTTTGGGGGGAGGGATAAAATCCCCGGCACCCCCTCCCCATTCATTACCAAAGTCATATATCTGTCGGAGCACTAAGACGATCGTAACTCCTATTCCTTAACAAAGTACTATATCAGCCGTAGCACTAAGACGATCGTGACTCCCATTCCATCACAAAGTCTTGGTATCAGTCGTAGCGCTGAGACGATCGTGAACAATACTCTGAAAATGATTGTTTTGTAATTGTATTTCAGAGTTTGTAGCGGGGGGTTTGAACAGCGCCATCCACGTGATGATGTACTCCTACTACGCCCTCGCCGCCATGGGGCCAGAGATACAGAAGTACTTGTGGTGGAAGAAGCACATCACCAAGCTACAGATTGTACGTACTGTGGAGAGTGAGTGAGTGGGTGGGTGGGTGGGTGAGTGAGTGGGTGGCTGCGTGGGTTGGTGAGTGAGTGAGTGAGTACGTGAGTTGGTGAGTGAGGGAGTGGGTGGGTGGGTAAGTGAGTGGGTTGGTGAGTGAGTGAGTGGGTGGGTGGGTTGGTGAGTGAGTGAGTGGGTGCATGGGTTGGTGATTGAGTGAGTACGTGGGTTGGTGAGTGAGGGAGTGGGTTGGTGGGTGGGTGGTGAGTGAGTGGGTTGGTGAGTGAGTGAGTGATTGGGTTGGTGAGTGGGTGCGGGGGTTGGTGAGTGAGTGAGTGGTTGGGTTGGTGAGTGGATGTGGGGGTTGGTGAGTGAGTGAGTGAGTGAGTGGGTTGGTTGGTGGGTGGGTGAGTGAATGGGTTTGTGAGTGAGTGATTTGGTTGGTTGGTGGGTGGGTGAGTGAGCGAGTGAGTGGGTGGGTGGGTGGGTGAGTGAGTGATTGGGTTGGTGAGTGGGTGCAGGGGTTGGTGAGTGAGTGAGTGAGTGGGTTGGTTGGTGGGTGGGTGAGTGAATGGGTTTGTGAATGAGAGATTTGGTTGGTGAGTGAGTGAGCGAGTGAGTGGGTGAGTGAGTAAGTGAGTGAGTGAGTTTCACACATTGTCCGGTCTAGTACAAGCAAGTACAACCAGCCACACACACACACACACACACACACACACACACACACACACACGTCGCTATATGAGGACCAACCTTAAACTCCATTTCACATCACCTCACCAAGTTACAGATTCTACGTACTGGGACGATTGCGTGAGTGAGTGAGTAGGTGAATGGAGGCTGGTTGGAAGGGTGAGTTTCATAAGCAGCGTGGGTCGTATACTCCCGAGGGAGCTGAGAATGAATATCGAGTGCTCACTGATCAATTGACGGGTCATAGATCTCTTTTGCATGGACAACATCACTATGTAAATGGACTATTATTGTTGTTTATTCAATGCTGACTTTGACTTGTTTAGTCAATACTGACTTTGTCTTGTTGTGTCTTACAGCTCCAGTTCTCCATCGTGATTCTCCATTCTCTACGGGGATTATTTCTAAGGCCGTGTGCGTTCCCCAAACTTGTAAACCTTTTCGTCGTCTGCTACACGGGGACCTTTCTTTCCCTGTTTGCCAACTTCTATCACACAGAGTACCTGAAGAAAAGACGGCAGCTCAAAGAGCATAGACAATAACCACACAGCGACATGTACAAGGGCAGCCATTGATTGGGTAATGACATTGGGGCCCTTAAATGGTCGCCCTGTGCATACTCAGAGTTCATCTACCTTTGATCTCTCAGGTGGTGTGTGTGGGAAAGCGCCCTCAGAAAGGTCAGGTGATGATGTGAACTTCCGGTGGATCTAATCATTGAATCATTGACAAGTAATATATTCACAACTGATACTCTATTCTTCCATATACAGAGTGTTAAACTAACAACGCTCACTAAATATGTTCATATATGAAATCATGGATCAAATTTAGTTAACGTGCTCCGATCAGCAGAATTGCTAGTTAGAAAACGCCTGACAGTGTTAGAAATTCAAGTTTCTATCATTCAGGTAAATGAAAGTGTAATTTAATTAAAAACCTCGGGGAGTACAACCCGCGAAGTCAGACAAATGTGGTCATTTGCCAAGGCAATTGAATTAACAGTTTATCATTTAAAAAAAATATATTACGTCCATTTGATATTTTTTTTAATGAGAATACTAAACATTGAATGAATAAGTAAGCATGTTAAAATTTGTTTAATTTTGTAATCGAGAAATCATTGGAATTTGTTGATTCCGGAAGTAGAATCAACGGGCTCAGAAGCACACCCTAGAAATTCTACTTCCGCAATATACAGACTCGAGTGATGTCTATGTCTTAGACCGTATTATGGTTTATATATAATTTCTCTGTACTTCTGCATAATGACATATAGTTGCGTCAGTTTATAATGCATGTTCAGAATGGCCAATGGATTCCTGACTCAGGAATCAACAGCAATAACCACAGCATGACGTCATCATAAGTGTTTAATGGTTGAAGAAGTGAAATACTTCTTTTAAGAGCTCTGTACTTGCTCATAAGTAATATTCAGGCGACACATTCAAATGTTTGAGTTGGTGCGCTAGGAATTGCCCCGGGGCTTACATGCATAACCACAGTCGCGAGGTTTACGTGCGAAAGTCTCAGGGAACACATTTCACGTGCATCTCGTGGATCACACACTGTGTAACCTGTTCTCTTAATCAAGGATGTGTGTATACCTGTGTAACAATATGTTATTTTAACATTTAGGTTACATAACTCTTTACATAGCACTCCGACCTTAGTGATAGTTGATATTGTTTGTGAGGCTCAAGGTTTCAAGGGGTGTTTGCAAAACTCGGAATACCAAAACGAACTCTATACGAAACAATGTACGGCACAGAAGCTAGGACGAGTCCATGTCCACAATCCGGTTCGTTGCATACTTGCGTAATCTGCTGAAGACTTCCTAACCGGTGTGCGATTTTGTGGATTCGATGTGTGTTTGTTGTTTAACGCCGCACACAGCAATATTCCAGCTGCATGTCTGGACCAGACAATCTAGTGATTGACATCATGAACATCGATCTAAGCAATTGGGATACGATGACCTGCATCAGCCAAGTCAGCGATCCCGTTAGTCGCCTCTTACCACCAGCATGGGTAGCTGAAGACCTATTCTAACCCGGATATTCACGGGTTTGTGGATTCGCCTACTCGTACAAAACATACATTGCAAAGGGTACATTTGTCAAGTGTATTCAGATTTTGTTTAGGATACATTTCAGTGTACACAAAGGTACCTAAGGTACTGAAGTGTCCTATACGACAACAGCCCCTTAAGCGTTACTTTGGGTCCACGTGCTGTAATTTGGAGATCGTCATCGAGCCATAGTACTATGTTGTAAGATCTTAAGTAACACGTGATCTAAAAACGCAACAATATAATTCGTTTTGAACACAAATTTGCAGTTAATCATTTGGAATATAGGTATCTCGCAAAACAAACAATTACTTGAGTAAGCATTTGTAAAATGGCTCGATGGCTAACTTTAAACGCGATCATTTTGTGACGTAGTTCATTGGCTCATATTATCACGTGACTAGGTTATCAGGTGATAGGAAAGACTTGAGTTGTGTTATCAGAGAATGATCATATTAAGAAATCTTCGTAAAAGCAGTATGACGCACACGCTCGTATAATAATAATCTCTATTTATCAATCACTGGTTTGTATGGCCAACATTCTATTATTTATAAGCGTGATTGATGCAGCTGTGATATTGCTGACTTGCAGAAAAGAACCCCTATAACAACAAACCAGTTGCTTTGTGTAGCTTTAAGTATATCATAAAGTTTTAATTCACTATTATATTTTTGTGAAAATGCACTTGTTGAAAGTGTTCCGGTGATACAACCCTCCATGGACGATGCGCTGTATGTCATTTAGCTAATTAGTACCAGACTTGAATGTGTGTCCGCGAAATACTTCCATACTCCGGTTCCGTGATGACATAGTAATACACCACTGCCACAGGCTATTTTGCATATCACATGACGGGTCACATGTAGTGGTCACGTGATAATAATTGTTCATTTATTGAATATGGCCATGTGCTATAAATATCAATAGTTCCTATATTTAATTTTTATGCTGGCATTACCTGACACGATTCCATAAGTTTTCATGATTCAAAGCTTTATTTACATCTATGCATATATATGTTTTTATTCCTACGTTCATAATGTTTATTTATGGTTTTTTTGGCGAATATATTTCGAATTATATTCTTGTTTCTTATTTCAATTTAATACTTTTCTGGCTATAGTGTGTGTCTGTTTGTGTTTGTAAATCGTTGGAATAAAATTAATGTCATTATACGAATTCACAGTCTACCATTGTCTTCTCTTGGGCGGGGGTACCGCCTCTGTGGTCTAGTGGATAGAGTGTCTGCCCGGAGAGCAGAAGGTCGGTGGTTCGATCCCCGGCCGCGTCATACCAAAAGATGTTGGAAGGCGGTACTTATTGTTACCTGCCTGGCGCTCGGCATTAAGAGGCTAAAACAAGGACTGGACGGCTCGGAGTCAGAAAATTGTGTCCATGTTAAACTGCGGCATGGTATCTCAATGGGCTAGGACGTCGCTATATAAGGACAATAACCTTGAACGCGACGTTAAACCCCATTTCACCTCAACTCACCTCTTGGACGGGGTCAAAGGGAGTAATCTTGTTCAGTCCGAAATTTCGCGTTCCACCCCCTATGTCGTTCATTGGACTGGTCGGCTCGGAGTCACTATACTGTGTCTGAGTCGGGTATTCATGTTAAACTGTGGAATGGTATCTCAGTGAGCTAGCACTATAAATCGGCATCAGTCCGGACTAGTACAAACAGCCACACACACACACACCTGCATGCACGTCGCTATATAAGTGCAATAATCTTGGACGCGACTTTAAACCCCATTTCACCTCACGTCATCATTGGTGAAGCCCATTTGTGCGGTCTCCCGGCGTGACAATGCCGGAAACGGCGTAAAACTATACCCGCTCTCCTACTTTGGACGAACGACGTTATGTAAATAACGTCCGTGTGTTGACTTTGATTCTCAACCATTTTTGGACGAAATTGAGCACTTTATGTCACCGTAAAGTTGAAATATCTTACAAGTGCCATATTAGTATATCTTTGTGGAAATTTTCCAGTCAATCTTTTTAATAATTACAGAAATCTATTTGAATATATGACACTAATGTTGAACATCTATATTCACTTCTAGGTTCGATATCATTGACTCTGCTAATCTTACCTTACGATACCAGGGATGTCTTTAGGGGGGCACGGGTGGCCCAGTCGTCTAAGGCGCCGCGATTCGCTGTGCAGAGTTGCGTCCCTTGGGCACGCACGAAACCTATTATTGTGGGTTCGAATCCCCAATTATGTTTCTAGGTTTGTCAGCACCATACCCGTGCTCGTGGGTTTCACCGAAGTGGTAAACGTCTGAAACCTGCATCACTTCGGGCTTTCCTCCCACATTAAGCTGACACGCCGCGATATGACTGGAATAATGTTAAAAGCTGCGTTAAACCCAAACTCACTCACTCACTCACACTTTAGACTTGTCCCCATATTCGTCCCAAAATCTACAGAAAATATCAGAAAATTGACTCTGCTAATCTTATCTTACGATACCAGGGATGTCTTTAGACTTGTCCCCATATCTACCGAAAATGTCAGAAGAAATGACCAAACCCGAATTTTAAAACCTGACAACATAGTTAACGTGCAACAGTAACTGTTGTTCTTCTGCCTGCATGTAATATATTAAGCGCTTAGGGCTGAGCGTCCGAGTTTGATTCCCACATGGTACAATGAGTAAAGAAGAATCTTAGAAGAATGTAGCTGAAAAACAGCTTTGAAACGATAAATATTATACCTGCTCGTGCCTACGAGACACGAGTCGACCACGTACATATCATAGGCACGCACTCAAGGAAACGCGCACTCATGAGGGGCACTGGGACCCGAATTTCTTGCACCATAGGGGCGGTCGGGTAGCCTAGTGGTTAAAGCGTTCGCTCGTCACGCCGAAGACCCGGGTTCGATTCCCGACATGGGTACAATGTGTGAAGCCCATTTCTGGTGTCCCCCGCCGTGATATTGCTGGAATATTGCTAAAAGCGGCGTAAAACCATACTCGCTCGCTCGCTCTTGCACCATAAATACTTTTGAATTATAATTATTATCTTTAATATATCCCGAATCCCGCGGCGTAAATCCATAGTCACTCACTCACTCGCTGAGACAGCTTTCATGAAGCTTTTTCGTCTTGATCTGTTTGAAAGAAACGCTCATTTAATTATGACAATCGTGTTTTATCCGACGAAGTTTGCGATCAGGATGTCTTTTTAAACCATTTTTGAATAATGATTATGATTATGATTATTAATGAAATGGTCACAATAATACACCACATTGTACATACATTGAAGTGTTACTGTATCTGAAGATGATATTATTTGCCAAGTTCAGCACATGGACTACTAAATAGACCAACTTGAAAATTATCATAAAGGTATAAATCAATCTCATTAAAATCAAATCTTAGGTCTTGCTTCCGCTAAACAAAGATCTGAAGACGTCCCATTACGGGTCACGTCAGACCGACCTTGCGGTCATAGATGGTCTAGACTGTATGGATTCTGTTGTTTAACCCGTAACTATCGTTCAGAATATCCCGTGCTAAAGTTTTCGAGGTTGCATGATTAGAAATCACATTCCGACTGTCACGTTCATAATCTGGTAAGCGAAGCTCTGATTAGACGGATGAAAGGTCGTTCTGACATGACCCCTAATGGGATGTCTTCAGATCTTTGTTTAGCGGTAGCGAGAACTAAGGTCTTATTTTAATGAGATTGGGTATAAATTTAAAAATATTTTATGGATATCAATTTTTCTTTTTTTATCAAGACAAGGTAATTCACGATATTCATAGAAATATTTATAAAACTATCCAGTAGTTGTTTTCAGAGCGGCAGCACGTTGTGCGAACAGATAAGTGGTTATATGAAGGCCACGTGTTACCCGATATCACGTGGTGTACCTCTAAATATGTCAGGTACACTTCATCAACATACCTCCCCGGTCGGAGTCCGTGTTGGATAAGATCGCTGCCGACCTATGATAGTCGTACGTGGCGAGTGACTGGACCGGATGGTCATACTCGGTGACATGGCTGAAGGCGTGCCATCGTACTGCCCCGATAATGTGACGTTGCTCATAACATCAACCACTGGTTTGTCTTGCCCGACACGATGATTTAAAGGTCGCCGTTATATAACTGGATTATTGCGGAAACCTTTATCACAGCAGAGCAGTACTGCAAACAAAAATCCTTGGAACCGTTATGTAGATCCTACTTTTGTTTACGAAAAGCAAACCAAAGACACACATATTTGATTGTGCTTATACATGGAACATGAGCAATCTCATTAAAATCTTACCTTAGTTTCAGATGCTCATGATATCAATCATAGGATTGTCTGGTGCAGACTCGATTATTTACAGACAGCTGTCATATAGCTGGAATATTGCTGAGTGCGGCGGTATCCAACAAACAATGTAGAGAGCTATGTTACCTGTAGATTTTAACCGCCATAAAATGAACATGGAAATATCATGTGCATTTTCAACAATTCTGTTATAACTTTATCATTTCCTGCTGGCTTGTTACATTTCAGACCCATAATAGCTTTTACAATTTCCTTTTCAGTAATTGGACTATCAAAATTACATTTTGTTATACCATCTAGACCCGTGAAGATCCGGGGTAGAATACGTCTTTAGCAACCAATTCATGTCGTAAAAGGTGACTATGCTTGTCGTCGAATGCGACCAACGGGACCGGGTGGTCAGGCACGCTGACTTGGTTGATGCATGTCATCGTATCCCAATTGCGTGAATCGATGCTCATGATGTCATTCACTGGATTGTGTGGTCCGGACTCGATTATTTACAGACCGCCGTCGTATAGCTGGAATATTGCCGAGTGTGGCGTTTAACAACAAGAAACAACAAACTTTATCATCTAAGTCGTTATCAGTGGCAGGCATGATATCATTTTCCTCGTTATCATCATCATCATCATCATCATCATCATCCCTATCAATATCACATGAAGTTACATCTGCGGCCAGATCTGTAGACAACATACCACTAAAATATTCATGCCATTGTTCAACATTTTCAGTAGATAGCAAGGATGAAGACTTTCTGGAAAGTCGCTTAAATACACACCAACATACTTCACTATTGTTAATATTATTCAACAAACTGCTGCATGTCACAGCTGTATTTTCCTCCGTATCAAAGCAGTACATCTATTACTGGTTTGAATGTAATTGTCAAGAGAATCCCCACTCTTATATTGAAGTCGAACAAACTCACTCTTTCAAACCACCACTCACAAATATGATATATGACTTTCACAATGCTAGAAGCACAACATATAGCTACAGTTCGGATGTTAACAGCATTATCTATATCACCAAATACTAAATCGGTAAAAGTGTCAAACGCGGAGATAATCTCATCAGCAAGTAGGTTCGCTTTGAAGCAGTCCCGTTTACAATCGTCCCAAACATAGCGGCAATCAAAGTGAAAGGCACCTGATTTCCCCGCATCAGAGGCTTCCGGAAAGTCACGTGACAACAGTGAGCACGTAATCGGGAGGTCGGATCGGAATACAATATGAAAACGTGCACATAAAGAAAACAAGGGATGACATAACGTAATCTACAACACTAGACCCATTCGTACTAATAAATGTAAAATCACCAGTTCCAGTGTCAGTTCCACGGCGGCAATTAAACAAGACCACATTATAAGAGATGAACACTGTTTTAGTAGTAATTTCCCCCCTGGACTTTTTAAACATAGAAAACAGTTTTATTTGATCATGAAAATTCAAGTTGGGGACAAGTGATACTTGCACAAATATTTGCACCCGCCCCCCTCCACCCCCCCCCCCCCCCCCTCCACCCCCCCCCCCCCCCCCCCCCCCCCCCCTCCCCTCAAAATAAGTTAACGAAGGCCTTTGGACTTGGACATCCCAAATTTCCTTTATCACATCAACATGTTAAATGGCCAAGTTCACCAAACAGAGTTTGACCAGTACAGTAATACCGCCAGACAATCTCCAATAGATAACTACCCAGATCAAACTGGGTGAAATCGGGGAAATGCTGTCATAAATAGTTATTTCACTCGAAAATCTCGGTATTTTCCTGTCAAAGTAACAGCAGATTCTGTCTATTCATGAACCACAATTATTTCTTTGCTGGTTGTCATTGAGAAAAACTCAAAGAAATAGTCACGAAGCTCTCATAAAATGCGTGTATATACTACAAGGGAGATAAATCGAAGGTAACTAATATTAACTAGAGTTGCCGTTCTTTGATGGGTGCAAAGGTGGGTACGTTATGGGTACATGCGAACGAGTGACCTTCGATCCATCTAAAATCAAAAGTATCAATGGAAATTATTCTTTCTATCTAACAGGAATAGCACGAGTATACACACAATGTAGTAGAACATGTCGGATATACTTCGATCTTCTTGTAGACAGTTAAAAGTTGTATCTTGGCAAGACAACTCCTCAAGTTTCTCGTGTGAGGCTCTGTATGGGTAGGCATTATCTGTAAATCATTTTATAAAAATGTGTGTAGTGCACTTTAAAATTCGTGCAAATTAAACTAAAACTGAATGCAGTCTTCTGACAGTTTTATGGCTGCTTATAATATAGTATTCGTATAAAATAATGACTTAGATAAGTAAATATAAAGCCACAATTAAACATTTCCCAAAGCATAAGAAATTTAAAAGCAGACCTCAATCGATTCCGACCAGGCCGAGATCTACAGACATAAACATGTGTTTATGAATGACTTACCAGGCACCTGGCCTCACAGGTAGCACCTGTCACAAACATGTAAAGGCAAGTAAATTGTTCACCTGAAAAACACGGGAATATTTACGGGACATAATTTTTGTCACTAGGCCTAATGTGTCAAATTTGGAAATGTCCTTCACATGTCTACCTTAACACTTTTTAAAAGTTTTGCTGAGCCCTGAAAGTTGTACCCTTGATCAAACAACTTTTGAGAAAGAGTCGTATGGTGTTCTTTGAAATCTTCGAAGAAAGAGAAGTGATGATCGATACTTTCAAGATTCTCTGATTGTATTGATCATCTTGAGAACAATAGCCTTATTGCAAACTAGTTTACAGCTAAAATATGAGTCTCTAGTTTTCAGCTAACAATAATAGAGTGTTGATCTCTTGCAATGTTAAACGGTCCGGATGATTGTCAGTATGTATAAAACCATGCATGGCTCTCTTACTCAATTTTGTAAGTCAAGCTTCTGATAGACAGACCTGGGGCAATCCTGAGTAAGAATACAATTCCCCAGCAACTGATGCTTGTCGTAAGATTGATTCACGGGTTCGTAGATCGGTGCTCATGACGTCAGTCACTGAAATGTTCAGACTTGATTATAGCTGGAATATTGCCTCAGCAACAAACAAACAAATTCTACTAGACCGGTCACAGATGTCGACTAGGGCTGGGACGTGTCCACATTTACACCCGGGTACCCGACCCCCTTTACCCGGCCCTACCTGGGTACCGACTGGTCTCAAGAGTTGGGTACAAACTGTCCGATTTCGAACTGTTTTACCAGAACCCTAGCAAAAACTAATTAGATACATGTATCTAATGATCAGATCATGCGTACACTGAAGTTGACTGAAGCTTCATCTTCACTCAAACTTATACAAGTCAAAGGGAATGTGTGCATCGTCAGAAAGAAATGTTAACATTTGCTCCTTGTAGTGTAACTACTGAGCTATAGTGAGTTTATGTCATTAAACAATATATCACGTGACTAACTACTAGGGCTCCAAATAAATACATTATGAGGCGAATACGATCATATCACGAATATAGGGTAAAGAATACAAATATTAATTTACGAATACAAAAACAAGTCAGCAGATGAATGAATAACAAAATAAATTCTTTGACATGGTTTGCAAATTATTAATATATTATACATTTATATACTGCACTTGTCAAGGTACTAGTATCTGCTCAAATGTGATAATGACCAGTGACCACAATATTGTCAAATTAAATAGTATAAGAGTGTTGTCTTTGAAAGAAATCTATGAATATAATATGTTCTTATGGATATTATTGGGTACAGGGTTTGTAAATACACATGACTGCATATTCATAAATATTCGATTCTAGTGGCCACGAATAACAAATTCAATTCATGAATGGATACGGTTCTATTCACCGATTACACGAGTGAATCGTAACAGCCCTACTAACTACGGGTTGGGGTAGTACTGTGGCTACCCGGGTCCATGGGTGGAGTATAAACATAACATATCTGAGGAGATTCATTGCTCCTAATGAGATACAATCGGAAGGGGATATCCTTGCATATCAAGAGATAAAAGACACTCCTTGGTATGCCATCATCATAATGTTGTTTTTACAAAAAAATTGAACCATGTTTCCACTAATATTTAACATAATAAATATATGTATTCTATTTGTATAATGTAAAATAGGTGTTCTTTCTATGTTGATGTTTGTTTGTTGTTTAACGCCCCACTCAGTAATAGTCCAGCTATATGACGGCGGTCTGTAAATAATCGAGTCTGGCCCAGACAATCCAGTGATTGACATCATGAGCATCAATCCATGAAGTTGTGATATGATAACATGCATCAACCAAGTCAGCCAGCCTGACCACCCGATCCTGTTAGTCACCTCTTAGACAAGCATAGTTGCCTTTTATGGCAAGCATGCGTTGCTGAAGTCCTATTCTACCCCGGATCTTCATTGGTCTCTTTCTTAGTAAGGCCAGGGGGCACGGGTGGCCCAGTCGTCTAAGGCGCCGCGATTCGCTGTGCAGAGTTGCATCCCTTGGACACGCCAGAAACCTGTGATTGTGGGTTCGAATCCCGGTTCGCCCTGATTATGTTTCTAGGTTTGTCAGCACCATACCCGTGCTCGTGGGTTTCACCGAAGTGGTAAACGTCAGAGACCTGCATCTCTTCGGGCTTTCCTCCCACATTAAGCTGACACGCCGCGATATGACTGGAATACTGTTAAAAGCGGCGTTAAACCCAACTCACTCACTCACTTAGTAAGGCCAGACAGACACATATGGATGCTTTATTTGATAAAGTGAAGGTCATTGTTTCTTTATAAAAAATGTGACCCACCATGAGATAAGGGACCTTAGGGGTGAAAAATCATATTTATATTTCTTTAATATGTTTTGCAACTACGGCATCTTAAGACCATAACAGTACAATTCATAAGCTTCAATTCATATACTGATGGAAATGAATAAGGAACAATGAAATATTTTGGGAAATAAGCTTTACTGTCAGTACATTTGAAATAGTGCTCATACATATTCAACACGTCAATCAAATGTTGAGATGTGTTTGTGTGCATTGTTTCCAACGTGTATTTGGTAGACAGGCAGGGAACCAACCCATGATAGCATAGCATTTTACTGTGTCTGAAACTAAGTGTTCCTTATTTATTTCCATCAGTATATTTAGTACTGAAATGCATGGTATCAAACATTTGTTTTTTCTGCAAAGTCCCATTTTCAGACTTATGACTGTTTATGTAATGGTTGCAGTTTTTAAATATAATGTCTGCTTAATTAAAAGTAGACATGTAAGCTGAAATGTTTTGAAATAGTTTTATTACATTACAAACTTACAAAAGAAAAATAGGATAATTTTGTAACTGTCCGCACACATGGCAGTTGTTGTGGAAGTGAGTGAGTGAGTATGGTTTATGCCTCTTTTGGCAATATTCCAGCAATATCATGGTAGGGACACCAGAAATGGGCTTCACACATTGTACCCATGTTGTGGAGGTCCAACGTCTCTCTTTATGACGTCATAGGCCAGTTGTATCCAAGCACCCATGAGGTCCCATTTCTCCGGGTCGGTCACAAATACCTTAGCAATACCTTTCGGTGTCACGTGAATTTCCTAATCAGCCAACCAGCATTGAGGGGTCTAAGTTCACTGTACGAGTGAGCAAAGCATTCGAACCAGCATGTGTGATCTCTGTGTTTCATGACAAGTCAACCTGGCCAAGTATGTACCGGAATGTACCGGAATGTACCTCAGTGGGCCAGGGCTAGACAGATTCCAAGGTTGTGTAATTACAGATCACGTATTTGTCAAATGTGTTATCTGTAGCATGTTAAAGGTCGCTGATTATCAGTCCAGTCAAGCTTATATAACATGATAGTGCTGTGAGCTACTCGTGAACATTTTACAACTTGACTGATAACTTCATCATTGAGGTTATCACATGCATGCGTGACTTAGAACTTATGAACTTACAACGTGTCCTGTTAGCTGAATTCTTTGTAAACTCTTATCAGTAAATGTAGGGCATAGGATAAAAATGACACTTGATGTTAAAGTACATGAACACCAAAAGGTATTTTTCTCCCACTTGATACCTTGAATTAGGCCCTAGTATTCTTGTTTCTTACAACTTTTTTCCAAAACTGAATGGGTAGGGAGGGATTTATTGTTTTGTTTAAAAAAAAGAAGATATTTTATTATTATCATCGGTTACTCAGGGTTAGAAACTAACAGTTTTTGTCCACTAGTCCTTATAATGATAACATAAAGCAAAACCTTTAAAATGGGCCAATTTCTACTACTCCTTAGGATACCTTTACTATTGGGCAGTTTGGTAAGGACTATAGGACTAGTGCCAATTTCTAACGCTGTTACTTAAGAAAAAAACAAAGAGTGGGCGACCACAAGTATGAGATATCAACATTATATACAGCCTCTTTGAGGATGTTAATAAGATGTACAAGCTTTAACAATATGTACCTGTATTTAATTAATGATGGCTCTCAGAATACAATCCGACCATGGCAATGTGAGACAAGTCCATTTCAGGTGATGCATGTGTGTGTTGCCAATAAATAAAAAGCATATTCCTATGTGCAAGGGGGCGGTGTAGGGTTCTTGGTAGGAAGTGACAACATGGTGTTGATGGCTTGGGTATATACGAGTTTGCTTTATACAGGTAGATATATATATGCAAGAAGCACTGTGTGCCAGGTCAGCACATAGTGGTAGTGGTTGTTGTCTTGGTGCCCTGGATCACCTAGCCTAACCCTAGGCTGAGGGTAAGACCTCCTCTCTCTCATTTTCATCTTACTTAGTTACATTTGGAGATTTTACGTGTGCTTTAGTGGGTTTGCCAATGAGAATATGTCTGAAAGGTGAGGCAACCGGGGGGGGGGGGGGGGGGACTTTAGGGTTGTTATTTAAGATTTTGAGAAATTTCGAAATTGAAAGCTTACCATAGGTGGGGGGACTAAGGGAGGGTGTGATTTTGTGGTTTTAGGTTTACGTTGTTTAGGTTTTTTAGATTAGTAATAGTTTAAGTTTTGTAGGTCATTATATGTGGCCTAGTAGGCCTGTTTTAATAAGGAAGGTGCCTAATGCTTTGAAGATTTGTGTATTGTTTAGCAGATTTAGAAGTGTTGCAGTCTAGTTTGGTTTTAAGCGTTGTTCTGTGGTGTTTGTAGTGCGTGCAGTGTAGTCCGTGTTCTGGTGTTTCTAGTTGATTGCATTTTGGGCATTAACCTGTTTGATGGGTTTTTTTATTCTATGCAGAAGGGAGTTTAATTCTGTGTGACCTGTTTGTAGTTTGGTCATTGCCCTGTCAATTCAAATTTTTGTTTACAGTTTGAGTGTAGGTACTTGGTTTCCCACTTTTGGGGAAGTTTTTCCCTAGCGATTCTTTTTGTCTTTTTTGGAAATTGGTAAGTTTAGGCTTACTCCTGGCTGCTTGGTCAGTGTGTTCGTTGCCAAACACTCCGACGTGGGCAGGGAGAGATCCTTAGGACTTCTATGTCTTTACCTAGTTGGCTGAGTTGGTTTGAGCATTTATGTATTTGGTGTCTTAGTTTTTTGTGTTGTTGTTTTTAATAGCTTGTAATCTACTTAGCGTGTCCATTAAAATTAGGAATTTATTTTGTTTTTTAATTTGGGGTGTGTGTAGGGCTGTTGATATCCCCATTAGTTCGGCCGTGAAGATTGATTGGTTGTTTCGGAGCCTATAGGATTTTGTTTCCTTTGTCAGTTGAGAAATATGGATGCTGAATCCTGTGTTTCGAGCCCGGGTCAGAGGACCCGTCAATGTAGATGTGGCACTAATTTGGCCATTTATCATGTTTGTATGCTAGTGTGGTGTTTTTAGCGGAGTTTTGGGTTAGTTGTCTTATTTATTCTAGAGGAGAGTGCTGTGTCTAGTTTTGGGGATTGAAGATTGGGTGTGAAGATGTTATTTGGTTTTGTGTTTTGTGTTTTGTTTTAATTCATTTTGGTCATTTCATCTTACTTACTTAAGTTAGAGATTTAACGTGCGCTTTCAGATTGTGAGCGTTGTTTCATCTCTGGACCAAGGCTTATATAGCAAAGGTCATCTGACATGGATTGAATCATAAATATAAACAACAGTAATTAATCAGTGACATAGTTGCACAGCTCATTCAGGAAGGCAGGCAGTCATTGTACAATACAATGGGGATTAACAATTGGGATTAGCAAATCGGTCCCAAATCGGTCTTAGAGTTCCTGTGTGTGTGATACCTGCAGCCAATCAGTATTTTTATAATAAAGATCCGTAAAGAAGTACATGTACGCATGGTGACAAGGATGCAATGGGTAATTCCTATTTCGTCAGGAATTTATGACAATGTCAGAATAATATTGTTTCAAAAAGAGTTTTTCTTTGTTTCTTTTCTCTTTGTTTAGGCCCAGGGTAGCAGCAAGCCAGTTTCACAACTTATCAGTACATATTAGATTTTTTTTACAAATAATAACATACTTCTCACCCACACATGCACTCTAGTAAAACAAATATACTGCATATATCACGTAGGCATAAACTGTTAAAGCTTCTATGTTACACTGCAGTGCAGGAAGACCATACAGGTGTCATACATTAAAGTCTAAAGTGTAAAACTTAATTTATGTGTAAGCTGCTTCTTATTTTCAAAGAGTTTATGATACAGCATCCAAGCTCTATAGATTTCTGCTGATTACCTGTCTTGAAAGCAGTGTCCTATTCTTTGTTGTAACATGAAAATAAGGTTTTGTATTTTGGAATTTGCATCTATGAATATATAGTTTTGCAATAAGTACAAAAAGAGTGTTTGTATGGTAGTCTAAAAGCAAGAATCAATTGAGTTCTCAGGCCAAAGCTAATATTACTCAAGCCTATTTCCACTTATATCAATCAAGTAGTATAATTCAAGTTGTTTTATCTTTTTCAGATCTTAAATTGTGATCACAGGAATTTTTATTGACGAGAGGGATGGGATCCGTTTGGCAAAACATGACAGGATACTACCAGGACAGTCTGGACAGGGGAGGTAACTCTTCATTCTATTTCAGGATCTGGAATTTGGTAACAACATTAAAGTCCGAGGTTCAATTCCCCATATGGGTATAACCTGTAAAACCAAACTCCATATATGTTGTGTATTGCAGACCTCCATTTATGTTGTGTGTTGCAGACCTCCATCCCTCTGTGTATTGCAGACCTCCATATATGTTGTGTATTGCAGACCTCCACCCCTCTGTGTATTGCAGACCTCCATATATGTTGTGTATTGCAGACCTCCACCCCTCTGTGTATTGCAGACCTCCATCCCTCTGTGTATTGCAGACCTCCATCCCTCTGTGTATTGCAGACCTCCATCCCTCTGTGTATTGCAGACCTCCATCCCTCTGTGTATTGCAGACCTCCATATATGTTGTGTATTGCTGTCCTCCTTATATGTTGTGTATTGCAGACCTCCTTCCCTCTGTGTATTGCAGACCTCCATATATGTTGTGTATTGCAGACCTCCATCCCTCTGTGTATTGCAGACCTCCATATATGTTGTGTATTGCTGTCCTCCTTATATGTTGTGTATTGCAGACCTCCATCCCTCTGTGTATTGCAGACCTCCATATATGTTGTGTATTGCAGACCTCCATCCCTCTGTGTATTGCAGACCTCCATATATGTTGTGTATTGCTGTCCTCCTTATATGTTGTGTATTGCAGACCTCCATCCCTCTGTGTATTGCAGACCTCCATATATGTTGTGTATTGCAGACCTCCACCCCTCTGTGTATTGCAGACCTCCATATATGTTGTGTATTGCAGACCTCCACCCCTCTGTGTATTGCAGACCTCCATCCCTCTGTGTATTGCAGACCTCCATCCCTCTGTGTATTGCAGACCTCCATCCCTCTGTGTATTGCAGACCTCCATCCCTCTGTGTATTGCAGACCTCCATATATGTTGTGTATTGCTGTCCTCCTTATATGTTGTGTATTGCAGACCTCCTTCCCTCTGTGTATTGCAGACCTCCTTATATGTTGTGTATTGCTGTCCTCCTTATATGTTGTGTATTGCAGACCTCCATCCCTCTGTGTATTGCTGTCCTCCTTATATGTTGTGTATTGCAGACCTCCATCCCTCTGTGTATTGCAGACCTCCATATATGTTGTGTATTGCAGACCTCCATCCCTCTGTGTATTGCAGACCTCCATATATGTTGTGTATTGCTGTCCTCCTTATATGTTGTGTATTGCAGACCTCCATCCCTCTGTGTATTGCAGACCTCCATCCCTCTGTGTATTGCAGACCTCCATATATGTTGTGTATTGCAGACCTCCATCCCTCTGTGTATTGCAGACCTCCATATATGTTGTGTATTGCAGACCTCCATCCCTCTGTGTATTGCAGACCTCCAGCCCTCTGTGTATTGCAGACCTCCATATATGTTGTGTATTGCAGACCTCCATCCCTCTGTGTATTGCAGACCTCCATATATGTTGTGTATTGCAGACCTCCACCCCTCTGTGTATTGCAGACCTCCATCCCTCTGTGTATTGCAGACCTCCAGCCCTCTGGGGATTGCAGACCTCCATTTATGTTGTGTATTGCAGACCTCCATCCATCTGTGTATTGCAGACCTCCATATATGTTGTGTATTGCAGACCTCCATCCCTCTGTGTATTGCAGACCTCCATTTATGTTGTGTATTGCAGACCTCCATCCATCTGTGTATTGCAGATCCTCGTGTGTCCGGCTGGCTGTTGATGGACTCCCCTGTCCCGAGTGTTGTGATCTTCTTGCTGTACCTGTTGGTGGTATGGCTGGGCCCACGCATCATGGCTGGCCGGAAGCCTGTCAACTTGAAGCTCGTTCTCATCCCCTACAACTTTGGTCTCGTGGCTCTGTCCTGCTACATGTTCTGTGAGGTTAGTGGTTACTAGTGTGACAACATCGAAAAGAATGATGGAATGATGAAGCTTGAAACCAATTTCAGTTCAGATCACAGATTCTTTGCTTGACCTTCCATTTAAGCCTTGCTTTGACCCTCTCTTTCAATCCTTGCTTGATGTATTGGAGAAAACACTTTCCCTCGGTTTTGGTAGACGGAGCATGCCCTGGGGAGAGGGAAAAACCAAGGGGCCGAAGCCCCCGCGGTTTTTCCCGACCCCCAGGGCATGCTCTGTCTACCAAAACCGAGGGAAAGTGTTTTTCCATGCTTATACAAGCATTGTAAACCGAAAAAAGAAACTTGTTTCGAACATACTTTCCATGAACCTTAGGAAACGCTCATAAAATATCTGTTGCTGGCGTACAGATCTTGAAAAGGACATTCTAAAACCAGTGAGTCTTATCAACACCTCTGTAGCCTCGTGGTACACTCACTGGGCTACAGATATGAAGGTTGCGAGTTCGATCCTCGGGAATATAAAGAAAACATTTGTCATTTGATTTTACATTTCATTACATGTTACAATCTGAACGGAAGTTATATTAATAAAATACCAAGGACATTATATAAAATCGCTGGGATATTATATAAAATCCAAGGGACAATACAACGTCCCTGTTTATGAGATTAACCCGACTGGAAAGTAAAACTTCACAATAGGTTTTAATGCCTATAGAAAGAAGTCTCTTACTTAATAGCGATCCCAGTGAATAGGTTTATCTCTCTTCAGGCCTTTCTTGATGTTAGACTGGGCATTGATTGATGTTTGACACAGGCCTTGCTTGATGTTTGACACAGGCCTTGCTTGATGTTTGACACAGACCTTGCTTGATGTTTGACACAGGCCTTGCTTGATGTTTGACACAGGCCTTGCTTGATGTTTGACACAGGTCTTGCCTGGGCAACAATAAAAATGATCAATCAGAATCACATGAGCTGTGGTGTCCTTTAAATAACTACTGCACACAAAGGACGTTTTTCTGATTTATAAATTTTTCATCAAGTCAACAGTGACATTTGAGACAGATGTAGATGACTAATCAAAGTTGAAATATCCAGTCACATCGTTTCTACCCACCTCATTAGGAGCCATTCAGACAGTTCACCTGCCTGCAGTCAACTTTGACAATGATTATTTAAGTCTGGCTCTTAAGCTGAATAACAATGTCCATTCTTGATTTGATTAATGTATATATATTTAAAAGGAAATTGATTTTTTCCAGCATTTATTATATAATTGCATCACCTGATGTTTGAAGATCAATTTGTTTCAAAGAAATGCCATGTTCATATTTTCTTTTTCAGTTTGTGGTCACATCTACTCTTTCCCACTACAGCTTCCTGTGTCAACCAGTCGACTATTCCGACAGCCCTTTAGCACTACGGGTAAGTCTACAGCTTCCTGTGTCAACCAGTCGACTACTCCGACAGCCCCTTAGCACTACGGGTAAGTCTACAGCTTCCTGTGTCAACCAGTCGACTACTCCGACAGCCCTTTAGCACTACGGGTAAGTCTACAGCTTCCTGTGTCAACCAGTCGACTACTCCGACAGCCCTTTAGCACTACGGGTAAGTCTACAGCTTCCTGTGTCAACCAGTCGACTACTCCGACAGCCCCTTAGCACTACGGGTAAGTCTACAGCTTCCTGTGTCAACCAGTAGACTACTCCGACAGCCCTTAGCACTACGGGTAAGTCTACAGCTTCCTGTGTCAACCAGTAGACTACTCCGACAGCCCCTTAGCACTATGGGTAAGTCTACAGCTTCCTGTGTCAACCAGTCGACTACTCCGACAGCCCTTTAGCACTGCGGGTAAGTCTACAGCTTCCTGTGTCAACCAGTCGACTACTCCGACAGCCCCTTAGCACTACGGGTAAGTCTACAGCTTCCTGTGTCAACCAGTCGAAAACTCCGACAGCCCCTTAGCACTACGGGTTAGTCTACAGCTTCCTGTGTCAACCAGTCGACTACTCCGACAGCCCCTTAGCACTACGGGTAAGTCTACAGCTTCCTGTGTCAACCAGTCGACTACTCCGACAGCCCTTTAGCACTACGGGTAAGTCTACAGCTTCCTGTGTCAACCAGTCGACTACTCCGACAGCCCCTTAGCACTACGGGTAAGTCTACAGCTTCCTGTGTCAACCAGTCGACTACTCCGACAGCCCTTTAGCACTACAGGTAAGTCTACAGCTTCCTGTGTCAACCAGTCGACTACTCCGACAGCCCTTTAGCACTACGGGTAAGTCTACAGCTTCCTGTGTCAACCAGTCGACTACTCCGACAGCCCCTTAGCACTACGGGTAAGTCTACAGCTTCCTGTGTCAACCAGTAGACTACTCCGACAGCCCTTAGCACTACGGGTAAGTCTACAGCTTCCTGTGTCAACCAGTAGACTACTCCGACAGCCCCTTAGCACTATGGGTAAGTCTACAGCTTCCTGTGTCAACCAGTCGACTACTCCGACAGCCCTTTAGCACTACGGGTAAGTCTACAGCTTCCTGTGTCAACCAGTCGACTACTCCGACAGCCCCTTAGCACTACGGGTAAGTCTACAGCTTCCTGTGTCAACCAGTCGACTACTCCGACAGCCCCTTAGCACTACGGGTTAGTCTACAGCTTCCTGTGTCAACCAGTCGACTACTCCGACAGCCCTTTAGCACTGCGGGTAAGTCTACAGCTTCCTGTGTCAACCAGTCGACTACTCCGACAGCCCCTTAGCACTACGGGTAAGTCTACAGCTTCCTGTGTCAACCAGTAGACTACTCCGACAGCCCTTAGCACTACGGGTAAGTCTACAGCTTCCTGTGTCAACCAGTAGACTACTCCGACAGCCCCTTAGCACTATGGGTAAGTCTACAGCTTCCTGTGTCAACCAGTCGACTACTCCGACAGCCCTTTAGCACTACGGGTAAGTCTACAGCTTCCTGTGTCAACCAGTCGACTACTCCGACAGCCCCTTAGCACTACGGGTAAGTCTACAGCTTCCTGTGTCAACCAGTCGAAAACTCCGACAGCCCCTTAGCACTACGGGTTAGTCTACAGCTTCCTGTGTCAACCAGTCGACTACTCCGACAGCCCCTTAGCACTACCGGTAAGTCTACAGCTTCCTGTGTCAACCAGTCGACTACTCCGACAGCCCTTTAGCACTACGGGTAAGTCTACAGCTTCCTGTGTCAACCAGTCGACTACTCCGACAGCCCCTTAGCACTACGGGTAAGTCTACAGCTTCCTGTGTCAACCAGTCGACTACTCCGACAGCCCTTTAGCACTACGGGTAAGTCTACAGCTTCCTGTGTCAACCAGTCGACTACTCCGACAGCCCTTTAGCACTACGGGTAAGTCTACAGCTTCCTGTGTCAACCAGTCGACTACTCCGACAGCCCCTTAGCACTACGGGTAAGTCTACAGCTTCCTGTGTCAACCAGTAGACTACTCCGACAGCCCTTAGCACTACGGGTAAGTCTACAGCTTCCTGTGTCAACCAGTAGACTACTCCGACAGCCCCTTAGCACTATGGGTAAGTCTACAGCTTCCTGTGTCAACCAGTCGACTACTCCGACAGCCCTTTAGCACTACGGGTAAGTCTACAGCTTCCTGTGTCAACCAGTCGACTACTCCGACAGCCCCTTAGCACTACGGGTAAGTCTACAGCTTCCTGTGTCAACCAGTCGAAAACTCCGACAGCCCCTTAGCACTACGGGTTAGTCTACAGCTTCCTGTGTCAACCAGTAGACTACTCCGACAGCCCTTTAGCACTACGGGTAAGTCTACAGCTTCCTGTGTCAACAAGTAGACTACTCCGACAGCCCTTTAGCACTACGGGTAAGTCTACAGCTTCCTGTGTCAACCAGTCGACTACTCCGACAGCCCTTTAGCACTACGGGTAAGTCTACAGCTTCCTGTGTCAACCAGTCGACTACTCCGACAGCCCCTTAGCACTACGGGTAAGTCTACAGCTTCCTGTGTCAACCAGTCGACTACTCCGACAGCCCTTTAGCACTACGGGTAAGTCTACAGCTTCCTGTGTCAACCAGTCGACTACTCCGACAGCCCTTTAGCACTACGGGTAAGTCTACAGCTTCCTGTGTCAACCAGTAGACTACTCCGATAGTTCCTTAGCCCTATGGGTAAGTCTACAGCTTCCTGTGTCAACCAGTCGACTACTCCGACAGTCCCTTAGCCCTATGGGTAAGTCTACAGCTTCCTGTGTCAACCAGTCGACTACTCCGACAGTCCCTTAGCCCAATGGATAAGTCCACAGCTTTCTGTGTCAACCAGTTGACTACCCTGACAGCCCCTTAGCACTACGGGTAAGTCTCTATCTACCTGTGTCAACCCATTGACTACTCTGACAGTCTCTTTTCCCCATTGGTAAGTCTCTATCTACCTGTGTCAACCAGTCGACTACTCCGACGGTCTCTTATCCCTATGGGTAAGTCCACAGCTTCCTGTGTCAACCAGTCGACTACTCTGACAGTCTTTTATCCCTATGGGTAAGTCTCTATCTACCTGTGTCATCAAGTCGACTACTCTGACAGTCTCTTTTCCCCATTGGTAAGTCTCTATCTACCTGTGTCAACCGGTCGACTACTCCGACAGTCTCTTTTCCCCATTGGTAAGTCTCTATCTACCTGTGTCAACCAGTCGACTACTCCGACGGTCTCTTATCCCTATGGGTAAGTCTACAGCTTCCTGTGTCAACCAGTTGACTACTCCGATGGTCTCTTATCCCTATGGGTAAGTCTCTATCTACCTGTGTCATCAAGTCGACTACTCTGACAGTCTCTTTTCCCCATTGGTAAGTCTCTATCTACCTGTGTCAACCGGTCGACTGCTCTGACGGTCTCTTATCCCTATGGGTAAGTCCACAGCTACCAGTGTCAACCAGTCGACTACTCCGACGGTCTCTTATCCCTATGGGTAAGTCCACAGCTACCAGTGTCAACCAGTCGACTACTCCGACAGTCTCTTATCCCTATGGGTAAGTCCACAGCTACCAGTGTCAACCAGTCAACTACTCCAACAGTCTCTTATCCCTTTTGGTAAGTCCACAGCTACCAGTGTCAACCAGTCGACTACTCCGACGGTCTCTTATCCCTATGGGTAAGTCCACAGCTACCAGTGTCAACCAGTCGACTACTCCATCAGTCTCTTATCCCTATGGGTAAGTAGTCTCTATCTACCTGTGTCAACCAGTCGACTACTCCGACAGTCTCTTAACCCCATTGGTAAGTCCACAGCTACCTGTGTCTACCCGTCAACTACTCCGACAGTCACTTATCCCTATGGGTAAGTCTCTATCTACCTGTGTCAACCCGTCAACTACTCCGACAGTCACTTATCCCTATGGGTAAGTCTCTATCTACCTGTGTCAACCCGTCAACTACTCCGACAGTCACTTATCCCTATGGGTAAGTCTCTATCTACCTGTGTCAACCAGTCAACTACTCCGACAGTCACTTATCCCTATGGATAAGTCTCTATCTACCTGTGTCAACCCGTCAACTACTCCAACAGTCACTTATCCCTATGGGTAAGTCTCTATCTACCTGTGTCAACCCGTCAACTACTCCGACAGTCACTTATCCCTATGGGTAAGTCTCTATCTACCTGTGTCAACCAGTCGACTACTCCGACAGTCACTTATCCGTATGGGTAAGTCTCTATCTACCTGTGTCAACCAGTCAACTACTCCGACGGTGTCTTATCCCCATAGGTAAGTCCACAGCTACCTGTGTCAACCAGTCGACTACTCCGACGGTGTCTTTTCCCCATAGGTAAGTCCACAGCTACCTGTGTCAACCTGTCAACTACTCCGACAGTCACTTACCCCAATGGGTAAGTCTCTATCTACCTGTGTCAACCAGTCGACTACTCCGACGGTGTCTTATCCCCATAGGTAAGTCCACAGCTACCTGTGTCAACCCGTCAATTACTCCGACAGTCACTTATCCCTATGGGTAAGTCTCTATCTACCTGTGTCAACCAGTCGACTACTCCGACGGTGTCTTATCCCCATAGGTAAGTCTCTTTCTACCTGTGTCAACCAGTCGAAAACTCCGACGGTCTCTTATCCCTATGGGTAAGTCCCTTTACCTGTGTCAACCGGTCGACTACTCCGACAGTCTCTTATCCCTATTGGTAATTCAACAGCTACCTGTGAACCAGTCGACTACTCTGACAGTCTCTTATCCCCATGGGTAAGTCTTTTTCTACCTGTGTCAACCAGTCGACTACTCCGACAGTCCCTTATCCCCTTTTCATGATGGCATGGGCAGAAAAGACATGCATGTTACTATCGTTCAGTTCAAGGCAAGATTTCTTTCTCTTTATGCTTTATTGATTTTCTTGATTTTCTTGGCAAGTATGCCAGGTTGAGGGAGACAATATTAATCAAATATTAAAATGTTTGCTTGGGGCTAAGTTATGAAGGTAAGCTTAATATTCTAAAGTCAGGATAGTTCTTTGAAAATGCAGGTAATCTGCCACCTGGTTATATTTCTGCAGATAATTTTTAGAAGCTCATGTTAAGAAGAAAATTGCTTTTACTTTTGGAAAATTTAATGCAGGCGTATTCATAAAAATGAGAAACAAATTAGTGGTATGAAGTGATTTTGTAAATTGCAAGTAGTAATACTGATTAATAATTCCTGAATCATTTTCCTAAAACTTTATGGAAACTGAAATGTGAGGGATGCAATGATGATTTAGACTTAAACCGATGATTGAGTTGTTCTTGGCTGAGCTGTGTCCTGTTCCATAAAGTGAGTTTTGTGCTAAGATCATCGAAACTCTTACTTTAATATATACTTACGGCTGTTGTAGAGCTGAGATCATTACATGGAAAGTCCAAGGGCCCTCGTTCCATAAAGTCATCTTAGTGCTACGGTGATTGTTGCTGATACTTTTATATATACTTATGGCAGTCATGGCACTAAGATCATTATGTGGAAAGAGGTCCCAGCATGACAAATGTCATAAGTCAATGTTAAAGAAAGGGAATTAGGACAATCTTAGTGCTAAGACTTCTTTTCGGCAAGGGGCATCGTACTGTGTGTTCGTGCAAGGCCGTGATGGAATTAGGACCATCTTAGTGCTAAGACTTCTTTGTGGAAAGGGGCATTGTACTGTGTCTTCATGCAAGGCAGTGAAAGGGGGTCCCAGCATGACGAATGTTATAAGTCAGTGTAAAAGAATCAGTGTAAAAGAGTGGGAGTTAGGACCATCTTAGCACTAAGACCTCTTTCTGGAAAGGGTCATCGTACTGTGTGTTCATGCAAGGCAGTGGAAGGGGATCCCAGCATGACGAATGTCATAAGTCAGTGTAAAAGAATGAGAGTTAGGACCATCATATCGCTAAGACCCTTTCTGTAAAGGGTGCTGAGAGTTCATGCAAGGCAGTGAGGCCTGTGAATGGGTTTCAATAACTGTTTTTGTTTCTGCATCGTATGACCTGATGTCTGATGTATTGATGGGAACACATAACGAAGCATCCAAAATATCAGTGATTTGTTGGCCAGATTAATCTGGATGTTCCATCCATAATAGGCTATTCCCCCCCAAAAAGGGTGAATAACCTACTTCAGAAAATAACTGCTTTCCCTAGTACCACACCCACTCTGTTTAACGAAGCAAACAATGTTAGCTGATACAATGCTGTGATGTTTGTCGCAGTTTCAATCAGAATTGATTCTCCTCCATGTACGTTTGATCAGCGCGATACTGGTGTATAATCACATCATCAGTGTCACCTGACCTGACACTGTTGTCACAGCGCCACCTAGGAAGAGTTCCGATGCTTGGCGATTATGACAATTACCCAGCCGCTTTCATCTTGTTTGCCAAACTAACCTTATATTTTGTGACCAAACATTCATTATAAGGATTAATGTGGTTCGAGCTAACCATGGAATAGCTGTTTTGTGAGATATTCATGATGCATGTTCTGTTTTAATGTGTATTTGCAACCTTTATGTGGAACACTCTTGTAGCCAGTTCTATTCCATACTAATCACATCATTAGCTCTTTGGCTATTAGATCTGGGCTTGATATAATTGCTTTTGTGATGTACAACCGAAATAACAGTCGTTTCATCGTGTTGATGCTTCTACAGACAGCATGATACCATGAACCAAGTCTGATCATGGTCGTGAATTGATGATGATGTGGTATTTATATCTTGCGGCATAGTTTCAAGCATGAAGACGTTTATCTATACTTGAGACATGTTTATGAAGCTATTGATTGGTTCGTCTCAGATCATGTTAGGCGGTGGAATCATGGCGCCATGGTTGCCATACAATCTTTCTGATTGTAATCAGGAACTTTGGTAGAGTCTTATTGTTTGGGGACATTTTTATGATTTATATACTATTTGCTCTTTGTACATTAAATTGACATGAGAGGGAAAATGAAAAAGATAGAGTAAATTGGATGTTTTTCCTTTAAAAAAGTGGTCCTCAGATTGTTCGATTAAGAACAAAGTAGACCTCGTAATATGTGTTCTTTTTTGTAATTTATTTGCACATTAAATTTTATTTTTTAATTTAATCATGAACACGTCTCAAAGCAGCATTTTTTTACCATTATGAACCTGAAGTAGAACAATTATGAAAAAAGTATTAAGTGTAGCAAATATTAGCACTCTTTGATCACACATACATTTTTATCATTAACAACTTAAAAAATCATTTCATCAGGTTATTTGGGGCAATGGGATAAGGTAGTTGTAATAGTTTTGTATTGTTTGGCTCTTGTTTCCCTTTCAAGTTGGTGGGGTAGGTTAAAGTGTTGGCTTGTCAGGGCTCTTGTTTCCTGATGGTGGGGTAGGACAGTGGTTAAAGTGTTGGCTTGTCAGGGCTCTTGTTTCCCAATGGTGGGGTAGGACAGTGGTTAAAGTGTTGGCTTGTCAGGGCTCTTGTTTCCTGATGGTGGGGTAGGACAGTGGTTAAAGTGTTGGCTTGTCAGGGCTCTTGTTTCCCAATGGTGGGGTAGGACAGTGGTTAAAGTGTTTGCTTGTTAGGGCTCTTGTTTCCCTGTTCTTGGGTAGGACAGTGGTTAAAGTGTTGGCTTGTCAGGGCTCTTGTTTCCTTGTGTTGGGGTAGGGCAGTGGTTAAAGTGTTGGCTTGTCAGGGCTCTTGTTTCCCTGTGTTGGGGTAGGACAGTGGTTAAAGTGTTGGCTTGTCAGGGCTCTTGTTTCCTGATGGTGGGGTAGGACAGTGGTTAAAGTGTTGGCTTGTCAGGGCTCTTGTTTCCTGATGGTGGGGTAGGGCAGTGGTTAAAGTGTTGGCTTGTCAGGGCTCTTGTTTCCTTGTGTTGGGGTAGGACAGTGGTTAAAGTGTTGGCTTTTTAGGGCTCTTGTTTCCTTGTGTTGGGGTAGGGCAGTGGTTAAAGTGTTGGCTTGTCAGGGCTCTTGTTTCCTTGTGTTGGGGTAGGGCAGTGGTTAAAGTGTTGGCTTGTTAGGGCTCTTGTTTCCTTGTGTTGGGGTAGGGCAGTGGTTAAAGTGTTGGCTTGTTAGGGCTCTTGTTTCCTTGTGTTGGGGTAGGGCAGTGGTTAAAGTGTTGGCTTGTCAGGGCTCTTGTTTCCTTGTGTTGGGGTAGGGCAGTGGTTAAAGTGTTGGCTTGTCAGGGCTCTTGTTTCCTTGTGTTGGGGTAGGGCAGTGGTTAAAGTGTTGGCTTGTCAGGGCTCTTGTTTCCTTGTGTTGGGGTAGGGCAGTGGTTAAAGTGTTGGCTTGTCAGGGCTCTTGTTTCCTTGTGCTGGGGTAGGGCAGTGGTTAAAGTGTTGGCTTGTCAGGGCTCTTGTTTCCTTGTATTGGGGTAGGACAGTGGTTAAAGTGTTGGCTTGTCAGGGCTCTTGTTTCCTTGTGTTGGGGTAGGGCAGTGGCTTGTCACTGATTATTGATGTTGGTGTTCAGATGTCTGTATACTATTTCCCTGAAGACTGATGTTGGTGTTTTAAATGTTGATATACTGTTTACCTGAAGACCGATTTTGATGCTTCAGATGTATACTGTTTACCTGTATACTGTTGTAGATGTTTCAAATGTTTATATCCTGTTTACCTGAAGACTGATGTTGGTGGTTCGGAAATCTGTATACTGTTTACCTGAAGACTGATGTAGATGGTTCGGAAATCTGTATACTGTTTACCTGAAGACTGATGTTGGTGTTTCAAATGTTGATATACTGTTTTCCTGAACACTGATTTTGATGTTTCAGATGGCACAAGTCTGCTGGTGGTTCTTTTTCTCCAAAATCATCGAACTTCTAGACACGGTATGTGGGTTATCATGGACCATATGTACCGTGAATACTACTCAACATTTGATGGGGAAACATTCAACATGCAGTTATAACATGACATGTTCCAGGTGTGGTGTTGGTTGACTACCGGGTTTACTTGCACCAACTGCATTAGCAACCATTAACAGAACCTTATATCTTTAAATCTTTTTAAAATTAGATGGTTTTCTCCGATATGATTCCTCTGTGCGTGATGTACCGTGTGTTTCATTCACAGATTATTTAGTTTCTGAGCCTGATTTCTTTTGTTTAAGAGACGTCTAAATTGCTCTAGAGTTTTATCCTTTGGGCACGCAAAAAACTTATGATTGTGGGTTTGATTCCAGTTCTCCCCTGTATTTATAGTGAGGGGCGGTCGGGTAGCCTAGTGGTCAAAGCATTCGCTCGTCACGCTGAAGACCCGGGTTCCCGACGTGGGTACAATGTGTGAAGCCCATTTCTGGTGCTCCCTGCCATGATATTGCTGGACTATTGCTAAAAGTGGGTTAAAACCATACTCACTCACTCCTGTATTTCTAGTGTAGTCAAATCTTCATGAGCGATATCGTATCTGAGTGAAAGGTTTGATTGTAATGAGATTGTGCATAATCTTTTAAGACATATTGGTAATTAGATATCAGAACTAGAACTTTATTAAGGCTCCAAACATTCTTATCCTACTTTGGCCAAATTAATTTAAGAATTGTGAACTAAAAAAATCTTATTAGCGTAATAACAAATATCATTTTAAGTGATTATTCTAATTATTTGACCATAGGGGATCTATTTTCGAAAACAGAGTACTCCCATGTTCAAATGTCAAGTCATAAATAAATGTAGGCAGGAAGCTCATCTGTTACATTAGATTGAAATCTAACGCCGTTATAGGTTTGATATCCTATCATCCGTACTTCGTGTGGAGTCGAAAGAAGTTCCAGAGTTTAATTTCTGCCTCTTTGAGGAATACCGATGAATGTTTAGATATCTTTTATATGGTATTTTCTTGAGTATAGTGTGCATTTTTAAAAATAACACTACAGCTGTGTAGAAGGGGGTGTGCATTATGCACACCATAATGAGTTTTGATGGTTTGTCCATAATAATATTTGAAATAATATTTGCTAAAAAAATGACCTCCGAACTATGTAAATGTCATGACAGTCTACCATGATTTTTGTAGAAGTGTTGAAATGTTCAAAGTTATGTTATTACCAAAATTCATGAGCAATTACAAAGTGTAAAACAATTCAAACTTTTTTATTGATATTTTATACTTTTTTCATAAAACAATTAAACTTACCGGAACTATTGTTTCCACAACTTCCCCAGCAAGTCAAAGATGTTACCAGCCAAATGATTGTGCATGTAGCGTGAAAAGCCTTTGTTTGTTTGTTTGTTTGTTGTTTAATGCTGCACTCAAATATTCCAGCTACCGGTATATGACGGCAATCTGTAAATAATCAATTATGATATTTATGACAATTTTATAATCGATAATTACTGATGGAATTATCTACCTATGTTAAGTATCTAGTACCAGGCTAGATCATTAAGTATAAATCATGGCCTGCCTTCACTTGTGCTCCTTTATACAATACATAGTAAATTGGATATCTTCATATTTTCTCTTTGCTACTCGGTATATATTATCATTATTGCATTGGAACCCCCATGAATAGGGACCATGTGCTTTGTTGTTGTTTACGACGCTCTCAGCATTATTCCAGCTATATGATGGCTGTAGATAATGAAGTCTGGACCTGACAATCCACTGATTGATATCATGATCATCGATCCACGCAATTGGCATACAAAGACATGCATCAACCATGCAAGTCCCCAAGCCTGATCACCCGATCCTTTTTGTTGCCTCTTACGACCTGCATGGTTTGCTGAAGACCTAGCTATCCTTACCCGAATCTTCATTGGTCAGCAGGAAAAACATGTGTAAACCAATCAAAATGGTCCTACTTAGTTTACAGAGTCTATGTGTTGGATCATTTCATACATAGCTTGGGGGCTCTTATTTGGTTGTGGAAATTATACACTTATCTTGATAATATTATATTAATGATTTTGAAATTAACATCCACCACCAAATATATTCAAATATTACATTATTTTCAACTCTGCTACACTTGTATTGTCAAATTGTATATATCTTCTTATATGAAGGTGTTGAGTCATGAGGTCAAGGTCATTATGCAGGTAATTGTAGGACATCATTATGTATCATATCATTACATCATGTCTTTATTTTAAGGCACTGTTACATCTACAAGCATGAAACTGTTTTATAATTGCATGCATCTTTACAGTGCTTAACTTCAAGTTTGTGGCGGGGTGGTCGGGTAGCCTAGTGGTTAAAGCGTTCGCTTGTCACGCCGAAGACCCGGGTTCGATTCCCGACATGGGTACAATGTGTGAAGCCCATTTCTGGTGTCCCCCTCTGTGATATTGCTGGAATATTGCTAAAAGCGGCGTAAAACCATACTCACTCAAGTTTTTGGCGTGTTTGTCAAAGGTCAAGGTCATATTTGAAGTTATTGTTAAACATTGTTGTATCATTCATTGTCAAATTAATTTTGCACTTTTACTTGGACAGAAAGCCAGGTATTTGTTGTGTTGAGTCAGCACCGTGTGCATTAGTACATCCACCTGGTCCTATAAGGTGTTCTTGATCAAGTCACTGTAATAAGAAACCAACCCCCCAACACCCACCACCCCACCTCCACCCACCACCACCAGTCAACATAGGTCCCCTCCAACCTATGCTCATCGTAAGAGGCACTAAGTGGATCAGGTGGTCAGACTTGGATGTTTTGGTTGAATGCATGTCTTCGCAACCTGACGCATCGATTGTTGCTAACAATATCAATCACTGTATTGTCTGGTCCAGATTTAATTATTGGCAGACCGCCGTCCTAGAGCATGGCTGATGCTGAGTGTGGTGTTATACAACACAAAAACACTCATTACAGTAAGTCTTTGTTGAGTGAAGGCCATTTGGCATCTGAGGGGCCTAGATTATGTTGTGAAAAGGTGTCTGGGAAGTATTATATGGCCTCAGACAATGAAGCCTTAGAATTGTGTCTGGTTCGCATGACTCGTAATCAGTTTACCTTACTTTTCAGGGAATCAGTACACGCTGATAATAAAGCCCTGTAGCTTCGGCTGCTGAGACGTAGACACTGCTAGCTGTGATTATGTGACAGCCGAATTCTCAGAACAGAGACATTGTCTTTTCATAATTAGTGGAGATTGATATACATCATTAAGTTTCACAAACAAAGCAGTGTTTATATGACTTGGATAGAAATAATGCAAAATCCAAATGCCCCATTAACTCAAAATTGAAGACAAAGACAAAATTTATTAAAATTATACAAGAGCCATTTGTCTGTATGAAATTGATATTTATAAATTAATTGAAAAAAATTTTTTTACAGGACTTTCACAAACTCGAATACATTTTTTAAATTTCATGTTGGATTTCATGTTTTTAGTATCGTAAGTCTTTTACAAATCTAACTTCTAGTTCTTTGTCCCACAAGTGCTGTCTAGATTCCATCTGTTTGGCCTGGTATTGACAGAGATCTGTAAAAGTCAGAGTCTTGTTTGGACAGATTCCACTGTTGTGCTATTAAGACATCTTCCCGAGGCAAGGTTGTTAACTGACTCTAATATTCCAGTTTCCACCTTTGCTGAAATACGCTGGAATTATGGAGTTATATTTTGGCTGGACTAACGAGTCTGTGGATAGTCCAATCAAAATTGCATAACAAAATCAATTTACAGTTCATAAATTGCTGTGCAGATTTCGGTCGATTGCAGGATTTGCAAAACATGTGTACCGTCAAGTTAGCGTCAACAGATATTTTTTATAATCATTTCATGTTTTTTATCAAATTGCTCACATATTTTGATGCACTTCGCGAAGTAAGACCTGTGTTATTACAATATAGATCTTGATTATCAATCAGATCGTCTTCACTCGGTTCCCCAATTTGAAGCAAATGCAAGTGATATGAGTGGAATCTGATTGGTCAGTAGGAGGGACATAAAGGACATAACTTGTAATAGCCACTGGTGGCGCTACCATTGAGATTCTGAAATTCCAGCGTAGTTTGGCAATGGTGGAAACTGGGCTGATGTATGAAGATGGTTATTTATTATATTTAATCTCTGCAGTGTTTTTAAAAAGTGTAACTGCCTGTATCTGATTGTCTCTGTTGCAACAACTCATTATAAAGTATGATAAATGCAGAAAAAACTTTCCATGATCATAAGAAACCTCTGCTAAAAGCAGAGGCCATTGTATGATTCTGACAAGATGATTAGCATAGAATCGCTATCAAGTAGTGACGATGCCAGGAGTTCGTGAAAAGGTGAGCGTATCCTGCCCCCACGTGGCAACCGTCACAAACACATGCAAAGGCAAGTTAATTGTTCACCTGAAACAAAACATAATTATGGTACATGATGGAATATGGAACTGGATCAGACAATGTTTGTCACTGATGAATCAAATTTCAAAATGTCATTGATATGTTTACCACGAAACGTTTTGAAGGCCGTGGTTGAGCAAGAGCAAGAGTTGTATGATGCTCTTTGAAATCTTCAAGGAAAGAGCGTTGTCAGTTGTACCTCAAAAGTTCTGAAATGTAGACATCAAAGGCTGGAGCTGCTGGAATATTGCTCGACATGAAGAGAAAGTTGACTGTTGGAAAGTTACAATCATCCCTCTTGTCATAACAGACTTATGGATAGTTGTTTGTCACTCTGAATCAATTATTGTATCTAATTATTGACCAGATGAGTGGTGTCAATGGTCTCTATATCAGATAATCCACTAAAGCTGGAGTTAAACTTCTTGGCCAAATTCCTTGGTTAAATTTTGCCAATCCAAGCAGTAATGCTGACTTGTATGCATAAACAAACAGATCAGCACGATGGGATGCACATTTAGTGCCCATGGAGGTGCCTCCTTGCCCAAATGCACTATGCCTAACTTTAGCCTACAGCTAGACTACAGTCAACAAATTCTTGACAGAAGACGTTTTGTGTTGAAGGTGTTCTTCATATTACGTAAGAAGAATGATCAGGTGACCTTCCTCCACGTCTACCATCACTGCACCATGATCGCCAACTGGTGGCTCGGGGTCAAGTACGTCGCCGGCGGCCAGTGTGAGTTGTGACCATCCAATCACTGACACCATGTTCAGTTTGGGACTGACCATTGAACATGGTGTGGGTGTGGGTGTGGGTGTGGGTGTGGGTGTGGGTGTGGGTGTGTGGGTGTGGTTGTGGTTGTGGTTAGGTGTTGTGGGTGTGGGTAGGTGTTGGGGGTGTGGGTGTGTGTGTGGTTGTGGTTAGGTGTTGTGGGTGTGGGTGTGGGTAGGTGTTGGGGGTGTGGGCGTGTGGGAGTGGGTGTGGGTGTGGTTGTGGTTAGGTGTTGTGGGTGTGGGTGTGGGTAGGTGTTGGGGGTGTGGGTAGGTGTTGGGGGTTGGTGTGGGTGTGGGTAGGTGTTGGGTGGGGTGGGTGTGGGTAGGTGTTGGGTGTGGGTGTGGGTGTGGGTAGGTGTTGGGGGTGTGGGTGTGGGTAGGTGTTGTGGATGTGGGTAGGTGTTGTGGGTGTGGGTATGTGTTGGGGTTGGGGGTGCATGGGCTTGTGATCTCAGTTTTTGATTCCATAAATTGTCGAATGCTTATTGTTTAAAATTGACAGGAGACAACACTTGACTTGTTCAAATATGGATGTTGCTCAGACACAAATGTATGCCGCAATCTTGCCCAATATCAGTGCAGATACCTTCAAAATAATAATGTTATCGGTGGGTTATTTGCACACACATATAAACTATAATTGCATTCTCAGTCACAAATTACACATCTCCCAAGATGCTCGAAATACTACAGATATGTAGACATCAGCTGTTATCATCAAAGGGGAAAGGGAGCCAGTGTGAGAGGTTTGGGGTTTATCTAGGATTCCAGACAGGTGCCCCTTGCCAGGCTATTGGGGAAAAATAGTGATAGTGTTAAAATTTAAATAAAAAACAAAAAAATTATTTTTGTAAATTCTGAGGATTATGAATCTTTTTAATTCAAATTGCCAATTTTTACTGTCATTTACTGAAGACATGGGGCCGAATATCTGCCTCTAAGCAGGTCTAGATAAATCCCCAGATTTTATTATACTGACCTAAAAGGGCGGGGTATATAGTTATACCAAGGAATTCCGTCCGTCTGACATTTTTTTGTGTGACCAAAACTTGATAACTACTTTGTGGATTCTTTTCCAATTGGGGGGTACAGTTTCTATATCGATAGGAGAGGTGCAGTGAGAAGTTGTTTTCAATATTTTGTTTTTCTGGAAAAATACAGCTATTTTTCATTTTTTACTTGGATTTATTTTACTGAAACATTTGTGGAACAGTTTTCATACAAATAGAACTGGTGCAGTGCAAAGTAATTTTGGTATGTGTATTTTCTGAAAAAAATATGATTTTTGTCATGTTTTGAACTTACTTTTTTACTTCAACATTTGTTCGACCTATTACTTAAAAACTACTTCATGGATTCTTTTCAATTCTGGGTACAGTTTCTTACCAATAGGATAGGTGCAGTGCAAAGTTTGGTTTCGATAAGTGGATTTTCTGAGGAGACATTGCTTGTCTAATGTTTTGAACTTGGAAATAATGTTCAGAGTTGAAGTTGGGGGTATTGGTGAGTTCTGCTCACTTTTTTGTCTTATTATGATCCTATTTATAACAAGATGATCATGTTCTAATCACAGTTGCTAACTCAAGGCGGAATATTCCACAATCAGTTCACTGCGTTTGTACAATGTACTCTGGTGTCTATATAGTGCTGACTCCATGTCCCTCCACTTGCAGCCTTCTTCGTGGCGATGCTCAACTCGGGTGTGCATATAGCCATGTACCTGTACTACGCGCTGTCCTGCCTGGGCCCGCACATGCAGAAGTACCTGTGGTGGAAGAAGTACCTCACTCGCCTTCAGCTGGTAGGTACTCACAGGGAGGAAGCCTGTACCTTCCATGCTGACATTGCAATCTTATTCCAATCTGATCCTATACCATATATCTCTGCATGAAGGTGACTATAGTAGGTCAAAGTGACTATAGTAGGTCGAAGGTCACCATCGTAGGTCGAAGTGACTATAGTAGGTCGAATGTGACTATAGTAGGTCAAAGGTCACTATAGTAGGTCGAATATGACTATAGTAGGTCGAAGGTCACTATCGTAGGTCAAATGTGACTATAGTAGGTCAATGGTCACTATCGTAGGTTGAAGGTCACTATAGTAGGTCGAAGGTCACTATAGTAGGGTGACTCTAAATAGAGTATGTCGAAGGTCACTTTAGTAGGTTACTTCAGGTGAACTTTCTTGTCAGAAAATCAGTGTCAAGGCTCCTTAATTCTCAGTACAAGTGAGCGAAGCATTCAGAAAAGCATATCCGATTTCTGCATCTCCTAAACAAATATAATCGAGGAAATCAGAATGCGAAAAAAATAATGCCATGCTATTACACTGTTGTGGTATTTGTTGAGAGTAACTATGGAGGGCATATTGTGTTCTCTTCTTGGACAGAGATTGAAATTTCTGAATCATGGTGGTAAACAAATAAACCCTCATTATCCCCCGCCCAACAAAGTTGGCGGGTGATATAGAAACGGGCTCCGTCCATCTGTCCATCCGTCACGTTTCGTTTCCGGAGCATAACTCAAAAACCGTTCAATAGTTTTTCATGAAATATGCTAAACTGGTGCCTTTTGCTATTTAGAAATTTTAGAAATTTTTATTTTTTACGTTTCCATGGCATCAAGATGGACTTAGGTTCTGTGAGGGTAGGGTTTGTTTCCGGAGCATAACTCATAAACCGTTTAATATTTTTTCATGAAACTTTGCAGGTCTGTCAGGTACATGCTGAACTGATGCCTTTTGCTATTTAGAAATTTTAGAAATTTTTATTTTTTACGTTTCCATGGCAACAAGATGGACTTAGGTTCCAAACTCTTCTTTTTTTTACAATTTCCATGACAAGTTCCACCTCGGTCAAAAAGGTTAGGGTTTGTTTACATTTAATTCTGTCATAAATTCTGCAACAGGGGTGGGGGATATAGCCATGTTAGTGGCAAACTCTTGCTGTTTAAGAAAGCTGACATCTGGTGGGCTGCATTTAACAACAAACTAACATGGTAACCATGGCATTACAATTTTAAACAAGCCTTTGTCACTCTAATATATGGAGTTACTTCCCTTGGGTACACCAGCAACCTATGGACGTTGGCGACACAGTACCTACATTTGACAGGGCTTCACCTGGCTCATGAGACCGCCTCTGTGGTCTAGTGGTCGAGCGTCCGCCTGGAGAGCGGATGGTCCGGGGTTTGATCCCCGGCCTCGTCATACCAAAAGACGTTCAAAGATGGTACTTGTTGTTACCCTGTCTGGCGCTCGGCATTAAGGGGCTAAAACAAGGACTGGTCGGCTCCGAGTCAGTATACTGTGTCTGAGTGGGGTATTCATGTTAAACTGCGGCATGGTATCTCAGTGAGCTGGCACTATAAATCGGCATCAGTCCGGACTAGTACAAGCAGCCACACAAACACACACACGTACATACATGTTGCTATATAAGTGCAATAATCTTGGACGCGACGTTAAATCCCATTTGACCTCACCTCACCTGGCTCATGAAAACTGGGAGACATGAATCACTCCTCGCTTGTGATGATGAATCATAAGCTCAATATGATTCATGCACGAGCAGAGCTTCAGATAATCTGCGTCTGCGTAAAACACGAAAACTAAATCACCATAACCCAATTAATTTTTAGCTGCTTGCATACAAATAGAAATGAAAACTTTAAAAAACCCAATAGTATAATATCAGTTGGTGTAATTAATCAATGTATCAATATACGTATCAATTTTCAGCGTGCATATCTGCGTACCATTTCTATTTTTTAGCTTTATTTATACTGATTGAATGTAGGCACCACACATACATGAACTCTACTGCAGTGAATGATGCATAAAACAGGTGCTACGTGTCCCTTATAGTTAATTAGAGTGAGTGAGTTGGGTTTAGCGTCGCTTGTGACAATATTCCAGTCATATCACAGCGTGTCAGCTCAATGTGGGAGGAAAGCCCGAAGTGATGCAGTTCTTACCACTTTGGTGAAACCCATGAGCACGGGTATGGTGCTGACAACGTAGAAACATAATCGGGGCGAACTGGGATTCGAAACCACAATCATAGGTTTCTGGTGTAGCCAAGGTATGCAATTCTCACAGCAAATTGTATCACCTTAGACGAGTGTGCCACCCGTGCCTCCTGTAAATTAGAGATGTATAGCACTTCTGTGATTTTATGTGACATGTTACACACTGTTGGTGGGGCGGTCGAGTAGCGTAGTGGTTAAAGTGTTCGCTCCTCATGCCGAAGACCTGGGTTTGATTCCCGACATGGGTACAATGTGTGAAGCCCATTAATCGCGTTCCCTGCCATGATATTGCTGGAATATTGCTAAAAGCGGCGTAAAATCATACTCTCTCACTCACATTGTGGGCATTTCAAGCAGAATTATTATTTAAAAATGTGTACTTGTTGGTGTACAATATCAATATAGACTGCACGCAAGGGAGTATTGCTATATTGAATACCCAAAGAAAACTGTCTCTACCCAATGTGAATGATAATTTGTGAGTATATAGTTAATTTGGAGGCCTGCATGAGTTTACCTTCTTTCTATTGAATGTTCCCTAGATAGAAAACATTATGATGAGAAAATACACAAATTGTGACATTTACTGAGAGATATAGATATGCCTGAGAGGGAATGCTCTGTCAATATAATTATATAAAAAATCAATACGAGAGAATAATCAGTCACGATTATCTGCCGAAACAGATTGCATTGGGTGTAAAAGGCAAAATATTTGTGAAAATTATACAAATAAGTCACTGAAAATCTGTGACGACACCATGTGTTAGCGAAAAGGGTAAGCATGTCCTGCCCTACCATAGCACCCGCCACAAATATGACTCATCAAGAACATGACAAAATTATTTCTGATGGAAACCATGCCAAATACCCAGTATGCTTGCATCATGCGAAACCCAGAGTAAACGCTATCAAATACAAGTTACAGTGGTCTGCTTCTTAAGAACGCATCCACAACAAACTTGACAAAATTGAACTCTCTCAACCAAATAGGTTTCACTGCAATGTCATTAAAATTGTTTCTTTATATATTTGGTATTCTTATACTCAGGGGGATCTCATTTGTCTGTTTCTTGTGATTATTTGCTGCATGTCTTGTTCTCCTGACAATGGGAGGTAATTATGGGTCGGAACAGACTCCAGTCATTTAGAGCACTTTGTTGCTGGTATATTAAGAATTAACCGAGCAGACAAATCCATTATATTACCCTGACCAGACAAAGCTGCCAAGCTGTGCTTGTAACTAACAACATACCATATGTATATCATCCCCTTGGTTTCTCATTTGGTTGTTACAGTGTCAGAAGTGTCCAGACATAATTAGCTTAGCAAAGCCTGGAGAAATCATTAGTGCCAATTTAGAATAAAGTTCATTTAAGAACGTTGTGTGCTGGGTTCTAAAAAATGGACACAATGTTATTAACATAAAACCGTTTGACCATCCGGACAGAAGCTGTGGCAAATTCATTTCATCCCATGCTTATACTATGTGAAGATGTTCAGTGTTTTAAAAAGAAATCTTTGTCTTTCCTTTTGATGAAGATGAAAAAGTTGCTTTAATGCCACAAGGCTTTTTGCATGAACTTGGAAGTACTGTGTTAAAAGAACATTTTTTGATCTTTAAACTTTCTTCTTTGTCAACAGCTGTTTTTGTATGTAATCAACAAGATTCTTGATCGGGATGAATGCTCTCACAACATAGAAAATATGACAAAGGCAAAAATGTATTGATGGATGTTTTTTGCCCATGTTAATGTTTGACAGAATCCTCAGTAAAAAATGACTTTGATGTGTCTGTTGTAATATGTGATCTCCTTGTGTGAAACCTTCTCAAGTTACTTTAAGTCATCTGCCGACGCGATTCACTTCATGCAGTTAGATGGTAGTCTGACAGCGAGATAAAGCCCCACATCTCTGGTCAGTGGTGATGAATTGATACTGTCATTGTGCCACATGCAATGGCAGTTTAATGTCACTTTTCAAATGCTATGATTTCATATTGGAATCTGTGAATTACTAAAACATAAAATGACATAAAAAGGCGAAATATCTGGTTAGAATTTCTAAATGAATTAGTGAGCAGTTTTCTGTCAAATGAATTAAATTAAGCATTTGATGATATTATTTATCATCCTTTTTTCTGTATTAAGAGGATGATTAATAATTTCAGATTTAGTGTGGCAATTCATGTCATTGGAGTTTTGATGTGGCTTCACATTTTTTTCAGTTCGAGTAACGAAAATCAATTAGGTTCATTATCTAGTGAAAAGCAAGGGTAATTTGTGTGATCTTATTCGGTCATGCACCTGTTCTCAGAATCAGAGCTTGTCCATATTGTCGGCAGTTATCAGCTTGATGGATTTCGGAAATAATTATGTTAAGTACTGATATCGAGTTATCTTATACATGAAGAGTTGGCACTATTTAAATGAAGTGGTGATTGATCAGAAATATCATGATGACCAGTCATCAAGTAGACAGTACCTGTGTCGAATACATGATGATGATGATGATGATGATGATGATGATGATGATCCTGGTCAATGGATCAGCGTGAACTTGGATGTCATCCTCAGCTCCCCAGGGATGTCTACAACCCAGCTGCATATGAGGCCATCTCCCCCTACCGGGTACCCATGCACTGCTGGGTGAACAGGGGCATATTTCCTAAGGAGACACCAATGTAACGTGTTTCAGTGTGGGGCATGGTCGAAGCCCAAGAAACTGTCCAACATGGTCACCACATATTCCACTCACTCACTCACTCACTCACTCACTCACCCTCACTCACTCACTCACTCACTCACTCACTCACTCACTCACTCACTCACTCACTCACTCACTCACTCACTCACTCACTCACTGCTACAACTCTGAACTTTGATGTATTTTGTAAAAGATTTGATTGTATTGAACAAAATACAATCAAGTTTTCTCCAATACGTTTTTAAAAAAAGGTTCATGATCGTTACAGAATTTTTTCGTTTGCCTCGTCAAACATGCAGACATCCAGCAGATACACAAGGTAAAAACATCAACACAGCCAGTGCCTTCTTATCTTCCTTTATCCCCAAATAGACATGTGTCTATTGGAAATACACATGACATTGATCTCTTGTTGTTAAATGTCAAGGATACCACCAATAATAGCTGAAAAGTGGAGAAGAACACTGTGTTCCTCCATAAGGTCGCAAATACAGCGTCACATCACATGATGCAAAGAAGCAGATCTACAAAGGGTAGTCATGACTACTAAAATTGAACAGTTACATAACATGTCATTAGATGATTGGTTTGCCTCTGTATTTCAATATGAGTCACCTTGTGAACAATGTTTTTTGTTTTAATCAGAAAATTAACAAAAATAACAGGATATGATTTAAAAATGGTCTTTTTATATGGAATTTTGTAGGAAGTGGTGCTTATCCTCGTTCCAGGTGGATATGCAGATATCATGTGAAAACCGGTGGGAATGTCTACACAAATCAAATGATAACAAACTCAATACAACTGTATCAACGTCACTATGGCAATTCGGAATCCGTTTTCATTCTATTCCCCAGTGTATGGGTCTAAATCAAATATTTCCTTTTAGTATCAACGTCATTTATTAGAAATTGAAACTTGTGATCACTGACCCAATTTATTGCCTGCTTTGAATGTTGCATCTTGTTTTTTGTGTTTGATCGACAGCTATTGACAACAGGCATTAAGATGTTCGGTACACTTCAGTCTATGCTAACTACCTGCTCATGTATTTGCATCGAGATTATTACCAATTGATAATGCTTTAGTTAGCTGAGGAAAAGCCTTGATGTGACTTTATCTGTATTTTACTGAAACAGCTGAAGTGTTTATGATAACACATCAATAGCCAAGTTTCGTCCAATGGGGAATCAAAGCCTGGGGATGCGTGGCCCAGTCCGTATCGATGTCCATCCTGTCACTCATTGTTTAATTAGGAGTCATCAAGCACATCAAACTGCTTTGTGTCTGGGTAATGAAATGACCAATCAAAAGTGTCGTCTCACTCTGAAGTGAAGAATATGGCTACATGCTGTGACATTAACCATAACACCGCTATTTCATCTTGCCACACCATGACGCCTTGGTGGCGCCGCCTTTGAACATCAGTGATGGTGTCGCCTTTGGTCACTGCTCTGAAACAATTGACTTCTTTAGTTGAGCCTGTTTTCTGATTCATGTAGCGGAATCTGTCAGGCCGTACCTGTCTGATGTCGGCACACTGACATTGCCTGGTGGCTCGGACATGCTTAGCGGAACTTTATCACGGGTTTAATGAAGACACACTTTCTTTTGTCGGTGATCACAGGGCGAAGCTAGTTTGACTCTTAGCATCCTGGTGGGACCTTATTTGTGGAGAAATTTAATATCTTAGCGGAAAAAAGATTGTGCAAAACAAATATCGCAATTGAAATGACAGGGTGTTGTGATTATGTCGGGTTTGATTGTGAATGTGGATGTATTTCCAGTGTTAAAAGCATTGGAAGGACCTGCTTGAGGGCTTACGTAGTTTGTGGTTTGTCAGGATATATTGGAGGAAGCGTAGGATGGGTCTTTGAGATAACCAGGTGATTGGACGTGTTGGTCGGCACCAATCTTTATCCAAATGTTTCTTTGAGTGTAGGTTTCTGGATGGGATGGGGTGTATTATCGGCTGGAATTCTTTGTGATTTGCAGCAGCTGTCAAGATGTATATCAAGGATGAAGCTGATGCAGGAGTGTTTCAAAGGATGCTAAATATGATTTGGTTGTTAATTTGGAAAATGAGACTTAGATTGAATCAGGACTGATATCTGCGGAGAGATGCTCGGTGACAAAATGGGTCCACTTAGCAATATGTCAGAAGAAAGCGTTATTCCTGAATTTATCATTGATGCTGTATCATGAAGTAGGGCACAGAGGGAAACATTAGTCATTCCATAGCATCACTACATTTACAGATAAACAGATCAACTCATCTTCAGGTTGGTCAGGATTTGAGATGGTCACAAGCCTGTTAGTGGCCTAATACCGCTCCATCGTCTAGTGGTAGAGCACCTGTCCAGAGAGCGGAAGGTCGGGGGTTCTATCCCCGGCCCTTTCATACCAAAAGATATTAAAATATGTTACTTGTTGTTACCCTGCCTGGCATTAAGGGTCTAAAACAAGGACTGGTCGGCCTGAAGTCAGTATACTGTGTCTGAGTGGGGTAATCATGTTAAACTATTGCATAGTATCTCAGTAGGCTAGCACTATAAAAGCGGCATTAGTTCGGACTAGTACAAGCAGCCACACACAACTTGACACAGACACCCAGGCACATTGCTATATAAGTGCAATAATCTTGAATGCCAGTTAAACCCCATTTCACCTCACCTCACCTCACCACACCACACCTCACCTCAACCAAATATATTTGTACCTCATTTGGGGCTAAAACTTATGTGTTACCCTTTATAATAGTTCGTCAACTTGTGATTTTTCCAGGTTTAGTCATCCTACCCCGACTTTGTGGGTCGTTGCTCATCATATCAATCACTGGTTCGGCTGGTCCAGGCTTGATTACCTATAGGCCGCTGTCAGGGGTTTACCTGGGTTCTGGGTTTTTTGTGAATTAATATTAAAAGTCTTAGTCATAAAAATAGGGTCATAAGTGACTTCTGTTCCAACAGCAAATAAACTACAAGTTTTGTGTGATGCCTTATGCTTTAAAAGATGGGAATTTTGAGACTTAGAGTGATTGAGTAAAGAAAATCTGACATAGGCTCTCTGAAAACTGGTTGTAGTTCTTCACAGAGCAGATATATGAGTAAAGTCTAACGAACATGTTTAAACTTTATTTGTTTCAATCATTCCAACATGCATACTCTTTAGCATCCAATGGGACTTGAAGTTGATTTTATCTTTGTCCTTTCACATTTTTATGAGAATGGGATGCTATATTCTGCCTCTGGTTAAACCTGCAATGTCACATGGCTCGATTATTGATAAGGTCACACTTTTTTACTTGCTTTATTGATTTGATGACTGTAAATTTTGTTGAAATGGAAAAAACATCACTAGAATTCTGAATTTGCACCTTTTTTCATCCCACCGATAAGCATTTGCGCCAAAAAATATTTTCTAATGAAAGGCCCACCATTAACAATATTGCATCAATTTTTCATGAACAACAAACAAGATTTTGTGTAGAAACATAAAGAAACACTCTTTTTTATATATTGCTTCTGAATTGCTTCTATTTTTTTTTCTTTTTAACCCACCGACATATTTTTCTGTAAAAAATCTGTAAAGGAAGTAAAATGTGTGACCTAAGTATGTTATTAAACAAAAACAAAAATTTGCAAATGAATCTTTTGCTGTCTTCACAAGCTTAGAGAGGAACACTGTTGTGTGTTTTAGACCCAGTTCCTGGCGTTTGTGGTGCACACTGGCTACAACCTGATGACAGACTGCGACTTCCCCCGCGGCTTCAACATCGCTGTCTTCCTGTACGCCCTCTCCCTCATCCTCCTGTTCGGCAACTTCTACTACCGTGCATACACATTACGACAACGGGAAGCCAAGAAGAAGCAGTGATGACTGTTTGACTCAGGGTTTTAACATTTCACGCATGACATGACTATTTTACGTTCTCAGGTATATGTGTACAAGAGACATAATTCTTTTAAAAGACATTCCTTCGTGTTTTAATATGTAAACTAGGAAGAACAAAAGAGAGACTTCGAGATAAGTGAGTGAGAGAGTGAGTATGGCTTTATGCCGCTTTTAGCAATATTCCAGCAATTCCTCGGCGAGGGACAGCAGAAATGGGCTTCTTGGAGATAAGTAAAGACTTAGATTCGTAAAGACGGAGATGAAGAGATTCATGTGAGCATATGGCCAACATATGACCTCACACAGATCAAGGGGAATGGTGGAGATCACTAAAGCCTGAGATTCAGAGATTGAGCATAAGGGTTATGTTTGAATGAACAGAATGTATGATAAGTAAAGATTTAAATAAGTAAAGCTTGAGATAAGTGAAGCTTAAAAAAAGTATCGAATGAGATAAGGATCGATTAAACAAAAGTAAAGATTAGAAATAAGTAAAGCATGAGATAAGTGAAGATTATATCCTAAGTAAAGATTGAGATAAGGAAAGATTAAACATAAGTAAAGATTAGAAAGAAGTAAAGCATGAGATAAGTGAAGCTATTATAAGCTTCACTTATCTCAGTAAAAATTAAAATAAGCAAAGCTTGAGATAAGTATAGAATAGAATAATCAAAGTTTGAGATAAAGGAATTACAATGAGCATAGAACTTATGTTTTTGATGACCAGAATTAAAATTAAAGGGATTTATTTGAGCATGGGGATTATTTTGAAATAAGCAATGATGGAGATAAAGAATTTATTTTGAGAATAACATTTAGATAAATAAGCTTTGAGATAAAGTGTTTTATATATAATTTGAGATATCCGTCAAGTTTGAGAACAAGGGATTGCATTGTACGTATGCCTGACTTTGAAATGGCCAAGCATGGGCAGGAGATTATTATGAATATGCAGAACTGGTGGGTGACTGTACTACTCAAAAACAAAAAAAGTCATGGCATGCAGTGTTCCCGTTTACTGGTAATTACCAGTTTTTTACTGGTAAAATCAGGCTTGGACCAGTAATTCATGTGACTGCCAGTCCCTGTGGACCGGCAAATAAAGTACTTATAAATCTTTGTTGTTGAACAAAACATCGGTGATATTCATATAAGTACATTTTTCAAACAAAGTCAGCTTTTCTGTTATAAGGGTTTAACCTTGTCTATTTCTAGGTTAAATATCCAGTTGCAGCGACTTTGTCTGGAAATATTAAAAAATAAAGAGAAAATTGTGACTGAAGTTTGTGTGAATGACTTCAGAGATGACATCTTTGCACTGAACATGAAGTTGAAAGAAGTAAAACCAAATAATTTTCATACGTTTTTATATTTGTTGAAAGTTGGGACTGGCTAAAATTAGGGGGTGGGGGGACTGGTAATTTTTAGAGTTGCCAGTCCACAAGGACACTGGGGAACACTGGGCATGACAGATTAACTATAGTAATATGAAAGAATCGGATGATCCCTTAGTTGTTTTTAGTAGTATATTTGCAACAAAATAAATTTGTCCCCTAGCTGTTATATGTTTTAATTTGACTGTACTGAACATGCTGAATGAGTGTTGTGTAGCCGTGCTTGTTGTCTGGTTGTGAGGATCAATTGATGCTGGAATAAAGGACAGGAAGTTGTTGTGATCGTCTTGACTGAAATCTACCTCTTGTTGCATTCAAATAAACACTTTTTCGTGTTACGTGTTACAATGTGTTGCTTTTTTTATTACAGCTGATGGCTGAATCTGGTTTGGTATACAAGACAATACACGTGGTGACCTTAATCTCTGCATATAAAACAATTCCAAGCAGAACAGGAAATACAATTTAATCGGTAAATCATCATGTCTAGTGATGTGTTATCTCAAATTTGTATTGACCAAGTTTAATAGTTATGATCTGTTCACTTCCCCGAATTCACTGAAGGGATACGATGTAATTTTTTTCTGCAGAAGACGAACACGTTTTTATTGCAAATGTAGGGATTGTGTAGCTGCTGGTGATGTGCTTCATTCTGATTGGCTTTATAGACGGGGTATATAAAGTAGCATCGATTTTGATGGCTTGTACAGGGGAGTCGCCTTATACGTGGGGTCACTTTATAGAAGGCGATATACAGTACCCTAGCATATAATACAGAAACTGTCCATCTGTCTGTGCATAAGTTCTCTATTGATCATTGCTCATGGGTTTAATATATTTTCACAAAACTTGGCTTGGTGTCTGAAGGTGTCTGAAGGATATGTCTGATGAATATCCCGGTTAATGGATCAATGTGCACTCTATTTCATTCTCATCTCCCTGGGGAGTATACAACCCAAGCGGCCAAGGCACTTGAAGGTTAACAGACACATTACCATCTCATCCGCACATTGCAATATAGTCAAATGCCTTGTTAAAGAAACAAAAGACATCAGAAATGTCTTTTTTCTCACCTATTGATCAGGTAGTACTTGTTACCCAACTTAGTGCTCCTTATCAAGTGAGACCGCCTCCGTGGTCTAGTGGTAGAGCGTCCGCCCGGAGTGCGGAAGGTCCGGGGTTTGATCCTCGACCGCGTCATACCAAGAGACGTTAAGAGATGGTACTTGTTGTTACCCTGTCTGGCGCTCGGGATTAAGGGGCTAAAACAAGTCGGCTGGGTCGGCTCGGAGTCAGTATACTGTGTCTGAGTGGGGTATTCATGTTAAACTGCGGCACGGTATCTCAGTGAGCTAGCACTATAAATCGGCATCAGTCCGGACTAGTACAAGCAGCCACAGCCACACACACACACGTACATACATGCATGTCGCTATATAAGCGCAATAATCTTGGACGCGACGTTAAACCCCATTTCACCTCCCCTCACCTCACCTCACTTTTTCAAGTGGATAAAACAAGGACTGGTGGGCTCGGAGTCCGTATACTGTGTCTGAGTGGGGTATCCCAACTGTGGCATGATATTTCAGTGGGCTAGCACTATAAAATCAACATTAGTCCAGACTAGTTCAAGCAGACACACATACACAAGATACACGCACGTGCATGCACTCACACACTATATAAGTGCAATAATCTTGATCACGACCGTAAAACCCAATCTTGCCTCACTACCTTATATTGTTGGATGATTGCAATCCATTTCATCAAATATGTTATGATTAAACAGTTATGTTTGTCATATTTTTATTGTGTTTTTATATTTTTCTAATCTTTTAAAAGATCAGTTCAACTGAAGATGAACCTTGGTAAAGATGATGTTTGCGGGTTATCACTACAATGGACTTCTGTGTGATCTTTCAGAAGAAACACTGTGGTCCTTCTTTAAGTTTTAGAAAGATGTGGTTTCTGTCCTTTCATCAGCCATAAAAGTATTTTGTATATTGTCTAAAAATCTATTTTGTTGTTTCTTTGTTTGCTGTTTAACGCCACACTCAGCAATACTCCACCTATATGATGGCAGTCTGTAAATAATCGAGTCTGGACCAGACAAACATGAGCATTGATACACGCATTTGGGATACAATAACATGCATCAACCAAGTCAGCGAGCCTGACTACCCGATTCCATTAGTCGCCTCTTACAAACATAGTCGCCTTTTATGGCAAGCATGGGTTGATGAAGACCTATTCTACCCCGGGTGCTAAAAATATATAAACGTACTTGTCTGCATGACTTGTGAATTGGGTGTAACTCTGCTATGAATGTATTCTAGTTATATCTATGTAGTGACATGATGAAATATTGCCCTTCCTGATATAATATTTTGGTCATTTTTTCCAACAAAGAGCAATACAAAAAAACAATGTTGGACAACTGATCACTCTTGCAAAAGGGTTTTAGTCGATGGCATCAGATTTTGAAAAGGGTCTTGTTTTACTTTGTTTTCACTCTTGAACAAAGTAAATTAAACAGACACCATTTACCTTGTATGTTTATATTCTTTTATCAGAAATATAAAATAAATTAAATATATTCATTAACAAAAATATATTATTGATCCACTTTTTCAAGATGGACACCATTTTCAAGATGGCCACCATGATTCACTGAAATTCTTTATTATACCAAGTAAGTTATGCAAGAGCTTTAATGAACCCAACATTGGTTTTCTTAGCGCCGAGGATTTACTGTACATGTATTTAGTGTAAAAAATTGTATATCTGAGTCTCTAAGGTAAGGCCCTACTTTTTTATGAATTATTGCTACGAGACTTTGGCTTCAGTGTTACAGCCTGTCAGCTTGATATGGGAAGACAGCCCAAAGTGATGCCAGGTTTAGATGTTTACCACTTGAAACCCATGAGTAGGGCTTGGTGCTGACAAACCAAGTGTCCTAATCATAGGATACTGGCACGACTAAGGGACGCAATTCTGCTTACCTGTGTTTGTAAGAGTCGACTAAAATAAGGATTGGGTGACAATGTGTGACTTTGTGTGTCCAGATCACTTTGATCTCAGGAAAGTCCCCTCCTGACTGTCCCTGTTATGAGGTCAACATACCATGGAGAAAAGTCTTTTTCAGTTGCAGCCACAGTTGCATGGAACCAGCTGGCATTTGAACTCCAAACCTGTCCTGTCTTTTCTACCTTCAAACATCTCCCTGAGGCAAGGGCGTTAACTGACTATAAAAGTCCAGTTTCCGCCAAAGTAGGGTGGAACTTCTGGGCTCGACTGTAGCACCACCAGTGTCCCTTCTATGTCCCTCCTATTGACCAATCAGATTCCATCTATCATTTCACTTGCATTTGCTTCAAACAAAATGGCGGCGCCCAATGAAGTCAATCTGATCGATAATCAAGATTTATATTTTGATAAAGCGGATCTTACATTGCGACGTGAATCAAATCACTTGAGCAACTTGATTAAAACATGAAAAGATTGCAAACTATCTGTCGACGACCAGTTGGCGTTACACATGTTTTGCAAAACCTGCAGTCGACCGAAATTTGCATGTTGAAATCCATGTTGTTTACGAACCGGATGTCTAATTCGTTACGCGGTTTTGATTGGACTGTGCATAGACTCGTTAGTCCAGCCAAAAACTCCAGAATTCCTGCCTAGTTCGGCAAGGGTTGAAACTGGACTTTTATAGTCAGTCAACGCCCTTGCCTCGGGAAGATGCCTTCTAAGCACTTCTCAGGACTCATCCCTCATGCCATGTGTATCTCTAGACTCTTCCAGCGTAGGCTTTGAGCATGGAGATTAGCACTTTATGTGTGGACTATATGGACTACAACTACTTCTACAACAAACAACAACAAAACACTACTTCAACTACAACTACTTCTACAACAAACAAAAAAATCCAACTACTACTAGTACGATAGCTGCGTATTGGTACCTTAGGACAACTACTACTACTGCTGCTACTACTACTACTACTACTACTACTACTACTACTACTACTACTACTACTCTACTACAGCGTTAGACATTGACACTGGTCCTGTAGTCCTTGCCAAACTGCCCAATAGTTAATAAGGACTAGTAGACATTTGCCCTTTTTAAGGGTTTTGCTATATGTTGTCATTATAAGGACTAGTAGACTAAAAATGTTAGTTTCTACCGCTGTCTTACTACTACTACTACTACTACTACTACTACTACCCGTGAAGATTCCGGGGTAGAATAGGTCTTCAGCAACCCATGCTTGCCGTAAAAGGTGACTATGCTTGTCGTAAAAGGCGACTAACGGGATCGGGTGCTCAGGCTGCTGACTTGGTTGATGCATGTCATCGATCCATATTGCGTGGATCGATGCTCATGATATCAATCACTGGATTGTCTGGTCCAGATTCGATTATTTACAGACCGCCGTCATATAGCTGGAATATTGCTGAGTGCGGCGTTAAACAACAAACCAACCAACCAACTACTACTACTACTACTACTACTACGAACCTAAGGCAAAAGAAGCCATGTGCACTAGAATGTCACTACTTTCTGGTACCAGCGGGGTTCATTGGTTACACGAGGTCTGCAGCGAACTGTGCTTGTAGGGTGACATAATGGATTCAGTGGTCGGGCTGTGATTTGCAAGGGATATTGCTCAAAATATCAATCATTGGTTTGTCTGGTCCAGACTCGATTATTTACAGTATGCCAGCATATAGCTGGAATTTATCTGGGTGCTGCATTCAACGACAGTTTCAGTTCTGTCACCTGTAAAATGGCCCTGATTCGTTCCCAAGTTTAAACAAGCAGCAACCCAATTTCTTTGCCCTCTCTCCAGGAATTAGCGAATTAGATCAAGACCATGTCCTGAACCCGCCTTATATCGAGTGAGGCTACAAAGCCTTACACAAACACATTTTGAACAGCTTGGTGATTAAAATCCGATCACTCATCTCTGTGAATAGATTTTTCCTTTGAAGTAGTTTGGGTGATGTTTTAGCACTTTGGTTTCTTTTCACAGCCTTCCCGATTTAGAGGCTGAGTTTATGGATTAACGGTGCATTTTGTGCTGTATAAACCTTCTTCTCAGTTTTAACCAGCCTAGAGGCTGAGGCTAACAGGCTAGGGCTGGTTTGGTGTCACTGTCGGTGAAAGAGGCTCTGGAATATGGCACAAGGTGAGGTGAGGTGAGGCTAAACGTCGCATTCAAAATTATTGCACTTGTATAGCAACTGTTTGTTTGTACTAGTCCGGACAATACCGCTTTCATAGTGCTAGCCCATTGAGATACCATGCCGCAGTTTAACATGGATATCCCACTCAAACACAGTATACTGACTCCGAGCCGACCCGCATTTGCTTTATCCCCTCAATGTTGAGCGCCAGGCAGGGTAACAACAAGTAACATAGTTTTGGTATGACTCGACAAAGATCGAGCCACCGCCCCCCTCTCTTGGCAGACGCTCCACCCACTAGACCACGCAGGCAGTCTGGAGTATGGCACGAGATAACCAGAGTGCTATATAATGCCTGTCATGCCACACGCGGACTTAACCCGTGAAGACCCGGGGTAGAATAAGTCTTGCTCCCGTCCAGTTACCAGGCTTCACAAAGATTTCAAGCCTTCACAGACATCAGGTGTCTTACCAGGGTCGCTGTGTGACTTCAGAGTGTTAACTGACTACTCCACACCCTCCACACGTACCCACAGGTACCCACATCCCCACCCCAACATTTCTTGTCCAAACTAGCAATATAATAATGACAGTTACTGTTACACTGGACTTTTCTTTGATTCACCAAACAAACAAATAACCAAACAAACAGACACCGCCCCGCCCCAACCCCCCTCCAAAAAAAACAACCCAAAAAAACCACACAAAAAACAAAAAACAAAACAAAAACCCAAACAAAATAAAAAATATAACAACAAAAAACAAAACACAAACAATCACAAAACAAAACAAACAACAACTACAAAAAGCAAACAAACAAACAGCCTTTAACTCAATATATTCAGTTCCCTGTACATTTAGATCCGGGGTAGGATAGGCCTTCATCAACCCATGATTGACGTAAAATGTGACTATGCTTGTCGTAAAAGGCGACTAACGGGATCGGGTGATAGGCTTGCTGACATGGTTGATGCATGTCATCGTATCACAATTGTGTAGATCGATGCTCATTATATCAATCACTGAATTGTCTGGTCAAGACGTGATTATTTACAGACCGCCGTCATATAGCTGGTACATTCCTGAATGCGGCGTTAAACAACAAACAAACAAGCCACCACGCTTCACAATGATTGCTGCCAAGATGAGCGAGAGAGTCGCTGTGCTTCAGCACTCGGGGGAATTGGGGGTAGAATTGGTCCCCATTACCTATGCTTGTAATGACAGACTGTAATGGATCGTCGACCTCTGTGATTGGTCCAACTGCGCGTCGTCTGGCCCCGATGGCATAGCGTCTTGCTCCTTGTCACTGTTTTCAGACTCGCCTTGATATGACTAGAATATTGCTGACTACATCCATGCAACCTTCACTCACTCATTGGTTTCGTCTGATTAAATTACAATGACTCACCTGCCTATGCGAACTACTGATTTCCTTTGTAGGCCTATTCTAATAATGTTACGACTCAAATTTCTTCCAGGAAATTAGAGAACACGTCTTTAAACAAAACTACACAACATTTGTGAAAGGTTTACAACTCACACGAGGTTAAAGAACACCCGATACTTTCATATTACCATAGTTAATCTGTCATGCCATGACATTAAACCCAAGAGCATATGGCATGCCAGATTCCCTATGAAAGAATCGGGTGTCCTTTAACTTCTTTTGAGGAGTATATACCAGAACACGAGTAACTCTTACGATCGTTGACAACGGACTTTGTTGTAAAGCCTTCAGTGTGTGCTGATTGAATTTTCAAATTGTATTGAGGTCCATATTTTAAGTGATGGGGAAAACGACGACTTGAGTTATCCAGTATGATGTTCAAGTTATCAGTATCAATATACAGAACGGACCCGGAGCTAAGGTACCTTGCGATAGACGATAATTCCATGATATAAACGTTTGGAGGTAAGGTTGGACTATTTTTCTTTGCTTTGGTGAATAGTCTGTTTGAGTTGTCACTGCGAACCTTCACATTCGAAAGTGTATTTGTTCATGCCGAGTTGCCTTCAATCAGGAGGTCTCTACGATCTGACTCCTCAACTCAATGGTAGATCTTCTGAACAAAACCCATTTCTACATGCCGTAATTTGGCTATTCGTGTGCCCCAAACCCTCCGTCAAAGCCTTACCAGAAACCCACTGAGCCATTTGTCAAAGGGACGTAACTCTGCTTGTCTTGTGTTCGGTAGCTACCGGAATGTACACCAGTATGTTTTTGCCTCGATGAACGACGATAGGCTTTGTTTCAGATAGATAATTTGTAACACACTCTTTCTTTATTTTATAAAAAAAATATATCAGAAGTTATAATCATCGAAAAAGATGCTTGCATCACATAACGAGGAACGTATTGCCCCTGTATTGAATGACAATACCATGTATTGGAGCCTAGAGCTTTGGAATTCTGCCATTTCCAAGAAAATGATAGAAGTAAATGTGATGTAAGCATTCTTGAGAATGTAATATATTCCCCTTGTCTGACCGCTGTAAACTCCATTTTTCCTTCACTGTATATTAAGAATCAATAGTTTGGAAGCAACGGAGTTTCTGGCTTTCTGAAATTGCCTGCCAAAGTTCACAACCTATCTAGGTGTTTACGATCAACATAACGGAAACTGTTAGCTCCGAGCTACAGAGGAGTTTATGACCTTAATATATCAGGAGGGGGAGTCTCGTGTGGATTGGGGTGCGGTGCAAGGGGATGTGGGATACTCGGGGGTAGGGAGATGCAGGTTAATGAAGGGATGGAAAATTTAATTGAATTTCGATTTTTCTTAATGTTCAGGCGTATTCGCTGTACCTGTCATGAATAACCATACACAAAGGTTGGTGAGGGTGTGTTTTCTCGTGCAGTACTGGTACAGATATATGATGGCCTTAAACGTGTCATAATACAGAATTAAACAAGTGGTTGATAGTGTGAGCATCACTGAACGCCGTGACGATGACACCAATCTTGGAACAGCAGCTTTGTACTTTCCTACTCGGCAGCCATTGTGTTCATCTGATTCTCATACGAGTCGACCCCGAACAACTGTTGTTTACAGTTACGTCCCTTAGCTGTGGTGATTTGTTGGTCGTAGTTTCGAATCCCAGATTATCTCCGATTATAACGCCTTGTTTGTCAGCATCATGCACGTGCTCTTGGGTTTCATCAAAAGAGCAAACGCTTACGTCCTGCCTGCATTGGGTTTTACTCTCACATTACTAAGAGCCGTTAAACGATGGCGTTACGCTACCTTGCGCTCGTGGTCAACGGAGATAAAACAAGGTGGGATCGAAGTCCGTATGCTGTGTCTGAGTAGGGTATCAGTGTTAAACTGCGGCATGGTATCTTAGCAATAGTTGGGACAAGTTCAAGCAGATACACCCACGCGCGCACGCACGCACGCAATGTAAGTGCAATAATCTTGAACGCGACATTAAATCAAATTTCACCCCACTTCACCCCACACATTAAACGACACGCCGTAATATAACTGAAAATACTGTTCAAAGCAGCGTTCAAACTCAGTTCTTCAGCACAGACCCGTATTCCGATGCAAGCAATTCCAAATTCGCTGAGTTTTTCTTGTGTTGGCTGCTCGCGAGGACTCATCTACATTTTTCCATAAACCATACATCAATTTCAAGGAAATCTAACATTTGGTAATTGTTTTCAACATATAACTCGGGGTGTAATTGGAAAAGGATGAGCGGCCAGGATGATGAATTGCGAAGTGCACGTGCTGAACACGCGCATATACTCAGAAGTGGAGCCAGGCTGTTCCAACATGCTCCCTCGTTAACACCGCCTCTTGTCGCCATCTAATTATCAGTTTATGAGGGGTTGTAATTGCAGATATGAAATAAGCTATTGCCTTTTCTTTCACGAAAGTTGATTTATGGGAGCATGTGTTTATTAGTAAAAGCGTGGTTTGGCATACGGTACACATATTTAATGAAATATTTATCTTACAAAACGACGGCACAGAAACACAGATACTGAAGGCAAAAAACAACTATTATGAGGATTAGATGTATTGTTTGTTTGTTGTTGAACGCCGCACTCAGCAATGTTCCAGCTATGTGGCCGCGGTCTGTAAATAATCGAGTGGTTGACATCATGAGCATCGATCTACGCAATTGGGATACGATGACATGCATCAACCAAGTCAGCGAGCCTGGCCACCCGATCCCGTTAGTCGCCCCTAACGACAAGAATTGTCGCCTCTTATACGGCAAGCGTGGGTTGCTGAAGACCGATTCGAAACCGGATCTTCAGGGGTCGAGGATTGGATGTCCACAATGACCCCCCAATATATATTCTTTTTCGAAAGACGTGGACATGAGAATTCTATTCTTACATGGATCTTGGCTGACATTCCGGGTACATACCGTAATTAGCTGCATCTGTTGGAGACGCTCGCCCTCCAACAGACGCCCTAATTCCTAGAGACGCCGGCCCTCCAATAGACGATGGCAGGGTCTCCAACAGACGCCCTAATTGCTCGAGACGCCGGCCCTCCAATAGACGGTGACAGGGTCTCCAACAGACGCCCTAATTCCTAGAGACACCGGCCCTCCAATAGACGATGGCAGGGTCTCCAACAGACGCCCTAATTCCTAAAGACGCCGGCCCTCCAATAGACGGTGACAGGGTCTCCAACATACGCCCTAATTCCTAGAGACGCCGGCCCCCCAATAGACGGTGACATGTTCTCCAACAGACGCCCTAATTCCTAGAGACGCCGGCCCTCCAATAGACGATGGCAGTTTCTCCAACAGACGCCCTAATTCCTAGAGACGCCGGCCCTTCAATTGACGATGACAGGGTCTCCAACAGACGCCCTAATTCCTAGAGACGCCGGCCCTTCAATTGACGATGACAGGGTCTCCAACATCCGCTCAAATTCCTATAGATGTCGGGCCTTCAACAAACAACGCCTGAAATCCCGTATAGACAGGGCATCCAAGAGACGTCGGCCCTCCACTAGACGGAGACAGGGTATCCAACAGACGCCCTAATTCCTAGAGATGCCGTCCCTCCAATAGACGCAATGTCATTATAATATCCGAAGAAATCGACGCCCCGGCGGAAATACGGAGCCCTAGGCGTGGACAGTGTTCACGCTATCAACCACTGGTTTATACGATCCAGGCCCGACCACAGAAATATTGTTGACTGTGGAGTTAAATAGTAAAAGTCAGTTATGCTTGAATAAAAAACACCATCAACCTCCATTACCTAGACAGTACAGATTGTACACTCAGTGACCCTCATAGAAAGTTTCATTTGCAGGTGAACCTTTACATCGAGAAGGTAATAAAAATGATACATTTAGACTTAATGTTTCACCGAAAAACACGTTTTCCTTGTGAAAGCATGATTACGTTTCAGAGCCATTATAGATATTTTTTATCTATTATATATATCTAGCAAGTTATAATCGCTAAATCGTGTTCACTGTAGACTGAGCTGCGTTGTACGGAAAATACAGCTGTGGTATTAATTGCGTATGTTACAAAGGCATATCCAGACAGTCGTGCGGAGGTTATCGAGTGTAGCTACATTTGATCAAATTACAGTCACGTATGAATACTGCGCAATATTGTTGGAAATGTAATTAAAGAAAATATACCGATTTGTGTTGTGACACCCTCGTCATTTTCAAAATGCACAAGGTAATTGCCACATGATTTCTGTCTGGTGTTCTGTTTTGTTTTCCGCTGTTGGGTTACAGAGCTTGTAAAGAGATACAGAACAAACTCCAGCACTCGGAGTCTGTTTTGTTTAAACTAGCGGATGAATCGATTCCCTCGTTATCTGGGCGTACAGTGTGTAAATGTTTGCAGTTATGAATATATTAATCAAGCGTCAACCTACGAGGAGAACACGATGCCTGCACGCATCGTCATGCTTTAAAGCCGCTATTGTGTTTGACAATGGCGACAATTGCTAACGTTGACTGAACTGGTCGATTGTGATAGTACGGTGACGGTGATAAAGACTAATTAAGCACTTGATGGGATAATGGTTGAAAGTGACCTTATAATTTTTGATTAAGGGTGATGAGAGATCCAGTTTTGATTAAGCGTTACCGTTGCAGGTTGTGATAGTATTGTTTGTTTTGATTGTTGTTTAACGCCGCACTCAGAACTATTCCAGCTTTATGGCGGCTGTTTAAATAATCGAGTACAGAGAATACAGTGATTGACATTATGAGCATCGATCCACTTAAATGGGAGACAATGTCTTGTTCCAACAAAGTCACCGAGACTGATCATCCAAGCCATTTAGTCGCGTGGGCCCTGTATCCTTACTCGGAATCATAATACTGGTTGTGATAGTACTAGTATTAATCGCAGCTGCTGAAACAGTCATATCGCGGCGTGGCAGTTTCTTGTGGGAGGAAAGCCAGAAGTGATGGATGCTGGTCTTAGACGTTTACCACCCACGAGCATGCGTATGGTGTTCACAATCAGGGCGATCTGAGATTCGAACCCACGAGCACAGATTTCTGGCACGCCTAAGGGACGCAACCTTGCCCAGCACATTGCGGCGCTTTCGACAACTGGGCCACGCTACACCCGACTATACTGGCAAACTTATAAAGTACCTACAATGTGGTGATTGTGAGGCCTCCTACCTAACTGTATCATGTTTATACTGTCCACCATCGGTTCGTGTGATCCAGATTGGATTATTCATAGATCGCAGTTATGTAGCAGGATCCCGTTTCACAAAGCGATCGTAAGGTTACGACAGCCGTAAGTCAATGTAATGTGTATGAATTACGATATAGTGCTAACACAGCTTTGTGAAGCGGGGCCGTGGAATACAGCCGACCCACGCAAAATAGCATCCACTCAAATGGCAAATCATATAGACTAAAGTTCTTGGACTACTGATGAATTCCGATGTTTATTCTGATGAAATGCAATGAAACTCTCACCTCATCCCGATGAAGTTAGTCAGTTGGCACCATGGTTACAAGGTGGATTCTGGGAAGGGTTATAGTTTGAGCATAAAACTCGTAAAAACATACTTTGAATGGACGAGCGTAGGTTATGGCCGGACTCATGGGGGAAGTCGGCTGGAGTGACGGACTGATTGTTGCAATAGGTCAGTGATTTATTGCCGCCTCTGACCAGGGGTCAGTGGTCCTATACCGTCTGGTCAACTGTTCGTGTGGAATGGATGCACTTAAACACTAAATCGGTACCACTTTTGGAATACACGACCAATTGGAACATTTGAGAAAGGTGGACAGAACCCAGTCAATTTAATCAGGTGTCTGTCCCGGTAGAAGGTCGTGCCTATCGCTGATCATACTCAGCCGCCATATTAAATCGCGCTATTACACAACCCGCCGCCATATTGAATCGCGCTGTTACACAACACAGTCTCCGTTTTTCCTGGCGTTTACACCAGCACGTGTGGCATTTAAAGAATGACGGGTTCAAAAGCATGAAAGCTGAATCATTAACCTAATATCAGGATAGAAGAGGCTATTCTCTTCAAACATGATATACTGTAATTGAACACGAGAAATCAATACTCGCAGAAGACGAGAAAGTGATACCACGGTATTATATTTGAGTGAGTGAGTACCGTTTATACGTTTTGAACATTTTACAACCACATATATCTGCGATGAACAAATTGTACTTTAGATCAGGTTGTTGTTTATGCTCAGAGCTCATGCAGTAGAAACATCTTCATCTTGAATTGCATGTTGTAAATAAGGACTTGAGGGTAAATTGCGGGTTTGTTCGTTGATAAATCCGTGCAGTGGGAATATGACGAGGCCAAAGATGAAGGTTATGGTAGGAAAACATTGTTTTGTTTGAATTTGAATTTGACTTGGAACAATTTCTTATCAAGAAGCCATTCTTTGAGAGGACGTAACTGTTCCCAAGAACAGTTCTGGTACGGGTATGATATAGAAAATGGGCTAATATTAATTTATATTTAATTGTCTCTTTCTGAGATGAAAGTAAACACTATACTTTCATTTGAAGCTGTCGTTAAAAAATGCTCTCGCTCCCTGAAAGAAATATCGATGCATAAAGGTTACAACCATCTTTATTAAGCGTCTAGAGCCCTTTGGTTTTACTCGCTATTCCCATCGTCCGTGAATTATGTGTCGTAATGCTGCTGTTGAGAGGTCGGACCCCAGTGTATAAATCAGTGCACAGTGTATCAAGCCTCGAGGGATGGACGCATCACACGCTCTGGTGAACCCCCACATTGCGATACAGACGCGCTGCTGATCATATGAAATAACATCTCACATAAATCTGGATATCATAGTTCGCCGAAATAATTTATGCCCTGACTCTTTAAGATTTCTTTGTGATTTCTCTAAATATCATGAATAAAACATGAGATTTTGCAGTGAGTTAATAATTGTTGGGAACCCCCGGCGTAAATTGACGGGTGTGTCACAAGCATTGCTGGCTTGGCTACGTCAGTAAAGAGGCCCACAAAACACATTCCCCTCGCCCGCCCGAGCCAAAGCCACGTGGACAATCTCTATAACAAGTCTTGCGGTTCATCGGAAAGTTGATTAAAGTATGACGGCCCAGTCCTCATGTCACGGTGTCACCCAGGTCACTCACCTGTCATGTCACATCGTGCCTAACGTGACACAGTGGAGTTTTTTGAGGAAATAGAGTGAAGTCCCTGACGTTTATTGCATGTCATCCAGTCATATCAGGAACGTCAATGAAACATAGCCATGCTCGCTGGTCTTTTGTCTTTTAGGAGCTATTCCATGTCAAAATGATGGACTCTATTAAATCAAAATAAAAGATCCCGAGGCAAAAGAAAATTGTCCAACTTGTCTAACTGTTTTGTTATGATACACTGGGGATGTGAAAATAAACAACTAGATGTACATTTAGATGGATTTATGTACAATGGCGTGCATCCAAGTGGTTCTTTTGGGTGAGATCAAGGTGTCATATTTCAAGCAACTTTAATCTGGGTTCAGGTCATGCCATGATGCCTTGTGGTAGATACGACTGGGAACCGTCTACTGATAACTTATTTTCGCAGGAGATCCCCTGATCACATGACGTTGAATGGCGTTTCCGCTTTTATCCAGATAATCATGTTAAAGATGATGCATATGTTCTCATCAGCTTCGTTCATGCCAATGTTTATGTGTGTATGTTGTCCAAGAAAAGGGTTGAGGAGGAAATAACGGTAAAGGTCAATGAGGGCAAGATGCAGAAGTGCACGGCTGAAATAAAGTCAGCTGTCAAGTTCATTTGAACCCGAGGTTTGTGAAGAGGTAAAATGTTCGATTCTCCCGTCCAGTTACCAGGCTTCACAGAGATTTCAAGCCTTCACAGACACCAGGTGTCTAACCAGGGTTGCTGTGTGACTTCAGAGTGTTAATTTACTGACTACTCCACACCCTCCACGCGTAAACCTTTACGTCCCCACCCCAACATTTCTTGTCCAAACTAACAATATAATAATGACAGTTACTGTTACACTGGATTTTTCTTTGTTTCACCAAACAAACAGACACCGCCCCCCCCCCCCCCCCCAAAAAAAAAAAAAAAAAAAAAATACCCCCCCCCCAAAACAAACAAACAAACAAACAAAACAAAAACAACAAACAAACAATATAACCCAAAAAAACCCCAAAATACAAACAATAACAAAACAAAACAAACAACAACTACAAAAAGCACAAAAAGCAAACAAACAGCCTTTAACTCAATATATTCAGTTCCTTGTACATTTAGATCCGGGGTAGAATAGGAGAAAATCACCAAAATATTATATCAGGAAGGGCAATATTTCATTATGTCACTACATAGATATAACTAGAATACATTCATAGCAGAGTTAAACCCAATTCACAAGTCATGCAGACATGTACGTTTATATATTTTTAGCACCCGGGGTAGAATAGGTCTTCATCAACCCATGCTTGCCATAAAAGGCGACTATGCTTGTCGTAAGAGGCGACTAACGGGATCGGGTGGTCAGGCTCGCTGCCTTTATGATGCAGGTCATCGATCTCAATTGCGTGAATCGATACTCATGATATAAATCACTGGATTGTCTGGTCCAGACTCGATTATTTACAGACTGTCTTCATATACCTGGAATATTGCTGAGTGCGGCGTTAAATAACCAACCAACCAACCAACTCTGTACATTTTATCAACTCCTATACAACAGAGACATGTGTTGACACTTGTATAGACACGGGCATAGCGTGTTCAATCGAACAAGAGAACATTACTGATATCTGCTTTATGTCTAGGATAATACATGTCGTCTCCCCCCCTCAAACACAGCCTCTCTTCCCGACCCCACTGACCAATAAACGGTGCCTGCTTCCTACCCAAATTAGGGGTTCCCCATCGTCTGAAACCTCATTCAACTCGTATTCCCTGTAATGAGTACCTCAACAAGTGTTAGTCAGTACCACATCACTGTCAATCTTAACGACAAGCGTGCGAGGCAGATGCTACCCGTCCCTGTGGAAACCACACAATAAGCAGTATCTGCTTTTTGAGGGATGTTTGCCCGGATCGAAGGAATATAAAGTAGAGGCAATTCCCGTTTTCCATCTACAGACGCCCTACAATTGCAGGCTATCAGCGCCACATAATCCACGTAAATCCTTTAAACTGGTATCGCCTCTATTGATAACGCTTGAGCCAAATGGAGCGTAAACGAGTTGTCTGCGATGCGATTTGAGAGTCCCATCCCCACTCTATGGGACCGATAAGGCAATATTTGCCATTTGTCAGCCAGTAAAGTCGTCTTGTTATCAGCCCTCGCTGATCACCAGAGGACCAACACCAGCCAATCATAATAATAGAAATATTTGTCATTTTGAGTAATGCTGGCCGGCTAAGGCTGGGCTCGGTGATAATCCGACCTGGTTCTCTCATCCTACTTCCTGCAGTGTCCGACCTGCAAACTGGCAGGACCTAGGCATGGCCGCTTTCTTTGAGTTCCAATTAGTTCCAAGTCTTGGAGTCAGTCTGCAGGAGCATATCTTTAGGCATTAGGCGTGTTTGAAGGCGAACATACTTCAAAGCATCGTCGCATATTGGCTGTTTGTTACACAGGATGCTGCAGTTCGCTTAGTACTTGAGCACACAGCGTCGGGGCGCTCTCCCTTCAACTTTACCATCGCTTCTATTCAATCTAGAAGCAACGACAAACTTTGCTTGGCTTGTTTCGCACGCTCCGCGTTCACAATTTGATCACAGGTATTGAATAATCTTTGTGATTTAGAACGCTTTTAGGATAATTGAAAAGCACAGGGCCGTTTTTGCGTTATTCCAACATTATAGAATATATTGAGGGAAACACAATCGCTCGATTTAAAAGAAACTAGTTTTTAGAAAGCAGATGAATAGACGTGCGAAGATCGATGGCGAGTGGAACCACATTACGATCTTTTGTATGGTAGCGATCGTTGCCGAGACAGGCGGAAAATTGCTCGTTGCCCGTACGTATCAAACAAGTCATTTATATGACAATAACATAGCTGTGTCCCAATAGTGGTGAACAGAGTTAGGATATTGCGCTACATCCATGGACGGCGTTACAGGTCGCCAGCCGCACAGAGGTGGAGAGGCTTGAATGGGTGTGTCTGCAGACTGACAGAGGAGATTGAATTACGTACAACTCACTAAGTAAAGTCTAAAAACCTACAGTTATTTGTATTTGCTTCAAGACGTACGTATGACAAAGCTAGGCGATGTAGATCAAATCTTGATTGATAGAGATGACATGAGCATTAAGTGTACGGGAGGTTGACAAAGATGCAGGAAGTACCATACACAACTGATGGAGGGTCTTATAAGGCGCGTTGGTTGATGTCTAGAATCAGACAGCTTTTGTGCCAAAGGTTCAGCGCTAACAATTCGCGAAAGCACACTGCTTGTTCAAAGGAACTACTGTAGGAAAAATGATTTTTGATGTTTTTCAAAAAGTACTATTTTTGGATTTATTTCTTACACCAACGCCCCCGAGTCGTATGGAAGCCACGTCCAACAGCTGAGTCACCTCATTAAAATTACTACTTTTTATCCCTTTCCCCGCCCCCTGTTATAGTTCCCCCGCTGTATTTGAATAGATGAAGACCGTGTGATAAGGAAGATGCGACGAAGGACAATACCAATCTTAAAAGTATTGTTCACGGCCATCATGTCTAAAACAAGTACCACATCTCACTTGGACTTAAATTTGGGGTCTGTTGGGGTTCTGCTTCGGTTATTGTCTCTGGAGTATGACGTAAAAAGAACCCTCATCCCAAACGAGGCCTCCGAGGGGCGTCGTGCGCTAATCAGAAGACTCACTTCCTGTGTTGAAAGAGCACCGTTAGAGTTTCCGCATCGGCTCGCCACATGGTAAGCGCTGGAAGAAAAGACTGGCCATGCTTTTATCGAAATGAAAAGACAAGATAATTCTAAAGCGCAGTTGTAATTGCATGCAAGGAAGAAATTATTTCCTTGCTTTGAGAAGATCGAGTCTTTGTAGCGTGATGTACTCTGTGAGGAGCCTACCCAGAAAATGGCTACCTCGAAACGGTGACACCCTCGAGAGCAACCATCCTGACGGTGAGTGCTGTGACAGGGTGTGGAATCCAACACGGCACTATTACTCGCTTGCATTGCTAACAGTTTAACCTCCTTTCCACAGTAAGCCGTCAAAGACTTTTTGTCAATTTTATCCATCGGCTCTAATTAAAGTTTTAAGCTTATTGATTACTAGAAGAACGTCAAACCCCTAGGGATACTTCAAAGCGTCCTAGGCGGTTGTTCGGTCACTTTACACAGTGTACTTGGTGATTTAACATCTTGTATGTGTATAGCTGCAGCCGGCGAGTGCTTTTTGGCACCACGTTGTTGTGACGTTGTGACGTGCGCTGGGCGCCGGGCACGTGAAGGATGTGACACTGGCAGAACATCTGCAAGAGCTGACCACAACAAAACTCGTTATACCGTGACACAGTTCTTTTACACCTATATGCTCAATTATTGATATCGTTTGGTCGTCATTGCGATGGCCTAGGTTCGATTCTCCCCACGGCTTGTGCCTTTCTCGGTGTCCCGACTGTGATATTGTTTGTTTGTTGTTTAACGCCGCACTCAGCAATATTCCAGCTATATGCAGCGGTCTGTTAATAATCGAGTCTGGACCAGACAATCCAGTGATTGATATCATGAGCATCGCCCCACGCAATTGGGATACGATGACATGTATCAACCAAGTCAGCAAGCCTGACCACCCGATCCCGTTAGTCGCCTCTTACGACAAGCACGGGTTGCTGATCTAACCCGGATCTTCACGGGTCAATATTGCTGTAGCTGGAATAGTGCTCAAGTTGTGTATAGGTTAATCCAAGAGGTTCCGGCGCCACTCGGTGTAAATGTATCACATGAAAGCCATTGCTGTTGCACCCCGCTGTGGAATTGCTAGGATATTGCTAAAAGCGGATAAAAACCCACTCACTCACACACTACTGGTGGCTAAGAGTTGGCAGTTAATAAAGTTAACCTCCTTGCGCCTAACAGGCAGCTTTGGTTGCATACTCCCCAAGGAGCTGATATTGATTGTTGAGTGCACACTGATCCAGTGACCGGGGTAATAATAGCACTTTGAGCCTGTGGAAATTGCGCAATATAAATAGCCCATTATTATTAGCAATGTTCGCAGTAGGAGTTACAGTCCAATTCAACATTTCCTACTGGCAACATAAAACAGTTTAAAAATTCAAATCTTATCCTACCATATTCATTTTTTCCGAATTCGTGGACAATCTTTCAACGAAAGTGTGATTAAATTAAGATTCCAGATCGTAAAGGAAAACCGGAAGTGGCTTCGCGAAAGCCGCCATCTTGTTCCACCTAAACAATACCATAATGTATTAGCTGTTTCTCGATTTAAATTTGTATTGTTTCATGACTCGTTGTTACCCGTTGTTACATGACCCGTTGTTACCCTGTCATAATTTGCAATTAAAATGACATATACTGTTTCAAATATAAGCTCTCAGGCAAAAGAAACTCTACACTCATGTTTGATTATGGTAAAAATGAAACAAACAATAAATTGTTATTCGTGTTTTGGTCTGCAGTGTTTCCGCCACTGTCTTCAGCCTTGTAAAGTTTTGATAACGTTTGTAATTTTTTTTATCAAATCCAATTTTCAAGTGTACACTTTCTTTCGCCCGGTAGTGTATATATTAATAAATCACAAACTGCTATGGAGAAAGTTTTTACAAATCCTCCGGTACGTCCGCGACATTTTAGCAAACGACTTCGAACCAAAGGAAACATAAGTCAAAGAAAACACCTCTCCGACATTTAGCACGGTAGTACAGGATTAAGTAAGGGCTTGACTGCGGGCTACTTAGAAAATATAAGAACGTCATGCTAATAACATGCGTCTCGTCATCGACTTAAAACACAAGGTCTAAAGATAAGCATCGCTTTCTTCCCTGACAAGGAGCAATTATGACATGAATGTTTAATACGGTAGCGTCTGGGACTCATTCCCAGATCATTACACGCTTGTCAAATATTTTCGTCAAATATTTTATTCCTTGTGTAGATGTTGACGGTCTGTGTACCACCTATTTTGGTTCAAGCTGTGAGGGTGCAGTTGGGTAGCCCAGTGGTTGAAGCGTTAGCTCATCACACCGTTGGTCCGGGTTCGCTTCCCATATATCAAATGTGAAGCCTGTTTCTGGTGTCCCCCGCTGCCGTATTCCCGGAATATTTTACAAGCGGTGTAGGACTATACTCACTCACATCTACAGTCCGGGGCTATTTGCAGTCTCACTTGAACTCATCGACTTGCGTAAGTGTGTATCTGCCATCCCGACCTAGGTTTGATTCCGAGACACATGTTCTACAACTCAGTTTACCTCTATAACCCAGCCCGTTCTTACATTTATGATTTAATTGATAGAATTGATTCCCAGCGGGCGCGGATTGTCAGGCAGGAATTCTGCGTACACTGTGTGCAAAGAACAAACACCTTACTTTGAGTGGCCCTGGTTCCCGTGAATTGAAATCCTATACTGTCTTTGATGAGCAAGTTTCTGCCAGTTGCTGAAGCTATATCAGTGTAAAGCCCAACGTGTATCAGTATGATACCTTCCACAAGATTGATCTCTATTGACCTATTGAACACGTATACTTTGATGTAGACTAGCCGTACCTTCGGTCGACCAGCGGTGCTAAATTACCGCTCTGCGAACAACATACATTCTCATTAATGTAACTTTCCGAAGGGCTGCATGTCTGGTTGCATGGCTTGTGACGAGCATTACAAAATGCATGCATGTAATCACAGCTTGATTACATTGTGAAGAGAATCGCCCGTCCAGACTTGGTAATTGTGATGAATGCCATGTTTACGCTTTTCCGCTAATTTCAGCTCATTGGTAGGAGGTGAAACCCGTGCTAGTTGCCCGGATATTGGTTTGTAGCCCATCCAGGCGATAAGGGTAAACATCAGGATTGTTACAAATATCGCTTGGCATTGCAGAACACGATGTATTGCTCCAACCATTGTCGTCCTGATCAAAAGCATAAGACGAAGTTTACCGGGCGTAACAGATCTGGTTTGATCCTTTGTGGCAACCAAAATGAATGATTTTGATGGTTTATATTTAATCTTACGAGCTGGGGATTTACAATGTGTTTCTTTTTAGGTGGATCAATGACACGTGAGCCAGATGACCTTTATAGGGTCAGCACGCGCAGATAGTTCCCATGAGTGCAGTTCGTCAGCCAGGCCGAAGAATTGCCGGGATCCCCCGAGAACGATTATTGAGGTAAAACATTCATACGAGAAAAAACGATGCCTCCTCAATGAAATAAACAAATATCCCGGTTCTGAAACCTCGGAGGGAGGTATGTTCTGTGCGCTTGATTGGGTAACAGACCCTTAGCTGGTGGGGCACTGAGCTAGACACTGGGGCGTGATCGACGGTTTTTGGCAAATTGAGGGCAGTTTCGAGCAGCCTTATGATGGAAGCGGATTTAGCGTGTATTCATCACCAGTGATTCGCTGTGTAATTCAATTGTTGACAATCAATATAGACTCAGCGATTCGTAGTCGGAACACTGTCTTCTCCCTGATCCAACCCGACCCCCGACTCTGTAGCCCATAAACAACACAGCCTCCAGCTATAACTTTATTTCCCTTAGAAAACGATGCCGATCATAACGTGCCAAAATCATCAATTTGCTTGCAAAAGAATTTTTGCATTTCGGCACTTCCGAAATGGTGTGAGCTACAGAAAAGTCACATTATCATTTCTATGAAGGAGGAAGTTTATGCTCTTGCATATATTGTTCCGATAAATGCCGGGAGTGAGCTGGACCCTTCCGTCTGAATTGGTCTCAAATAGAACGCGGATTGAACGCATCCCGTATTACCGTCGTCCAAGGCGCTACACAATGCCGTCGACAAACACAGCGTTGTTACAGGGTCAGGGGCCCTGACGCGGCCACTAGAGGGCTCTCATCAGGCGTCACAACTGTTTTATGCTGTACCGCCAATCTCCTTGCTGGTTTAGAAGCAAACACGGGAACAGGCAATAAAATAACAGCTATTATGTAAAATGATTGATGGGACTAGTGAAAATCATTGCTAATTCCTGTATCGGTATGCATTATATTGGCCCTGGCTGGTGCACAACCATCAAATCTGTTGAAAAGAGACTGGTTATGACACGTCGATGGCGCTCTCATGTCATGGACTGGGAATTCAATACGTCTGTTGGGACGCGTACAAACAGGGAATGAAAACAAACTAATTTAAGAAAAAAATGATTAAACACTAATTTATAACCTAATGCCTAATGTTACTTAGGTATTTCTGACGCTCCTTTGTGTCGAGAACAGAAGACGCGCTCTGACTTTGTAATGATCTTGGCGTTAATGATCTGAAGATGGTTTTTACACCGTCATATTTCCTAGCCTGCATTAATCTAATCCTATATTATCCATAGGATTTCACCAATGACGTCACGGAGAAAGAAGCCCGCATTGCAAGCTGTGGATTAGTGCGTTTTTGTCCAACACATTGACATGGAGGCATTGAGTAATGGTGCTATGAAAATTTCCGTTTGCGTCTTTGAGTCGTCCACCAACTGGAGTGTAATGAGACAGGGAAACCAGAGTTCCTCCAGGAACATAGCAAGGAGATCTCGTTACAAGAACCTCGAGTTTAAATAATCATGTTTCATTTGTTCGAAATGTTAAGGAAACGCCATCATGGTTTTGTGAAGTCGAAGCACGATGCGCTTGTTCGTACCTGTTTAACATCGTTTTAAAGTTTCACAACTCTTCTCATGCTGACGGAGATATTATAATCATAATCATAAAAAAACATGACGTCTTCAATTTGGACATGCGTATTGAGATATCAAGTGACAGGCCAGGAAGCACCGGATTATCCAGCCTATCAATCTCCCTCCATTTATATAATAAGCTGGATACTCGACGGTGCTCAGGGAGTATCGGGTTTTTATCATCACCGCTCTTACTGCTACTGCCTAGCTAAATGAGCCATTCTGAAGCGACTGATTAATACCGATAACCTCCCAGTGCCGATTTTCCGGTCATGGTTTGACAAACAATAAACCTAATTTCAAATGACAAATCAGACAACGTCCAACTCTAAACACCTGGATTCATTGATCCAATCTGACGTGAGTGTGGAACATACCGACATCCTTTCCCTAAACGAGGAGTTTCTCGCAATCACGGGTTGAGTCCCGAGCTCATCAATGCGTTATTATATCATTGACGATGTAATCCCTTCATCAAGAACAGGCAAGGAAGCGGTATGCTTCTACAGATATCAGACGTTAAGCTTAAAACACTGTGCCTACAGCGTATGCGCCCATTAAGTCAAAAACTACAATCTGTCACCAATCTGTCAACTCCGAGCAGCTAGTCATTAGTAAAGATAAGCAAAAACTCCGCTTCTTCTTGGCTGAGAGTCCTACATGACAGAACGCTGAAGGCTCAGGCTTTCACGGATCGCGAAGACAGCAGGCACAAGCTTTCTCTCGCCCTGCTAACAGTTAATCCGATTACGAAAGCTAGCCATGTCATTTTTGCTAAAAAATATCGGAAAAGGAAGAAGTAGGAACCGATTTTTTAGCTTGCAAGATGCTGACCGCCCGACTTTCAGGAAGATATCTTTATCCCAGGACCTGAAATGTAGACGCGATGTATTTCTCTAAAAACAAGTGTAAATTTCAAGGGAGTTTAATTTTGCCATTAAATTGCTGTAGCCCTCAGACAGACGGTGCGTTCCGGTTTGGAAGCTTGACCTTACTTCTTAGAGATGCATGTTGTTTTCCACTTAATAAATATTACATGATATCAAACCCTGGGGACTGTATCTCAAATGTCGCATCAAAGCTTGTGTTGTAAAAAAGAATATATTGTCATGAATATGTTTTTTAACGATGGTGTGAAGGTGTTTTTACCATTCCTTATATGTATTCTCGAATGTCTCGGTGCCTCTATATGGGTTAGAGTATAAACCCTGCACTCACAATCTGCCTGACTATGCTATTCAATAATATTCTACATTTTCGATTTTTTAAAGCGATGTTCATTAATATTCCCCATTTTCGATTTTTGCTTTTTTTCCGTTGAATAATTGACATTGGTAAAAATTCCGCATGGAGAATCGACGCCAAAAGCTTTTAGTTCCTCGGAATATTGGTAAATCAACACCGACCACACAACTAAGTACTGTGTTATATACCAGATTGAAGTAATTGTACCCGAATTGATGGTGTGAATTTACTGCCGAACGTCTGTCAGATTTGATAAATACTGTTCTTAGAAAGTCGGGCATGTATCTTTTTCGACAACAATCGTTCTTTTACAGCACCGTTTAAAAAAGATGACTGTAACCCATGGTTGTTGTATAAAACTTGTAAATGTTCAGATGGGGTAAATGAACTGCCAGGCAAAAGGAATGATTCACCCGTGTTTGATGGTAGCTAAAATGAAACGAAATGGTAAATATTCGATGGTGATGTATTTCATACGGGAATCATGGTTGTGTTTTGAACCTCAAGTTTGCAGTGTGCAGGAGACTGTTTTCAGCCTTGTGACGTTTTGATAACGTTTGTAATTCTTTTGTCAAATCTAACTTTCAAGTATATACTTTCTTTGCCTGCCAGTTTTGGGTATTTTGTTTATTAATTTACGAATCAGTCGAGAGTAATGACTGCTACAGCGCCACTAACTCGTGTCGTTTACAGCGCCACAATTCGTTGTGTAGAGTTGTGCTCCTTGTGCACGTTAAACACCTATGGTAGTGGGTTCAAATCCTGGTTAGCCGCGATTATGTTTCTAGGTTTGTCAGCACCATACCCGTGCTCGTGGGTTCCAGCAAAGTGGTAAACGTTCTGAGACCTGCATAACTTCGGGCTTTCCTCCCACATTAAGCTGACACGCCGTGATATAACTGGAATAATGTTCAAATCGGCGTTGAATCCAACTCACTCACTCAAGTAACCACCAACTTACCCACATACCCAACCACACATCCACCCACATACCCATCCATACACCCACCAACACACTCACTCACTCACTCACTCACTCACTCACCCACCCACTCACCAATCCACTCACTCACTCACCCACCCACCCACTCACTCACTCACTCACTCACTCACTCACTCACTCACTCACTCACTCACTCACTCACTCACTCACTCACCCACCCACCCACTCACCCACTCACTCAGTGTGTTAAACATCTTCACATCTGTACACATATGGCTTTATAATCAAATATACCAACCACAGAAGCATGAAATCAAAATGATGATAAAAAACACACTTAGTCTCTCCAATATATATGAAAGAAATCAATAAATCTGAAAGAAATACGAGTTCCTGTGTAAAGAACACAGACTAATGATCTTCCATTACGTTCCTCATCCTAAATATCACAAAGATAAAGATACTCGTTGACTCCACACTGAAGACAGCCTCCTTCTCGCTGCAGCAGAGATCAATGCAAGGCTGGAACAAGGTCACGTCAATACCTACCTAACTTGATTACTTGAGTAACTAAAGGATTTCAAGTACCGATGCCCTTGTTCTATGATACATAGCCAAACAGCCATGTGAGTAAGTTAATGAAGATTAATGGTACTGTTTGATAGAAGCTGTAATTACGTCGCCAGTTGGTTCCAGGGCCTGGTCTGGTCACCCATGCGAGAATCATCAGCTCTTCACGGGGTCTTCCTCATGAGCCTCTCACCATCAACCATCGCGAATGTATCAGACAAGCAGAAATTTCTATTTCTTTGATCTACTTATGTTTCCAAGAAAACCGTAAATCCGGATAAAATTATATCTCATTTGTGAAGCCGACATCTTGCTGGCTTTCTATTCGGTCCGTGGACCCGCACGCATCTTGGTCTGTTTGTTTATTAGCATCAATGCCGTGAAGATTCAGATAAGACGCATGGCATCTTTGGTCTCGGCAGATACAGAAACTGAAGCGCCGTATGTTCACATCGATACTGCTTTTAATCTGCAATTTTAGATTCAGGTAATCATCCAAATTACATTTTTGTATTGGAAGGAGCTCAGAAAGAAGACGTTCAAAGGCGCAGTGATGCTATGGTCACCAATAGTTGATATGTAAGACTCCGCCAGAGGGTCTAATGATGTTTAGACCTGATGAGTCAACCAAGGCTCTTAAAGCAGACTCACGCGTTGAGCACGCGTGGATATAATGGACGTTACCTGCCTCATCCGACAATCTTTGATGGCTGAATCACAGGTAGCCATCTTAATCAGCTGAAGTACCATTTACTCGGACCGCCATGGTACATTTGGCTATTTTCGGATGATTTACAATCAACTCATTTCAGGAATTAATGAACATGAATGGAGATTCTTAAGAGCATTTAGTTTTGATCCAGAATATAATTACACTTTAATTTGCGCTATGGGTCCTTTGCACGTAAGGTAAAGAAGCGAAATCCCGCAGAGTAAACATATAGTCATATTTAATAGGAAGAATTACCGTTTCATCTTTTATATACTGGAGTTTGCGCCATGTAGGGGTTTTGTATTAGTCTGTCAATTATGGAACGGTTTTGAAACTGCTTTTAACGTTCACGTCTTAACGGGGTCTCTTCAGAAACTTGCAGGAATCACAATAATGTCAAAGAACATATTCAGCCTCACCATATACTTTCATATTATCTGTCTATTGGACGACTTCGCGAGACAGAAGTAAAAGAGAACAAACGAATTGGTAAAGGTCATCCTTAGTTTGTCCAGAATGCTACGTCAGGTTGATGTCATGTTTAATTACTTCTGGCATAAATAAGATGTGTTGTTACAGCAGCTGCAGCCATCTGCATATCAACTGAATCCTCTTTGTGGGACTAATTAGTTCTTATGTAAAGGTCGTTCACATCTTGTCTGCAGTGTAATGTCAATTTTACGTGGCTTGTACATACATTGTCTGTAATGATGGACGGACTTTCACAGAGAGAACTTGCAAACTGTCCATTTCTAGACCCGTGTTGGGTAAATCCGCTCTTAACAATCACGGGTGTTTTTATCTAGGACCATGTAGTTACGTATACCATAACAACGTACTTGTGAAAGTTAAGCTACCTCGGTCATACTTGTTAGATTATAATCTCGACCTCCAGTCTGCCTGCCTGCTTTCACGACAAGAAAGAACACGGCGTATTAAGTTTGATGTTGGGGCACCCTTGTGATTAGTACTCTCCCCCTTATACTGGAGGGGGTATCTCTGCTTTTATCTTCCCAACCTTGTGATTAGTACTCTCCCCCTTATACTGGAGGGGGTATCTCTGCTTTTATCTTCCCACCTTTGAACGTGAGGTGCACCCCCCTTAGAATATCAAATGGTCAAGGAATAAAGGGAGTCAATGAATTAGGAGCCAAGGAACCAATAAGCAAGGTTGCCTAGGCATCACGGAGCCAAGGAGTAAAGGAACAATAAGTGAAGGGGGCAGGGATCCAAAGAGCCAGGAAGTCAAGGAATCACAGAGCCAAGGAGTAAAGGAACGAAGGAATCACAGAGCCAAGGAGTAAAGGAACGAAGGAGTCACAGAGCCAAGGAGTAAAGGAACGAAGGAATAACAGAGCCAAGGAGAAAAGGAACGAAGGAGTCACAGAGCCAAGGAGTTAAGGAACGAAGGAATAACAGAGCCAAGGAGTAAAGGAACGAAGGAATAACAGAGCCAAGGAGTAAAGGAACGAAGGAATAACAGAGCCAAGGAGAAAAGGAACGAAGGAGTCACAGAGCCAAGGAGTTAAGGAACGAAGGAATAACAGAGCCAAGGAGTAAAGGAACGAAGGAGTCACAGAGCCAAGGAGTAAAGGAACGAAGGAGTCACAGAGCCAAGGAGTAAAGGAACGAAGGAATAACAGAGCCAAGGAGTAAAGGTACGAAGGAGTCACAGAGCCAAAGAGGCAAGGAACGAATGAATCACAGAGCCAAAGAGGCAAGGAACGAATGAGTCACGGCCCCAAGGCGCCTTTGAGCCAAGGAATCATGAAGTCAAGTTGTCAAGGCATCATGGAGTCAAATTGTCAAGGAACTAAGGAGTTAAGGTGTCAAGGAGCCGAGATCAAGATCAACCACACACCCCAGTTGCTGGAAATATCAGACCACTATCTACCCTAAAGACATAGATGACATACCAGGTGACAAAATCAGCACCAGAACAATGTTCAATATCGACCTCCATTGTCTCCCTCTCTGACGTTCCCCTCGATACGGGGTTCTGACCTTGGCGTGTCCAGAGAGGTGAATGCTGACCCAGGGGCAAGAAAGCGACGCACGCCTATAAATCTAGCCGCACATGCCCCTACACAATTAAACCCTCCACCAACATCAAAGTCCTTCTGCACATAGGCTACCTCCATCTCCAGGCGATGTATAATAAAATCAAGCCTATCTTATTGCCAAGAAGGGATAAAGAAACAATAAGCGGACAATGGGGTATTAGGCGGTATTAATGGCTTATAGGCAGGCTGATTGGGTCTGTAGAAAGGTCTATATCTAGACCACCTCAGCCCCCGGCTTCGTTCGTGTATTTCGTTGTCATTATGAACCGGCAAACAAGATACTTATACATGAAAGCTATCCTCTAAAAAGATTACGGCGCATAATGACCCACTGTCCGGCTTTTAGCGAGCACGGCAACAGGGGTTGATAATAACGGTTGCTGTGTTCTGCAAGGATGGAGTCGCTGGCCGAACTAAAGCGCTGAGAAAACAGCCTTTGCAACTATTGGAAAAAAGGGAACACGAGAAAATAGCTATAGCGGAAAGACGGAAGAAAACATTTCTATCAAGCGTCAAATCACTGCAATTAAATGTGACAGAAATGGAAAAAGTTTCATGCTCCCCATGAAGTGTTTTTGTTGTTGAATATTTTAAACCTCCTGACTGGGATATTCGCGGACGCGCGTGCGCTAACGTCCACTAGTTGGAGCCGATGTCAATGTTTTGCTAATGCATGTCTTAGAGATCAGACGACACTATGCCTAAGCTATATCCCTAGCTGAGACACTGACTAACTGGCTCTTTTACCTGTCGGAAACACTTGGCTTGTCATAAGACACATGTACTTGGCGTGTTTGTTCTATTAAGCCACACAAGCAGTTGAGTCGTGGCTAGGTGGTTCAGCGAAATGCCAACTTTATTCAGAGTTCTTAATTTTAGGATTAAATACTCTACCCCAATTTACATGCTTACATTCGGTTTGCACCTTATGTTGAAGATGTCAGTCAAGTGCGTGAAGCTGTGATCCCAAACCTAAACACGTTACATGTCCGGGAGTCTAGAGGCCTAAACTTGTTTAGAATTGTGTTTAAAATCTAAACGTGTTTAGAACAAAAAGAGCCTCAGAATATATATTGAATCTCTACGTCCATTGTGCCCAACCGATCACCATATACTACTGGGTAGCCGGGTCGTCACCTGATGCACTCCATGGTAGACCCGTGAAGATCCGGGTTAGAAAAGGTCTTCAGCAACCCATGCTTGTCGTAAACAACTACTAACGGGATCGGGTGGTCAGGCTTGCTGACTTGCTTGATGCATGTCATCGTATCCCAATTGCGTAGATCGATGTTCATGATGTCAATCACTGGATTGTCTGGTCTAAACTCGATTATTTACAGACCGTCGTCATATAGCTGGAATATTGCTGAGTGCGGCGTTAAACAACAAACAAACAAACAAACAAACACACACTTCCTGGTATTAAAGAGAGCAGGTATGAACGCATATAGCTACATGAAATAACCAACGACCTTGTATACATGTATTTGATCGCAGTAATTCGTCGCATTAAACAGATATTTACAATTGCGTCAAACGTGCTCCTTCATATATAATCCAAGCTAAGCCAAATGTCAATATATGAAACTCTACAAAGCAGAATATTTTTCGAGGGTGGTTTGATAGCTTTGCCCTTTGATATTTGGCATGCACATTGGGGATGAGTTTTACTCGCCTGAGGCCCTTAACTATCTGAACTAACTTGATAAAGCGCTCTTGAAAATCCAGCTCAGAAATATACACGAGGGCAAAGGCTTGGTTGGTTGATGCCGACTCTACTCCGCTCATTTCCCAACATGGCTCAAGAATATAAAGACCTTCAGAGAAATAATACAACTTTGAATTCATCTTTGATCGACAAATGAAAATATGAAGCTTAGAAAAATAGTTTTTATTTCATCCTTAAACACGTCTCCTTGACGCATGTGCACCTTTCATCGTGATTTTTCTAGGTGTCGAAGTCTTCTTACGAGTGCACTTATTTGTCAAAGCTTACTTCATAGAAATCAACATGTAAAATCTTGCAATCAAATATTACACGTTAGCAGCTGTTGCAAGGATGACCAGCTTATATTAAAGAACGGTATCGCCTTCAAGGGCGGATCCAGCATTTTTGTAAAGCATTTTTTACAGCCTACAACATACTACATTTGGTTTTCAAAAGTAAGGTATGTGTGGTGCGTGCGTGCGTGCGTGCGTGCGTGCGTGCGTGCGTGTGCGCCTCTGGACCTCGCCTCTGGATCCGCCTGTGGTCTTCAATGTGGCATGCAGGGTCTGAAGGCAACTGTTCTCGACTCCCGCTATCATACATACGCATAGAATCGACATTTTAAAGTTTTCGCCAAATGTACATTTATCGGTGTAACAGCATTTTCGTCCCCGCTTAATTGACTTTTCCTTAAACCAATGTTTAATAGTGTCAAACACGGTGCAGTTTAGTGAGGAATACTTCCTTTCTTGGTAAGATGCTCTTTTGAATATAATTTTATTTCTTAATTCTCCATTCTTGTTACTAACTATCTCTGTCATCTCTCATCATCTCTTAGGGGGGCGGCCGGGTGGTTAAAGCGTTCGCTTGTCACGCCGAAGACCCGGGTTCGATTCCCACATCGGAATACTATTTCTGATGACCCCCGCCGCGATATTGCTGGAATATTGCTAAAAGCGCGTTATCATTGATTGCGGAAATTCCTGAATCGCGTAAAAGAATGTACACTCACATTTATCGAACAATATAGTTTGTCGGTTCGCAAGTACAACGTATTAATATGCTTAGTTCTTAACGCGGCTATGGACGTTCTATTCTACTTGTGTGTTATCAATTCCACCATTGTGATGACGTCATCATTGTTGATTCTGGACCAGGAATTAATTTGCTATTCTTAACGTGTATTTTAACAAGTAAAACTGATGCAATTATAGGTCATTGTGCAGAATGATAGAGAAGTTATATATCATCAATAACATGGATTAAGTCAGAGTGAGTGAGTATAGTTTAATGCCGCCTTTAGCAATATTACCACAATATCACGGCGGGGGACACCAGAAATGGGCTTCACACTTTGTACCCATGTGGCGAATCGAACCCGGGTCTTCGGCGTGATGAACGAACGCTTTAACCACAAGGCTACCCGACCGCCCCTGATTAAGTCAGAGAAAACACTCAAATCTGTTGTTCCCGGAAGTAGAATAAACGAGCCCCACAGATTCCCGCTATTTCTCGCTTTCAGAATGAACTTAGCAGTTAGGGCGTTTCCAAAATTTGTATAGCTGGTAGGTAATTAAATTTGTGAACCGTCCATATGCATAAACACTTTGGCGTTAAGCCTTTTCTGCAAGTACATGATCACTGCACGTTCGTCATGTTTGTCAATTTTTCAAAGGACAGAATGACCGCCTCCGTGGTCTAGTGGGAGAGCGGAAGGTTGTGCGTTCGAGCCCCAGCCGCGTCATACCATAAGACGTCAAAAGATGGTACTTGTTATTACCAGGCCTGGCGCTCGGCATTAAGGGGATGAAACAAGGACTGGTCGGCTCGGAGTCAGTATGCTGTGTCTGAGTGGGGTATTCATGTTAAACTGCGGCATGGTATCTCAGTGGGCTAGCACTATAAAATCGGCATTAGTCCGGACTAGTACAAGCAGCCACGCACGCACACGTGTGCATGTACATCGCTATATAAGTGCAATAATCTTGGACGCGACGTTAAACCCCCACTTCACCTCACCACCTCTAAAGGTCAAAGACCCCTGCTTAGTTTACTCGTTGTAAGATAAATGGTATTCGTAATCTCTACATCCACTGTATGTGAAGTCCGTGAAGCCGGTACTGTGAAGTCAAAGCTGAGATAAAGGAAACAAATTAAGCGTATTTAGCATTGGAGATCACGCATGCTATACTATAGCTGTTGATTTAAGTACTGCTCCTTAACCATTGTATATAAACCATTGTTTATCAACCATTGTGTATCAACCATTGTGTATCAACCATTGCGTATCAACCATTGCGTATCAACCATTGTACATCAAACATTGTACATCAACCATTGCGTATCAACCATTGCGTATCAACCATTGCGTATCAACCATTGTACATCAAACATTGTACATCAACCATTGTACATCAACCATTGCGTATCAACCATTGTACATCAACCATTGCGTATCAACCATTGTACATCAAACATTGTACATCAACCTTTACGTATCAACCATTGCGTATCAACCATTGTACATCAAACATTGTACATCAACCATTGCGTATCAACCATTGTACATCAAACATTGTACATCAACCATTGCGTATCATCCATTGTACATCAAGCATTGCGTATCAACCATTGTACATCAACCATTGTACATCAACCATTGTACATCAACCATTGTGTATCAACCATTGTACATCAACAATTGCGTATCGACCATTGTACATCAACCATTGCGTTTCAACCATTGCGTATCAACCATTGCGTATCAACCATTGTACATCAACCATTGTACATCAACCATTGTACATCAACCATTGTACATCAACCATTGTACATCAACCATTGCGTTTCAACCATTGCGTATCAACCATTGTACATCAACCATTGTACATCAACCATTGCGTATCAACCATTGCGTATCAACCATTGTACATCAACCATTGTACATCAACCATTGTACATCAACCATTGCGTATCATCCATTGTACATCAACCATTGCGTATCAACCATTGTACATCAACCATTGTACATCAACCATTGCGTATCAACCATTGTACATCCAACATTGTACATCAACCATTGTACATAAACAATTGTACATCAACCATTGTACATCAACCATTGTACACCAACCATTGCGTATCAACCATTGTACATCAACCATTGAACATCAACCATTGTACAACAACCATTGCGTATCATCCATTGTACATCAACCATTGTATTCAAACCATTGCGTATCATCCATTGTACATCAACCATTGTGTATCATCCATTGTGCATCAACCATTGTACATCAACCATTGCGTATCAACCATTGCGTATCATCCATTGTACATCAACCATTGTGTATCATCCATTGTGCATCAACCATAGGGATTCAACCAGTGTTCATCAACCATTGTGTATCATCCATTGTGCATCAACCATTGGGATTCAACCATTGTACATCAACCATTGTGTATCAACCATTGTACATCAACCATTGTGTATCAACCATTGTACATTAACCATTGTGTATCAACCATTGTACATCAACCATTGTGTATCAACCATTGTACATCAACCATTGTGTATCAACCATTGTACATCAACCACTGACTAAAGCCGTCGTGCATCCGCCAATGTGCCTCAACCGCCGACTGTCATCCACTCAGCCCACACAGACAGCCATGTAACATGTAAATTCCCCCTAAATCATAGCGTGCGCTCATTCATTCTCAACTTACATACACCATTGAGTCTGTGTGTTATGAACGATGGACAATCAGGGTTGTTTGTCTTCCACACTTCCCCTATCGCCAGCCTGACAAACCTGCCATATCTACATACAACCGTGACAGGTACAGTCGCAATCACGTCTATTCAACACCCGGTGTCGCCACTCTGGTTCCGACTCTCCTCCCAGTGACGTGCAGCTAGCAACAACAGAATAAAAATGATGGACCATCCTCATCTCACGTGTGAGAGAAAATTCTATTTATCACATTTCAATTACAAATCATGCCGTTGTTGGCGCAAACTCTACCTCCAAGATCATGCGTGCTAAAAAGTCCATTTCAGAAAGATTTCTCCCTCTGGTCCGATATGCGCTGGCTCCCAGCCAAACACGAGATGTGTTTTGTGACTGATGAAAGTGTCTGACATGTAATCACGTCTGTCTACAGGGTTCAGAAGAATAAAATGATTGCCGGAGGAATGATGTATATTGTCAGACAGGTCACACGAACATTGTATTGTTTCGCTGGTACTGAAATTGTTGCTTCCTCTCCAGTGCTGATCACCAATGAAGACTGATTTAAAAAATGTATTAACCACAGATGACTATTCTATATTTTATTTAGATCTTGGTGTATGAATACCAGACTAGACACATTTTTGGCGGACCCATAACAGATGAAGAGGATGCACCCCATTTTTTCAGTTACGTACAATGCCACACTGTCATGTTTTTTTCTAACGTCATAACTTCGGTGGAGTGTGCAACTCTTTTTTCAGACACCTAGATCTGCTTTTAGAGTCCCCAGTTCCTCGATGTTGCACACAGCCAGCGGGTTTCCATCGGTTATAGTGTACGTTATATTTCTGTGTGAATATATGGCCTTCAATTGCCATTCCATATACATGTATGCATACCCTGGCCTTACAACAAATAAAATAAAAACATTTGTCGAACTTCCTCTGTTCAATTACTGGTACACAAAGCTGAAAGTTCTGCACAAAATGGCACTTATTTTAAATCATCTATGAATAACTGATTATGTAATTAAATGGACTAAATAGTGAAACCCTTTTCTGTTTAAGTACTGGGTGGTTGTAGATTTGTATGAACAAGACCCACGCCATTCATCCAATCACTGATGTCAGCATCTTTACTGCATGCTCCATCTCTTCTCTGAATCCGGCTGGCTGCACAACTGGTTCTGTTTTAGTGTAGTGGAACTTCTATCGATACGGCCTCTACAGAGTTCAATTGTTTGAGTGAACTTTTTTCACATTATTTACCATTACCGATTTTAAGATAATGTACCGTTACACTTACCACACGTGACACACTTTGCACTTGTAACACAACGTGCTTGTGCTCAAATTACTTGGGGTATTTCTGCCGGACACCTGGAAAGCGAATCTTGATACAGCTGATCGAAAGTATTATCCGTGACAACTCTTGCAATTCTGGCGTGCATCAATCCAATACGTTTTCCCTCGTCTCCCTCGTTGAATGTGCAAGTGAGTGTGTTTGGTTAAACTTTTACAATATAACCTGACGACCAAAAGAAACTTCACCATAGTTTTTGATCACTCTAAATTAAAACCCCCCACAAAAGATAGATGCATAAGTAAAATGTATTGAAAAGATCAAAATCTCATCGAAATGAACATTTGAAATGACTGTCATACAGCACCGGTCTTCATTGGGCGCAGTTACCCTGGTTCTGCCTGTTCTTGGCCTGTCTGATGTCTGCCCGGCCTGTCTGTTACGTTGCATCAGGTTGGTTCCAGCAACACAGGAACACCAATAGTTCTAGCAATGTGGCCATGAGTGGCTCCCATCAGTATCATACCCAGGATCAGCTCGCGCTGTTCGGGTGTCAGTCGTGGCATTTCTCACGATGAGTTTTTGTTATCAATGTGTTTTTTGTTATTGGCTGCCTAAACGGCACGTATTTTTCCCTTTTTTGCATTTTCTAAAAAAACAAAAACGTGCATGGATGTGTTTCACTTTCTGCAAAGATCATTATTGTGTTTGGACGGTGTGTTTTTCATTGATTCAGTTGGAAAATTGTGTTTTTGAATTTTTGAAATTTCATTTTTAAAGTGGTAAAGTTTTTTGGGGTCGTCAGTTTATTCATCTTACTTCGGACATTACTGTTTTGACAGAAGTACCTGTTGCAACTGAAAACTTTCAGCTTGCCTATAGATTAGATCTTAACGTAAACAATATATTGTCCACGAAAATACTTGGAAAAAGAATTTGTGCTTCGGACTGTTGAAAATTTAAATTGCCTGCCGCAAAAATTACATTGTTGCAAAGTATTTTTCTTTGTGGGTTTTCTCAGACTCATAGTTTTAAAGAAAATGATATCTGTTTTGTAGCTGTAGTCGAAAGAATGTCCAATCTCGATACAAAATCCTTTCCTCCCACAGTAAGCTCACACGTCGTGCTATAACTGAAATACTGTTCAAGGCGGCGTTAAACTAAACTCAGTCACTCACTGTTATCTATCTCTTCCAGTAAAACTAACAGAGATCTAACTCACATGTCCTCCCACCAAACTAATCTCATCCAACTTCAAGTCCTGCCGAGTTGTTGAACTACACTCACTCACAACAGCTGTGTCGCCCTGTAAAACTAACATAGAACTTATGTCCTTACACCAAACTCAACTCCAGTCGAGATGTTGAATTAATAAAGTTGAAAAGGAGGGTTTACATGATCGTGAGGGCGACATTTACGTACTTCGTCAAAATTATTTGCACATGCATCAACACAAAAAGTCCAGCAGAAAGTAGATCTGCTAAATCTTTGATGTGACATATAGCCTGCACGGTGTTAATAAACGTTATAATCGCTGGAATATTGAGACATAATCAGACCATCGGACATCAAAGAAATGAAACTAGTTTTTTTATATTGTTTATTTCTTAGAACATATCTGGTCATCACGAGCACGCTTTTGGAGACGAAACTGATTAAGAATATTTCAACGCATGGATTATCGGGGTCACGAGGAGAGATTTTCATTTTAGGATAACGCTGCCATCTTGTCTCGTTTGTAAATGAGGGACTGAGCTGTCTTTGAGATGAGTGACAGGGTATATTGACAAGAAATTGACGAAAACTTGCGGCTGACGTGTAATTAGTTACAAACGTCAACAAACCATCTAGATCCATACACCACGCACAGGGCGACGAAATAATGACACAAGCTCCCAGATGACTTTTAACCACGTGACGCAAGTTGCGAAATAGATGGCGCCACCTTGTGGCAAGTTTGGTGGGGAGATAATTGCAGTGTATCAGGCGCTCGCTGCAGTTGATGTTTCCATTCGTGGACCATTAGAGCAAAATCGATAAAAGCCGGAAGAAGAGAACAAAAATATGGAAATCCATTCACTTACAGTCAATTTAAATCAGAAATGCAATTTTAATGTTCTCTGTAATTGAGCAAAAAGCAATATATATGTACAGTTTTTACCACATAATTTGCCGAGCAGATGGATACGTTACTTTTTTTAATGTTAAAAAGATTTTAAAGCTTTATTACCTAAAATGTTTGATTTTGGAAACACATCAGGAAACGCCATTAGCTCAGTTGGACATTAAAACAGAAACGTCCTCCAAGCCCATGACATCAACATTGATTATCTTCAGATAAAGGACTTTGTTCTTTAGCTTTTGTGCTGCATTACAGCGTGTATTCTCAAGGAAAGTAATATAAAATGACATACATAACTTCTATCATACAACAAACTAAAACTAATAGAAACCTTGATTAATGCCCCGAACAAACAACCTTTTTGTTCACGAGTGTATCCAGGTAGTATATGAGATAATGCAAAAAAAGTACAGATCCATTTACAGTCCAAATGGATCGGCGTAATGTATTGTTTTTTCAAATGTATCTTGCTGTTAACACTGTAGATGATGTCGTACTGCTGTGAGGTGAACGTTGACATGCCGAGGTTGCTGTTGTGTATGCTTGGCTGCTTGGAAAGAATGAGAACCACGTGTTTCTGTAGATCATTGGAGAGTGTTGATTGACGGAGTCAGGCTTGGGTTCCATTAGATGGGTGGGTCGGCATGAAGACTTTCTTCATCATTTCCCGAGAAGTCATAAATCGTCTTTGTTTATGGTCTACATTTCCTGTTAAAATTAGCGCTGATGTTTTATATCCATCGTATCCGTGGTCGCCATGCTGCTCGCTTTGACGGGCATGTATTGGCATGCAAGACGCATTCTAACCGTAACTTTTAGACTGACATTAATCCCAGATATAAAGTTACCTTTTTAAAAAAATATACTTACAGAAATCAAATCCAAATGGAGCCCAGAACAATACTTAATTTCAGGCCTATTGCTGAGGTTATCTAGACTTGCTCAATCATTCCAAACTTGAGTTAGATTCCTTTATTAATCTATTTTCTAGGGTCTGCAACTCTAAAGGGTAACTTTATATGGAGGTGGAATTCGCGCATTCTCAACACAATTATACATCCTGTTTTATCAGGACTAGACATACCCCAGGGTGTATTTATTTCATTTTTTGAGCGTTTGTGGGTGATTGTACTAAATATTATTTGACGTGTAAAGATCCGGGTGGAGAATAGGTCTTTAGCCACCCATGTTTGCCGTAAGAGACGATTATGCTTGTAAGAGGCGACCAACGGGATCGGGTGGTCAGGCTCGCTGACTTGGTTGATGCATGTCATTGTATCCCAATTGCGTAGATCGATGCTCATGATGTCAATCACTGGATTGTTTGGTCAAGACCCGATTATTTGCAGACCGTCGTCATATAGCTGGAATATTGCTGAGTGCGGCGCTAAACACAATTAAACAAAATATTATTCCATTCCAATACCGCCATGTCAATCTCCTGAAAAAACTCATCTGTTTTTTAATGCTGTCATTATATTATTTCAATTTAAGCAGAATATTAACTCTTTTTAAGACCTTGAGCGCAGTTACAGACTCTGAACAAAACAAGACTTTTTCCATGTTAGTTAGCGGCGAGCATTCATGATTATTAGGTATAGACATAACTGTGACACTTAATAGAGGGGAAAACAGCTGGTGGTGCCTCGGGGTTTAGTGTCGGACAAATAAGAGTATTCTCTGGAAAATGTGATGCGACCATTACAAACCAATTAGACTTTGTCGAAACGTGACCAGGCTGAAAACAGTCGCCGAAACACTGTAACCCTCAGTCCAAAACACAACTATAATCCAAAACAACCCGCATCAAATACATCACCATCGAATAACCATGTCTTGTTTGTTTCAACTTTCGACCATCATCAAACATGGGTGTATACTTTCTTTTGCCCAGCAGTATAAATATGTTGGATATGTTTTCCCAACATCCTATAGTTCATGAAAAAATAATTTTATTAAATGGATTTTGCATTTTTTTTGTTTCTAAAATGCGCAACTCGTACGATTTAATTGACACATGTAGAGAATTCATTCCTTTTTTGCAAGTAAATTGTTATTTTTGTCAAATTGATTTGGGAAACTATTTTGCGTAAAAACATTTGTTGGAACTATTTGTTTGTGCACTTCAATAAAAAAGATGAATTTCATATATATATATATATATATATATATATATATATATATATATATATATATATATATGGGTGAGTGAGTGAGATGGATTTACCGCCAATGACAAACAACATTTCAGTTATATCACGCCATGGGAGCTTGAAGCGGAATATATATATATATATATATATATATATATATATATATATATATATATATATATATATTATGATTATTTATGTATGTATGAACATAAATGCACAATTTTATCTCTTTTGATTGCGTTATGTGCTAAGTGGAAAAGTCATTACTGCATGTTTGAATCCGAAGCGTGCTTGTTTGATTAAAGAGATCACGAATTAACACGAAACACTCGCACCACGCGTCACTCGCCTGATAGCTCCGCATGCTCCGCCACATGTAGCTGTCTTAAGCAATAGGTAGCCTATGTCCAATTATCTGGTTTAATGTGTCTAATATTAGCGACTTTAATGTATCACTGAGTAAATACCTTCATTTGTTACAGCAAGGTATCGCTGGTGTTGATGTTGTTTCAGGAGAACGCGGGTGTCTGTAACATGCAATGAAGTAAACGCGCACTTGACGCGGCAGGTGTGTTGTATTGGGAGATATACAGGGAACTGTTTCTCTCTATCTCTGTCTGTGTGGGTTTTTCTTACCACTCTTTTCTATTTCCTTTGTATCGTTCCTCATCACTCCCCTATCTTTGACGTCTCTCTCTCTCTCTCTCTCTCTCTCTCTCTCTCTCTCTCTCTCTCTCTCTCTCTCCCTCCCTCTCTGATTCTCTAGTCCCCCCCTCTCTCTCACTGTATGTTGTATTGGGAGACTCATTGGAAAACTATTTCTCTCTATATGTATGTGAGCGAGTGAGTTTGAGTTTGAGTGAGTGAGTGAGTGAGTGAATGAGTATGTGTGTGTGTGTGTGTTTGTTTGTGTGTTTCTCTTACCTGTTTTCTATCTCCCTGCCTACCTGTCCCCTCTCTCTTACGTTGGCATAAAGGGAATAAAACATGGACTTGGCGACTCGGAGTAAGCCGGCGATATTAGCCGGACCAGTACAAGAAGCCACACACACACACACACACACACACACACACACACACACACACACACACACACACACACACACACACACACACACACACACACACACACACACACACACACACACACATATTCCCCATTTGATGATAAAGTCTATAACCTGGATTGTCGCCCATGCTATCAACCACTTGTTTGACTGTTTAAGACTCCATAACTTACACGACCACGACACAGCTGGTATATTGTGACTACGGCGTCAACACTCACTCATTCCGGAACAATGAACAGATGCGACATACATCATTCAGAAAATACAACTTGATTTGAAAGAGCTACAACAATCACAACGGGGTAAGAGAAACAGATATATCCACGACGTATATCTCCTATCTATCGCAGCATGGGGTGTTCGCCATGTCTAATTCAGGGCCATTGCCTCATCAGGCCTGTTCGGCATTTATCTCCTTAAGGCACGAAGCATCTTAAAAGTCGTAAACGCCACGGTGGAGTTTTATAGCCTCCCTGTGCGCGTGGAGCCTCCTGTTCCCGCGAAGGCCCGTGTTCGTGAGAGAAAGGAGGTTCAGATCGACTGACTACATGCATACTGAGCTGTAGGCTTGGAACTAGCGACACATCACATCAATCAGATTAGATCAGAGTGGCCCAGGTTGATGAAATATACGGTTGCACTTAACATGCTGATTTTACGGTGTTGCTTTTTCACGGGAAGGTTTGAGGAAATGCGAAATGTCGTTTACGCAGACTTAACGTCTCGGAGGCTCTAAACCGCGTTTACTTGGGACGTAACGACAGGTACGTCGTCTACTAAAAGTGAGTGAGTTTGGTTTGGTTTAACGCCAAAAGTCATAAGGCTGCGTGTCAGTTTACTGTGAGACGAAAGCCCGAAACGATGCAGGTCTTGGTAAAACCCAGAAGCTGGAAAATGATATGACAAACCAAGGATCATAACCATATCGAATATAGGGTTCGAAGCTACGATCCTGGCACGCCTAGGGGACGTCACTCTGTAAATCGATTTGCGGCGCCTTCAGTGAGTAGGCGACCTTCTCTATACCTGAGACCATCTATACCATCGACTTAACAAGAGACCATGCATCCTATCCTGTAAACAGGCCATGAATGGGTGAGTGAGTGAGATGGATTTACCGCCAATGACAAACAACATTTCAGTTATATCACGCCATTGGAGCTTGAAGCGGAATAAAAACATGTTTTAAACTTTTACCACTTAACTTTTACTGAAACGCAGGAACACGGGCATTATTATTATTGACAAACCTAAAACCATAAACGATCATAGGTGTCTGGCACGCCTAAGGGACGCAACTCTGCACAGCTCTTCCCCTGTATTATACGACTGGAGCACTCGTGCCCCCATTCCACAATAATGAGATAATACACATCACACACAGCGTAGATAAAGGAAGGTCGGATACAAGCGAAAAGGGAAACTGCTGATAGGTTTATAATATGGCATGGTTCTAAGAATCAAATGCCCTCGTACGCCACGCCACAGATAAGCCATTTACAACGGTTGAAAAACCGGGGCCAAGAACTAAAACACAGCGATATTGAAAACCTAATTATTTTGAGAAATGTATTAAAGTTGATAGTTGTCGGTAATAATAGATCTGGCGCTGATGTGCTTACATCAAAGACAATCGGTGGAGTGGTTCGTGAAGTCAGGATACTGAGCGCCCGGTGGTGTTCCGCTGCGCTGTACGAACAAGTCCCATTCAATGATCGTGGAAAATTCATGACCATATCTATATGACTCTATTTCATCTGTAAAAGCCTTTTGGTAATAAAATCTTACATATTTCTATTTTTATTCTGGATGAATATTCAAGAAAATCAATTCTTCTACCATAAAGAGAGACATCGCAATAAACGCTAACACTGAGAGAAATGTGTTGTGATTTTATGATGGCCATAAACTATGTATTGGCGGACGATCACCAGATTGAATTGATAAAACAAAATTGAATTGTTTACACCCTATAATCAGAGATATATTTGATTCCACAGCCGGATGCCGATTGATTTTGATATTTTTTGAAAGAATTATTATCAACGATAAAGGGCGGCGAGTAAACGTATCAGTCATGAACGCAAGAGGGCATATTTCATCGTGACCTTGGGACTACGAATAAACCTTATTACTTTCGAAGGTTAATGGCAGAAAATTCAAATTATAGAAAATGAACTCCATGCAGTTTTTTTCAGAGAGAGCGATGACATATTTAAGTTCAATTACTGAATACAGGGCACTTGGCTTCATAAATCATTTGCTTCAATTTGACAAAATAAATCTTTTTATAAATCGTATTTCGAAATGAAATTACAATAGCAAGGAAACAAATATGAAGCTAATTAAAATGCAACAAAAAGAGGAGATGGTCTTGTGTCTGTCTTGGTATTATCACGGCAGCACAATGGCTAATTTATGTCACACTGCTTCATTGCAAGGATATTTTGCAGGGGTTTAATTGACAGTGCGTTTGATTGTTTTGTGTGTCATAATCCAAGGGATGTTATTTATAGGAATATTCAGGCCATAGAGGTACGTTTTGGAATTTCATGAAACATGCACATCGTCGCCTATGAAAATAATTCCCTTTGAAAGGAAATGTATAATCCTTTGACATACAGCGAATCCTCTATAATCATTTGCAATGCAGTGAATCCTTTATAATTCTTTGCAATACAGTGCATTCTTTATAATCCTTCGTCATACAGTGAATCCTTTATAATTCTTTGCAATTACAGTGAATCCTTTATAATCATTTGTAATACAATGAATCCCTTTAACCCTTTGTAATATAGTGAATCCTTTATAATCCTTTGTAATACAGTGAATCCCTTTGAATCCTTTGTAATACCGTGAATCCTTTATAATCCTTTGTAATACAGTGAATCCCTTTTAATCCTTTGTAATACAGTGAATCCTAAATAATCCTTTGTAATACAGTGAATTCCTTTTAATCCTTTGTAATACAGTGAATCCTTTATAATCCTATGCAATACAGTAAATCACGTATAGTCCTTTGTAAAACAGTGAATCCTCTATAATCCTAGTATGTAATACCGTGAATCCTTTATAATCCTTTGGAATGATCTTGAGTAACGGGGTCCGTACTAATGAGGGTACAATGCATGGTGCTGACAGAGCAACGGTCATTTTCAGGATGAGTCTTTGATTTGGATATTCATGATCAACGGATCCTGAAGCATCAAGGGGAAGAAACTCTATCGAATTGCGACTCCCTAAACAGGGCCTTTCGTGTTCCTCTTTCCTCAAGATTCATATCTACATATAACTGTGGCATTTAATTGCTACACACTTTAACTTTAACTTCATTAGAACGCACACAATTACATAAAAGGAGACATTTTCGAGAAACAACTCACTCACTCATTTCATCGAACTTACTCATTCACTCGTGTCATCTAACGTACACAGCAGTTCAAATCTTTGTCAAAATGACATGTATCTTTATCAGTGCCTAGTCTGTCATATAAATCCTGCTACCAAGATATCCAATACAAGTCTGTAAAGTTTGGCAAGTCTAGATTACTGCAGTATTTGAAAATGAAGGGAGTCTCTGAGCTCCTTTTTATTATATTTTTATTAAGATAACTGAACAACTGTTTTTTTCTGTAAGATATGTTCATTTCAGAGACTGGATGTAGGTCTAATCAATGCCCAGCATTTTCTTTATCATTTTCAGCGGCGTTTCATATCTGCTTCTTGACCCTTTGCTAATAGGCACCGCGTCTGATCAGGTAAAACGATGATAAACCTGCCAATGTTTCACTAGCAGTTTGCGATCTCTCAACATAAAGCAGACACATGCCTCTAACGCTTGAGCTGCCAATTTACTGATCTGCCAACTGTCATATATTCTATTTGTTATAGCTTGTCCAGCTGTCCGAGTTTAGACTGTTGCAGCAGACTGACCACATACCTACTGCCATTGACCCCTGGATGGTTCGGACGCTGGGCGTCCGGCATGAAACAGCATGAAATTGTATGGCACACGCCGGTGCAGCAAAAGCTGACTATTATCGAACACGATGATATTATACGGCCCGTGTATAAATTCCAACTAACGATGCTGCAGTGGAATGACATAAATGTATTGACTTGAGAAAACCCGGTTCAGCTACGTTAAAGCGAAGCTTTTCTTTAAAAGAGCTGACGCAACTTCTGTTTGAATCTATCATATACTAGACAAAGCGGTTCTTGTGATAATGTACACTGATCCCGCATGTGCTCACACCGTGTTCTATCGCCGACTCACATCTAGTCCCCCTCAAACATGGTAATTTCCCCCCGACGCGCCAAATCAGAAAATCTGTTTTCAATTCCCCGCCATCTTGCCACTGGTGCTGTAGTTCTAGCTATTGATAACAACTATCGTGCTCAGATTGGAGCTGTAATAACAGTGTGTACGACGGGCTGCTGGCTCCGTTATCAAATAGGTGGGGAAAGAAGTCTACCCTGTCTAACCTACAGCTGGATGTGGATGTGGCAGAGGTGGACATCCGTATAAATCTTACGTTTGCTGACAATGGCTGAAGATGACATGGCTTGGTGAACGAGGGATGCTTGTGTATTGAAGCCACGGATGGAAAGTGTAAGATGTAATCGCTTCTCTCAGATAAATCACAACTTGTTCCCGAACTAATAGAGACGGTGTGAGTGATGGCGATGTGTTATTGGTGTTGGGCCAGCAATGGCCCTCAATACATGACAGTTATAATACACATGAATATTACATCAGCTATTAAGGTGGAATCTTCAATTAATCTTCCTCCTGGGTTAAGAGGTGAGCATATTTCCGCCAGTTGTAATAGTAGGCAGTAAATTTAGAATACATCGCCTCGGATCCATATTGGCTTCTGCGGAAATTCCTCGATAGGGCATGTCGTGGCGGACTTTCAGCACAATGGGAGCTATGGCAGTTGGAGATTCCTGCACTAAAGTGGTATTGGCGATCTGACCTGCTGATTGTGGTGGGGTGGTGTGGTGTCGGGTGGGGTGACGTGGGGTTGGGTGAGGTGGGGTGCGATGGGGCTGGTGGTGGTGCCATCAACTACATCATGCAGATGATCTCGCTGTACAAGAAGGATCACACATCTCTTTCTGTCGCTGTACACACACACACACACACACACACACACACACACACACACCTTACTGCTATTGTATAATGGCCACACCCACACACAGAGCTCGATACTGTACAATGATCACACACACGCACGCACACATACACACATACACGCACACACATATGTTGTTATTTGTGTGCGATATTCCCTAGGCTGTTGTGATAACAGAACGACAGAAATCTCAAACATGCAGTGAAAAACATATTCCAGATTTACAACACAAATAGATTCAACATTTCACGAATATTTGCTTTTCCTTTAAGTGGATAGCATTGGCATTTTACTAATTAACCTTTCAACAAATGTTTCGAATACCTGTCTGTAGGCAATGCTATGCTATTACCATCCGAACTACCGGGTACCCATTCACTGCTGGGTAAACAGAGGCACATTTTCGAACCCGAGAAACTCTAAGGAGCCAAACTACCGAACAAGGTCAGTCATCCAAGGACTCTCCGCGACCAACGTTGCACCTGATTTGTGACCTGTGTGCTTCTCACTGGACCACGTGCCACCACTAGAGTCAAAGTTGATGAAATCTAAGAGTTTACTTATTGTACGTAACAGAGTATCGAGTATCGATATCGCCCAGAAAACGATGACATCATTATATGACGTCATCACGTGACCGAGAAACCGGAACCTACAGGATCATCTCCAATGACACCGACCTGAAAATCTGTCCTTGTTTTATACCCTGAGCGTCCGAGCATGATGAGAAATGTAATTTTGAAATATTCCTTACTGATCTGGTACAGTCCTTGCAGGCATCGCTCATTATTGTCGCTTGAAGCAGAACCGCCTAGCGTAGCATTGGACTCGGGGGTGAAGCCAGTTTGTGGGCAATATTAATCACAATCTTTTTTCACTGTATTGTCGTTGACCCCTGTGCCCTCATCCTTGGGGGGTAAAGTGTTCTTCTCTCCCTTCAGACTCCTCACACCCGCTGCGACTTCAAGAGGGTCGGTTTTGGCGCGTCCTCCGCGTAATGAGGCGTGGACGAGGGAACGCTATGATGTATTCCCCCCGAAACCCTTCTCCCCCACCGGATTTCAGCGTATTCTGCATTTGTCAGTCCTAGACCTTTCTTTGTCCTGCAAGCGAGTTATTAAGCAGTGGTTGGCAAGCCTCTCAAACAGCAATAATAGAGAGATTTATCATGGCAAGCAATGAGAAGTGGGATAGCTGGAAGCTTTCTGGGTTACAGGACGTTGCAAGAGGTACATTGTCTCCGTTACTTGGCGAACAAACGCCAGTTACGTCATTTTCTACACAAATTGAGCCTCCTTGTTAAAATCGTAATGAGGTGATTGTGTGTTTCACAGTTTGTGGTCATCATTCCTTAAATCAACACGCCCAACCTATTAATCACACAAGGATATCACAATGGGTCTTCCACAATTTAACATCATGTGTTATTGGTCCGATTATGTCTGTGATGAGATTTTTAACAATTCATTCTTATGAAAGGACAAATATTTTCATTGATTTCAACGAGCATTGTTTAAAGTTGCTAAAGGAGTCTGGAAAATTGCACTAGATCGTCTTTCGATGTTTTTTCTTTGCTGTTTTCATTTACGTTATTTCAAGGATAATCACTATTTAACTTTCTGACGTAGTCCGTAAGATGTTTCCGCATGACTTCCAACCAAGCAATAACATGTTTTTAAATCAAATAGAAAAATAAATCGCTTCACTCCGTCAGATATAAATGGCGTCCAAGAATATTGTGTCCTTATTCACCGTAAACTATTGAATCTTATAACGGTCATGTAAAATGTCGTCTGCCATTACTGCTGCCGTTGATGGGTATGTACTAAACGACATGCCGTAATCCGCTTCTGGTGTCGTAATCGTCAAAATGCGACGTTTCAAAGGAATCTGCTCAGATTGGCCATAGACGCGTATCCTCTCACCTCAGAGTCGTAATGCTGAAGAGTTAACGCATTCAGGGCACTATGGCGTCTCATAGACGCTTCGTCCCTCCCGAGGTGTTGCGAAGGTCATTCGGTGAGTTCCGTACTGATTGCTCTTTCCGTGAGCTTCTGGTCAATGTTTTATTAATATTGTATGCGTTACACAATTTATTGTTTCGTTAATTAGCAAAATTGCGAAAACAATTAATAAGGGATGCCACCAGTTCGTTGTTGATGGTGACACATTTCCTGAAGGGACATCGGATGGGAATTATGCGTTTCACACTGTGTAGGGTCAGATGTCATATGCACGTGAAGTGTCTGTATAGGATGTGTGACAACAATTTGTGTGTGTCTTCAACAATGTGTGTGTGGTCAACAATAGATGTGTGGTCAACAGTATGTGTGTGGTCAACAATGTGTGTGTTGTCAACTATGTGTGTGGTAAACGGTATGTGCGTGGTCAACAATGTCTGTGTGGTCAACAATATGTATGTGGTCAACAATGTGTGTGGTCAACAATTTGTGTGTGGTCAACAATATGTGTGTGGTCATCAATGTGTGTGGTCAAAATTTGTGTGCGGTCAACAATATGGGTGTGGTCAATAATGTGTGTATGGTCAACAATATGTGTGTGGTCAACATTGTGTGTGGTCAACAATGTGTGTGGTCAACAATGTGTGTGTGGTCAACAATGTGTGTGTGGTCAACAGTATGTGTGTGGTCAACAATGTGTGTGTGGTCAACAATGTGTGTGTGGTCAACAGTATGTGTGGGGTCATCAATGTGTGTGTGGTCAACAATGTGTGTGTGGTCAAGAAGAGACAGAAATAGCGTAGAAAAAGAACTAGATGAAGGAGAAGAGGAGAGGAAGGAAGAGAAGATTTGGATAAAATTGTCAAAGCGAAATAACAAACGCCATTCAATTTCCATAATGATAAATATCATCATAAAAAAAGCTTCATCTTGACCTTCATCTTGACCTTCATCTTGACCAGCATCTTACTCTACTCAGCTGAAGCGTCAAGGCAACATCGCCCATGGTAAGTAACACTGCACAGAAGTATAGTCATATACACGGGAGGTTGCTATATATTATAATAAGTAGCCAAAACGTCCTCATAATACCTGACACACAAACAGTTAAATGTCGAAACTATATATTTTTAATGTTCATGTCATGTATCTGTTTATCAAAGTTTACATACATCAATATTTAAGCTTCATCGAAGAGATATAAAATTACACATTTGCAACAGCGATTTTGCAACAATGTTAAAGAAAATGGAGGAATATAATATTTCACGCATATTATTCTTTCCCCCCCGCATGACTTAAAACTTGAGCAACGGTTATTATGATGAATACATTTTTTACGAAATTTTGAACTTTCTTTTATGATTACTGCATCTCTTATAACTTGAATTACAGACGTGCCATACTTGCCTTTGAGCAACGTCATGTCTAGTGTGTCTATTGTTAGGATGTCAATTCTCATTCTGTAACGAAAACTGTATTTTGTATAAATTCTTTTGTTTCCGGAGCGGCATTAATCAAAGCATATTCTGCTGTTTAGCATTCAAGGTATGCTGAAGCAAATACAGATTCTGTATGTATGCCGTAGTGTTCCATCTCGCTAACCGCTACCACGTTTGACTGTTAACACAAGGATGACGCGTGCGACGTGAATCTCGCTGAAGCGGCCTTTCAATGACCACGCCAGTCGTGTATTACCTATATAGCGTCATACAATGTGCGCGAATACATTCTGGCAGGTGACGAGTTTGTCGAGAGGACACTAATTAAATTCCATCATTCTGTAGATATGGCATTTCTCTTATAACCTTTATTAATGATTAGTTTAACTCAGTTCATGTTGGTAAGTGTTATTTGCCGAAGAAGCATGACGTTATGAAATCTACATGGAGCCCAGAGGCCCAGGTGATCCCAGTCAAGGCGCAGCTAATCGCTGTGCAGAGTTGTGTCCCTTAAGTGGGCGAGAAACCTATGATTGTGGCTTCGAATCCCACTCTGATTATAATTCCAGGTTTGTCAGCACCACACCCGTGCTCGTGGGTTTTCACTTAAGTGGTAAGTCTGAGACAGTAAGCTCTTCGGGATTTCCTCCCCAATTTAGCAGACACGCCGTGATATAACTGGAATTCGTTCATAACGGTGTAAAAACCCAGTTCACTGAGTTTGTCCTTGATATAGGCATTCTTGAGTTTGTACCTAACCTGCACCCCTAAGTACGTGTAGGCCTGACCTTCCACGAGATGGTGAATAACTCCTCCCCCAAGTAAACGGTCTGATCCACCCTCTCTCCCTTGTCACGTCTCAGATGAAGAATGTTGCATGTTCTATTATGATGTACAGATTAAAATAAAAAATGCAGTAAAGAGGGTTTAGGTGATCCTGACACAGTCAGGCTGGTTAGGCTCATCATTAGCTCAGGGCCCTTGTCCCATCTACACGCAGCCCAGACAGCGAATGGGACTTCTCCCAGGAAGCGCTGCCTAGTCAAACCCACCCAGAACTTTTCGGAGAATATGAAGACTCCCCAACACTGCAGCCTTGTGCGTTACCCAGATTGTCAGAAGGGCTGTACTCCTGGTAGCAAACCCGGGTACTCTCCCAATGTCAGTCAGCAGATTGGGAGGTACCAAACCCAAGGCACCGAGAACAATGGGGAGTCGGACAACTTGGTACTTGGGATGCAAACGTGACATTTCGAAAGCGAGGTCCGCATATTTGCCATGCTTTTCCTGTATCTTGTCAATCACACGAGTGTCAAAAGGGACAGAAAATTCAATGATACAAATGATTTCTTTGGATTTATCAAAAAGGACACGATCAGGTTTGTTGGCCTTGATACGTCTCAGGCTGTATGTGGGCCTATTCCAAAGGATTTTGTATTTATCATTTTCCATGACGCCCTCTACATATTCCGCGGCGTACCATGGATGGACCTCTGAGTCAAAACCACAAGCATGGCGAAGACGGTAATAAAAATGATCGAGCCATTCCTTCATGTCGCTTAAGATACTGTGTTTGTGCCAAAGCTGGGCATCCACTGACAATGTGTTGGACAGTCTCATGAGATTCATTGCATAATCTACATTTTGATGCAAAACCACACATTGACGGTTTCGAGTGGGAAGTGACTGGTCCTGAGCAGTAAACACAAAGCCTTCTGTTTCACCTTTCAGACCAGCCAACTTTATCCAAGCGAATGACTCTGCAGGATTGCTGATCTTCTCAACACACTGCACATAAACTCGATGCAGTGGTCATTCAGAGAGCCTCTCCTTGAAAAAACTGAGTCTGGGCCGATTTGATATGGCACTTCGCTTGTTTGACACTAATTTCTGAACCGTCCAGCAGTACAGAACCATAAAAAAATCAACACTGACAATGAGATTGTGTCCTGCTCGTGTAGGTAAACTGTGGAATGCCTTGTTTTTATCATGAGTCTTGACGTGCTTCACAAGAGAATCTATTGTCTGACATGATTCTTCGTGTTAGGGTGTCAATACCCTGAATTTCTCGTTTCGTCCAATCAACAACACCAAAAGAATACGAAAGGACGGGTACAGCATAAGTATTTGCGGCTTTAACTTTATTGCGAGCGTTCAGCTCTGAACACCAGAATTTCTTAAGTCTACATTTGTACTCTGCCCGAAGTGTTTCCTTGATATTGGCATTCTGGAGTTTGTCCCTAATCTGCATTCCTAAGTACGTCTTCTCCTTCTTCTACTCCTGAAGTACTTTGGCTTTCGGTGCAAAACGTAATAGCGTATACACAAGGCACGGCATCACCAATCAGCTAATTTGATTAAATAGAGAAATATCCGTACACTCTGTCTTTGTCTCTGTGACTGGTCTAACCAATCCAACAAAATACTCCACATACTTTCTATCATAATAGCGTCCCCGTCTTCAACATTCCAGACTAACGTTTGTACCATGATATATTGCGAATGTGAAATATGTGAACATTATATATTTCGAGTATACGGAATAACATGTTGATATACGAGCGTCGTCACCGCTGACAGGCTCACTGACCGAATGAGAAAACTGAAAACCATTATTTAGAGAAGCTGACACGACACACGCGAGCTTGAAGGCTGTTAATGTTGGCTGTAATCTACAGATATATATTATTTCATTCAATTATTCAAAATGTTAATTGTTCCGAAAGGTTATATATCATCCTTGATAATATAATTGAATTGTATAGAAGAAAAATTAAGCATTTTCTTTGAATCGCTACCATATAGAGTGTATGAATGTTTTATAAACCTTGTAGCATATTCGTTTCGATAGTGGCTTGACGAAGGGATTGTTATAAATTGATATGCCCCTGACGGTTGTATTGATAAGCGAGTAAAATGTCTGTCCATCAATATTTAAGTAGGAGATAGGCAACGCAAGCTTGCATGATTTTTCAAATCCCAAACTCCCAATTAACATTGCCTATTTGTCGTCACTTACATTGTCCAAACATGGGAACACGACAAACGAGACGAGTAGGACGAGAGTGACGAGAGAGAGAGAGAGAGAGAGAGAGAGAGAGAGAGAGAGAGAGAGAGAGAGAGAGAGAGAGAGAGTTGCAGACACCGGGAACGATATCCTCCGGGTTAACCTGCTTTCATTGTACTATTTTGGTGTGTCAATTTACAGCACGCTGACGCACAGGGAATCTCTCTCAATTTTCTTTTGATATGAAATATATCAACACGAGTTTAAAAGTTTAAAACTCCGATGCTCTTAATAATGTCTTGAGTGTGAAAAGTACAGCTAACTACTACTACTACTACTACTACTACTACTACTACTACTACTACTACTACTACTGCTGCTGCTGCTGCTGCTGCTGCTACTACTACTACTACTACTTTATCATAGTGTCACCCGCAGCACATATAAAATGACGAGGCAAGAATGCAAAAGCTCAGCGGACGGCCAATATTTTATATATATGCACACTACATTAAATAATAATTATGAAAGTAACATTCATAATATCCATGCAAGCATGCTATATACACACAACCACATCCATTCCCACACCCAGTCCTTCACTCACAGCAGCTTACTCAAACCGCTCAAACACACCCGCTCATTCAACACATCCAAACCCTCATTGACAACCGCTCAATCACATCCGAACCCTCAGCGTCACATAGTACCCTCACCCACACCCTATTCCTCAAACATACCCTCTCCTGTACCCATTTCCGCATCCATACCAGCTCCCTTATCTGCACTATCAACCACGCCCTTACCCACGCCCTCCTTCGCAACCACATCCTTTCCCACTTCCACAAACAGGAGCATCAACCACGTACAAAGACACTAACAAAGTAACAATCCACTGTCACATATACACACTCCCAACTAAACAGCCATACACACACAATTAAACCCGACAACACGAAACAAGCATACAGCAAACCTTACAGGCCAGTCCCTCATCACAACTCGCAGCACCTCCATACAACGACCATACACACACAATTAAACCCGACAACACGAAACAAGCATACAGCAAACCTTACAGGCCAGTCCCTCATCACAACTCGCAGCACCTCCATACAACGACCATACACACACAATTAAACCCGACAACACGAAACAAGCATACAGCAAACCTTACAGGCCAGTCACTCATCACAACTCGCAGCACCTCCATACAACGACCATACACACACAATTAAACCCGACAACACGAAACAAGCATACAGCAAACCTTACAGGCCAGTCCCTCATCACAACTCGCAGCACCTCCATACAACGACCATACACACACAATTAAACCCGACAACACGAAACAAGCATACAGCAAACCTTACAGGCCAGTCCCTCATCACAACTCGCAGCACCTCCATACAACGACCATACACACACAATTAAACCCGACAACACGAAACAAGCATACAGCAAACCTTACAGGCCAGTCCCTCATCACAACTCGCAGCACCTCCATACAACGACCATACACACACAATTAAACCCGAAAACACGAAACAAGCATACAGCAAACCTTACAGGCCAGTCACTCATCACAACTCGCAGCACCTCACAACAGCACCACACAACAACCATACACACAGCAATACAACAGTGAAAATGATATGTATACAACTCCCCAATTTATTATTTTATATGATATTTTCTTCGCTGAAACATTGAGTAAATTAATACAGCAAATGGTTTAACCAGATCATCGCACTGCATTAAACTACAGTTTGGTCTGCAATAGGCATGGTAATAATAATGTATGTCATTCGCCGGTGACGTCACGGTAGCCGATGCTTTACAATAGTCTGCGATATACCCTGTGAAAGCCAGTTTGGGATGATAAATATAATTAATATTATGGGTATATTACCAAGCTCTCATTCACCGTAACCTCAACCCAGGTAATAAGCTGACAATAACATGTATTACCACAATTAACCTCAATTTGATAATACGCTCCAATGTAAACACGTTCATTTGTTATTAATTTATTCAATATGAGTTTCACCATGTACAATTCAAACATACTTTTACGTGATAAAAATTTTCACATAACATCCGCATAATAATCGTTCTTAATGGTTACTTAATACGCCAGCTTCCATATGAAATGTCAAGTATTATTGATAATGAGTTGAAATACTGCGTTGGTTGTGTCGGTTTTGTGGGTACCACATGAGATTACTTTGTGGACTGCATATACGTATTAAAAATGAATAATCTACATTTAATTAGCATTTAAAAACGGTAATGACATTGTTTGAAGGATATATGAATACTATCGTCAAGTATGCAGCTAATACCCATTGAATGAATAATATATAGATTCCACTTGTCGCAATTCAACGCCGTCGATATAAGGCCGTCATATAGCTGGAATATTGCTGAGTTCGGCGTTAAACAAAAAACAAACAAACGATATAAGGAATAGTTAAAACACAATTACTGAACCCATCAGTGAATAGTCAGTTTTTTCAGAAATCAGTATCGTGTTCTATAAGGAGGAAAAGCGAATTAAAACTTGCCAGAAGGATAAGCACTGTTGCAATTAGGAGTAAGACTCGTAATTTAATAACGAAGTTTATTCTGTATCGGAATAATATCGCTATAATCATTGTCGTTCAACATAAAAATTAGGCATAGCTCGTTTTGGTTATTACAGTAAGCCATTAAGGGATAATGAAATGCAAGTAAGCACATGTGCTAACGTCAGAATCGTAACATTGCAATAAATTATGAAGTGTTGTTTTAAACCGTTAACATTTTGCTACTCTTAGATTTTGTGTATATGGTTTCCATAACTATATCAAGCAGGATATCAGCGGACGTTTTGCCTCTTAATGCTCGAACACGGTATTGTATTCCAGAAGCTGTTAACATTTTATTATATGAAGCATTAATAATAATAATAATAATAATAATAATAATAATAATAATAATAATAATAATAATAATAATAATAAAAAAACAAAAAACAAACAATAACAACAACTCAACTTGAGATGTATTCGCAGGGGCAGGTGGTGACTTCGGAACCCATTTCTATTAGAACAGGAATATTTCAGGGCGATTCTTTCAGCCCTTTGCTTTTCTGTTTGTCATTAAATCCTTAAAGCTTTTTGCTTAGCAAAGAGGAAGGTTATCATCCTGGACCTCCTCATCACAGATCCCCAACCCTGCAGCCTTTTGTATTACCCAGATTGTCAGAAGGGCTGTATTCGTGGTAGCAAACCCGGGTACTCTCCCAGTGTCAGTCAACAGATTGGGAGGTACCAAACCTAAGGCACCGAGAACAATGGGGAGTCGGACAACTTGGTACTTGGGATGCAAGAAGTACAGAACCATCAACAAAATCAACACCGACATTGAGATTATGTCCCACATCCTTGGCAGAAAACAATTCTATCATGAAGAGCCTCCACATTATTCAAACCACACCCTACCATAATTGGTAAATATAAGCGATTGAGGGAAGGGCGAGGGTTTGGGATCTATTGTTTGACATGAGTCTTCGTGTGAGGGTGCCAATACCCTCAATTTCTTGTTTCGTCCAATCAACAACACCAAAAGAATACGAAAGGACCGGCACAGCAAAAGTATTTGTGGCTTTGACTTTATTGCGAGCGTTCAGCTCTGAACTTCAAAGTTTCTTTATATTATTATTATCATCATCATCGTCATCGTCATCATCATCATCATCATCATCATCGTCATCGTCGTCGTCGTCGTTATTATTATTATTATTATTATTATTATTATTATTATTATTATTATCATCATCACTGCAGAGTCCGGCGTTTAACAAGCAAATACTGTAAAGCGGAAGTTACGTGCATGCTTCCTTGTTTTTGATAACATGCAAATTCCAGTCAAAACCAAACGCTCACCACAGAACCAGGAGTGGCACCATTAACATGATGTTCATCTGAATAAGAGCCCCATAGTCAGTATTTATGTTAGCTGTAAAGCAAGTAGATGCTATCTCGCGTATTGGAGGAAGCCGTGCATCCCCTGCACTGAATAATAGCTGCTCGTACACAATCTCCGTACTGATGTTGTGAGTTCTAGGGTATGCTAAAACAACAAAAACAGCCACATATTATTTAACTTTAATAATTTGCAGTTTTACATCATAAAACATATTCTCACTCCTGACACATTTTGATGACCGTGATCCTAACCAGTAGATAACGCTGTTAGTCTATAAAGATGCAGGGATGCTGAAGAAATGCACCGTATCTTCTACACGATGTACCCCGTGCTCGTTCCTCTCAATAAAATCGAGTAAGGAACTGGGAAAAGGGGAAGATGAATTAGGTAAAGTTGATCGTAGAGTTAACACGCCACGAATTTATCTCGCCAACATTGCCGGTAACACATTTCTATTGTACGTGAATAAAAGATGAAATGTGTGTAGATTAAATGATGTCTCCTAAATCCTGGTTCTGTTTGATCTTCCTGTGTAGATAAATGAGTCGATTTAAGAAGTACCGTTACATCATGTTTATTCTTAGCCGGGTGATGTTTATAATGAACATGCCTCACAATACCCATGTGAGTTTATGGGTACAATGTGAGCATCCCAGCGCATAAACCATCCCAAATTAATGGCATTACTTCATGATATGTAGACAGTTCCAAAGTTGGGCAATAATAAAAAGTAAACAATGAGATTTACGTTGACCTAAATTGATACAAATAGCTTTTTTTCACACTAAAATGTTTTAATACTTGCATTTTGTGTATAAGCAGTTTGATCGTGATTTCAGAACACCAATCTGTGCTAAACATTCATTTGTCTCCCTCGCCGCTCGTCCCGAGCTGAGATAACTCTTGTTGAGGCTAGCACTGACAAGCCAGGGTATAGAATGTCCCCACTTGGCCAAGAAAAAACTCTGACGAAGTAGTAGTGCGAGAGGATCTTGAATGCATCCCATATTTTCACCACCATTAGACGCCTGAAGTGATTATTATTACCGAATTGTGGGGATCTGTTCTCGACTATGCGTGCCTATGGCGTCGGGATGTTAACTTGCTATTTATTACAGGATAAAAAATCTTCCCTTTGCCGTCTTCTGACCATCAGGCATGATTTGCAAAACCCGTGACATATGACGGTGTGTCTCGCGAGTCCTGATTCTGGATAGTGTGAAAAATGGTGTCAATTTGTCCTCTGACGCTCCATCCGCGACATCGTGAACGGCATATTTCATACTAGGCTTGTCTGTTGCTACCATATGGGCGTTTTCCGGCCAAATGTACATTCGTCTTCAAGATGGATCACTTCTGTGAAATAACATTCACACCGTTAAGATTATTTGTTTTCTTGCCCCAATCGGTCCCATCTGTGAATAAATACGCGTGTATGTGTAGGTAGAAAAAAAGTAGGTGTTTAATGGAAACACAAAAGATGAATAAAGAACACGTGCTGTTTTAAACGTGTATCTTTCGAGAACCTTTGCAAACATATTTGTGACGAGCGTCAGGAAACAATAAATACACTGACATCACGTGTGGAGGTTGTGAAAACTTGTGGTTTTAGTAGCCGAAGAGGAAGCGTTAAGACGTGAGGAGGGAGGAGGATAAGCGTTACACCCACCCACCCACACCCCCACACACACACCCACCCACCCACCCACACACACACACACACACACACACACACACACACACACACACACACACACACACACACACACACACACACACACACACACACACACACACACACACACACACACACACACCTTTTCACAACACTTCAAGCAAGGTAAAGTGAACCACAGTACGATAATGTGGATGATGACGATATGGAGGGTGATGATATAGAGGGTGATGATATAGTGGATGATGATATAGAGGGTGATGATATAGAGGATGATGATATAGAGGATGTTGATATAGAGGATGATGATATAGAGGGTGGTGATATAGAAGGTGATGATATAGAGAGTGATGATATAGAGTATGATGATGTAGAAGGTGATGGTATAGAGGATGATGATATAGAGGGTGATGATATAGAAGGTGATGATATAGAGGATGATGATATAGAGGGTGATGATATAGAGGATGATGATATAGAGGGTGTTGATATAGAGGATGATGATATAGAGGATGATGATATAGAGGGTGATGATATAGAGGATGATGATATAGAGGATGATGACATAGAGTATGATGATAAAGAAAGTGTTTATATAGAGGATGATGATATAGAGGATGGTGATATAGAGGATGATGATATAGAAAGTGTTGATATAGAGGATGATGATATTGAGGGTGATGATATAGAGTTTAACGCCGATTGTAACTGTGTTCAAACTTACAGTATTCCTGTCATATCGCGGCGTGTCAGCTTAATGTGGGAGGAAAGCCCGAAGTTTACCACTTCGGTGAAACTTATGGTGCTGACAAACCTAGAGACATGATTGGGGCGAATCGGGATTCGAACCCAAAATCATATATTTCTGGCGTGTTCAAGGGACGCAACTCTGCACAGCGAATCGAACCGCCTTGGACGACTGGGCCACCCGTGCCCCCTATAGAGGATGGTGATATAGTGGATGATGATATAGAGGGTGATGATATAGACGACGGTGATATAGAGGATGATGTTATAGAAAGTGGAGGTTATTGATATAGAGAGTGATAATATAAAGGGCGATGATATAGAGGAGTATGATATAGAGAGTGATGATATAGAGAAGGATGATATAGAGGGTGATGATATAGAGATTGGTGATATAGAGGATGATGATAAAGATGATGAGATAGAGGGTGAAGATATAGAGGACGATGATATAGAGGGTGATGATATAGAGGGTGATGATATTGAGATTTGTGATATTGAGGATGATGATATAGATGATGATACAGAGGGTGATGATATAGAGGATGATGATAAGGGTGATGATATAGAGGATGAGGGAGTGAGTGAGCGAGTAAGTATGGTTTTACGCCGCTTTTATCAATATTCTAGAAATATTACGGCGGGGGACACCAGAAATGGGCTTCACATATTTTACCCATGTGGGGAATCGAACCCGGGTCTTCGGAGTGACGAGCCAACGCTTAAACCACAAGGCTACCCCACCGCCCCCATAGAGGATGATGATAAATCGGGTGATACAGAGGGTGAAGATATATCGGGTGATGATACAGAGAGCGATGATATATAGGATGATAATATTGAGTGCGACGCACTTCATCAGTCAGACCAACACTAAAAGCCGCAAACTCAGCAATGTACATATACTGTATAAGGATTCAACTACAACCACAAACTGTTATCATCCTTCAGTCTGAATGACAAGGCTAGGGGCCACTGAATGACAAGGCTTGGGGCCACTGAATGCCCGCAGCACAATTCACTACTGACTCCCTTCAGACCTGAAGGTCACCTTCGCATTGAAGAAGATTTAGTGTTAACTGGGATACCAGCAACGGAGATGTTGAAGATTATATCAGCCAAACTCATTGACCTGGGAGCATCAGAAGAGATTGTAGGTTTGCAACTTTCAAACATCTCCTAGTTCTCAATAAGAACAGATAAACAGTGAACGCTGCCGGCCATGAATATAGATTAAAGTTGTTACTGGAGGGCCCGCGCCATCACACGCGTCTGTGTAGCTGCAAAGTACATCGCTTTCAGAAGAGATTGTTTTGCATCTTATTTGAACGCTGAAAAACACATTACGCTAACAGTGACCCATGGTCAACACTTTGCTGTGGGGCTTTCGGTATTTACAAGACTGAAAAGTATTCGAATGTGTTCCGCAGATACGTGTGTTCCTCAGCAGTGTTCCCCGGACTCATATCATTCAGTTAGTTTGAATTGAATGCTTATAATTTCATATTATTCATGAATCTTTAAGTTTTGGCTCGAAGTATATATAATGCCCACGTGTGTCTGTGGCTATTGTGTTTGTGTACTCTATCGTGTCTGTGTCTATTGCCATCGTGTACGCTTCGATGTGTCTGTGTCTATTGCCATCGTGTACGCTACGATGTGTCTGTGTCTATTGCCATCGTGTACTCTACGATGTGTCTGTGTCTATTGCCATCGTGTACGCTACGATGTGTCTGTGTCTATTGCCATCGTGTACGCTACGATGTGTCTGTGTATATTGACATCGTGTACGCTACGATGTGTCTGTGTCTATTGCCATCGTGTACTCTACGATGTGTCTGTGTCTATTGCCATCGTGTACGCTACGATGTGTCTGTGTCTATTGCCATCGTGTACGCTACGTATCTTTTACGCTCGTGTACGCTACTGTGAACGTTAAGTATGTTAAATACCCAGCATTCGTCAGCTACCGGGAGCCACAAGAAGTAAAGAATGTATTTATCAATGGAGTTCGGGTAATTAGCATTGGGAAAGTTGGGCTGTTAACAATATGTGCATTTTTTAAATTTTATTTTTAATACTTTTGTAACTTCGGTAACTGAAGTGGAACAATGACATACAGCCCTAGTGTGATCTGTGGTGGACTTCTGTATGCACCTTCACAACACACACACGTGCGTGCGTTCCATGACTTCCATATCTTCTGGAGAGTGACATTTAATATTCTAGTAAAGGCTGGGATTTTTGTCAAAGACGTTTTTTTCAGAAAGGAGACGCCGAAAAAATGTCGTTTTTTACAACACAGTTTATTTCAGGACAACCGGCATGTCCTGCAAACAATAATGTTTTTGTCTCTCGTTTTTCTCTCTGGTATCTCAGTGGGATGGCACTATAAAATCGGCATCAGTCCGGACTTGTACAAGCAGCCACACACCCACACAGACGCACACGCGCACGTATACACACACGCACGCACACACGTGGATGCTCGTCGATATATAAGTGCAATATATTGGACGCGACATTTAACCCTATTTCCACGGACCTTAGCTCACTTATTGTCTCACTGACGAATTAACGTGATAAAACACGCCAAGAAGCTATTCTTCGTTCTCAGGTCACTTTTCTCTTTCTTTTCCTGTGTATGTTCTTTGCATCGCTCTGACTAAGGCTCCCTCTTTTCTACTGTTTTACTCTCTCACTCGCGAACTAACGTGATAAGACACACTCTCTGTGTGTGTCTGTGTTGTTGTATTGTGTTCATGTTAAAAATGCATCCTGAAAATATCTAAGTGTGCCTGTGTACATGTTTCAGTATTTTATTGCATTTAGTCCAAGCTATACACCTATACACAGATATATACAATAACAGCTCTCTTTGCCTGTCCGTCTGTCTTTTCTCTCTCTCTCGTTCTCGATTTTTCTCTCTGTCTCTCTGTCTCTGTGTGTGTCTGCCTGTCTTCTCTCTCTCCCTTCTCAATCTCTGTTTGTCTTTCAGTATGTCTGTCTCCCTCTGTCTGTCTCTATCGCACCCTCTCTCCACATATATATGGACGGACCGCAGATGGACTTTGGTGTTAAAACCACGTCTAGACAGATTCCGGATTCATAAGCATATCAACGGCCTACCACACTTCTATGTGAATATACACGAGGAATCTAAGTGGTAAACAATAAGATTGATGTTGATACAATTGTTGACTGCAATGTTATACAGACCGAGTACTCACAAAAAGAACACTCAGACATGGCAGGCTTGAATGTCGCATGAGGTGAGGTGTGGGAGGTGAGGCGTGGTGAGGTGAGGTGAGGTTAGGTGAGGTGAGTGAGGCTTGGTGAGTTGAGTTGAGATGAGGCGTGGTGAGTGAGGTGAGGTGAGGTGAGGTGAGGGAGGTGAGGTGAGGGAGGTGAGTTGAATTGATTTGAGGTGAGGCGTGGTGAGGCGTGGTGAGTTGAGGCGAGGGGGGTGAGGCGTGGTGAGTGGGGTGAGGTGAGGTGAGGTGAGGGAAGATGAGGTGAAATGAGTTGAGTTGAGTTTAGTTGAGGTGAGGTGAGGGAGTTGAGGCGTGGTGAGTTGAGTTGAGTTGAGGCGTGGTGAGTGAGGTGAGGGAGTTGAGTTGAGTTGAGTTGAGGAGAGGTGAAGTGAGGTGAGGGAGGTGAGGCTTGGTGAAAGGGGGTTAACGTCGCGTTCAAGATTCACGTATATATTGACGTGCATGCACGTGTATATGTGTGGATTCTTTGTCCTAGCCCGGACTAAAGTTCTTGTTTGTCCCACTATGCCGATCGTCAGACAGGGTAACAAGAAGTACCATGAATTGATGTCTTTTGGTTTGAAGGGGCCGAGGATCGAACCACGGACATTCCGCTCTCTGGGAAGGAATTTTGTATGCACGATACGTCTCATACACGTATATTAAATGAGTGAATGAATATGATTTCACGCCGCTATATATTTTATTTTACCTATATCCCGACGGGGAATAAAAGATTAATTGGACTTGACACAAACATGTGGAATCAAACCCGTGTTATCAGCATGTTATCACCATTGTGGTAGTTTGTACGTGACGCAAGGGGTCAGTTGATACAGGTGACACAAGTGATGCAGTTGATACAGGTGACACAAGTGACGCAGGTGACGCAGGTGATGCAGGTGACGCAGGTGACGCAGGTGATGCAGGTAATGAAGTTAATGAAAGTGATTCAGGTGACGCAAGGGATGCAGGTGACACAAGTGATGCAGGTGACGCAGGTGACGCAGGTGGCGCAGATGATGCAAGTGATGCAGGTGACACAAGTGATGCAGATGACACAGGTAATGCAGGCGATGCAAGTGATTCAGGTGTCGCAAGTGATGCATGTGATGAAGGTGACGCAGGTGATGCAGGTGATGAAGGTGACGCAGGTGATGCAGGTGACGCAGGTGATGCAGGTGATGCAGGTGATGAAGGTGACGCAGGTGACGCAGGTGATGCAGGTGATGCAGGTGACGCAGGTGATGCAGGTGATGCAGGTAATGAAGGTGACGCAGGTGACGCAGGTGATGCAGGTGATGCAGGTGAAGCAGGTGATGCAGGTGATGCAGGTAATGAAGTTAATGAAGGTGATTCAGGTGACGCAAGGGATGCAGGTGACAAAGTGATGCAGATGACACAGGTGAAGCAGTTGATGCAAGTGATGCAGGTGACACAATTGATGCAGATGGCACAGGTGAAGCAGGCGATGCAAGTGATTCAGGTGTCGCAAGTGATGCAGATGATGAAGGTGACGCAGGTGATGCAGGTGATGAAGGTGACGCAGGTGATGCAGGTGATGCAGGTGATGCAGGTGATGCAGGTGACGCAGGTGATGCAGGTGATGCAGGTAATGAAGTTAATGAAGGTGATTCAGGTGACGCAAGGGATGCAGGTGACACAAGTGATGCAGATGACACAGGTGAAGCAGTTGATGCAAGTGATGCAGGTGACACAATTGATGCAGATGGCACAGGTGAAGCAGGTGATGCAAGTGATGCAGGTACTATAAATTCCCAATGAAATTCCTTAGATGAAAAAAACAATTAATGTCACATCAAGAACACATAAGATTATACGTTCCCATCACTAATCGCCAGGAATACAGGATCTCCGGTTTAACGGGGTTTCACAGTTTACAAGTTTAAGTAAGTAAATATTGCTCACCGCCGCATCGCCACATGCTTTGAGTGAGGTAGAATAAAGATGAAGCTGCTATATTACCATATAGTACGTGGTCTAAATTAACGGTAATATTTCCGACATTTCAATGTATGTCACCCTGACACTACGCCCCTGACTGAAGCCTAATGAGGAGACCCGGCCTTAATGATGCTGAGTAAAGATGAAGTGTTTCTGGGACTATCAGTCACCGTCCTGTCGATTCCATGTCAACATCCCTCTGCACCAGCTTCTGGCGCGTGAATATTACGCTACTTTTCGCGTGAAATATTTGTGTGCTTTGCAACCCTAACTAGAGTTTAAATGACATTATATCTTTTTTTGCGGACGCTGACTTATAAGGGGAGGGCTAATGTAATTTAGCAGAGCTGGGCAGAGCCAGGGGCTGTGATGTGAAATCAATGTGCTATCTCGTCTTGACGGAGAGTCCCCAGTAAATACGGGGGGATCTGTTAATATACACATCGCAATCTGGACGAGATTCTCCACGACAACGTGTTTTTGTCGATCGATATATCAACATTTTATTTAATTGTGGCATAAATAAGGTACAGCTCAGAGATTGTAAACGTGGCTTGTAAAATTAACATGGTAATTGTTGACGTGGCCATGACGTCTAAGGAGGATGTCCAGCTCAGCAGGTTTTATGCCCTTGATGTTTAAGTTATACTAATAATACGTAATCAGTTAGTGATAATAATTTCATGTATCTACCCATTTCAAAATTCGATGTTTCAATCTTTTTTGAGTGAACTAATTAAACTAACATCAATAATCATATTGCTTCCATACCAAATCCTCTTTGTTTTTATAGGATAGCTTCACACATCCATCATCAACACAAATCCCCCGCTATGTCATCAATGAAGGTCCCCAACCAGCCTCACCGTCAACCACGTCATCATTGACGGTACTCCACCACCCTCACCGACAACTACGCCATCAATGAAGGTCCCCAACCAGCCTCACCGCCAACCACGTCATCAATGATGGTACCCCACCACCCCCACCCACCCACAACGTCCGTCATCAATGATGGTACCCCACCCCCCACCCACCCACAACGTCCGTCATCAATGATGGTACCCCACAACCCCCACCGCCAACCACGTCATCAATGATGGTACCCCACCACCCCCACCGCCAACCACGTCATCAATGATGGTACCCCACAACCCCCACCGCCAACCACGTCATCAATGATGGTACCCCACCACCCCCACCGCCAACCACGTCATCAATGATGGTACCCCATCACCCCCACCGCCAACCACGTCATCAATGATGGTACCCCACCACCCCCACCGCCAACCACGTCATCAATGATGGTACCCCACAACCCCCACCGCCAACCACGTCATCAATGATGGTACCCCACAACCCCCACCGCCAACTACGTCATCAATGATGGTACCCCATCACCCCCACCGCCAACCACGTCATCAATGATGGTACCCCACAACCCCCACCGCCAACCACGTCATCAATGATGGTACCCCATCACCCCCACCGCCAACCACGTCATCAATGATGGTACCCCACAACCCCCACCGCCAACCACGTCATCAATGATGGTACCCCACAACCCCCACCGCCAACCACGTCATCAATGATGGTACCCCACCACCCCCACCGCCAACCACGTCATCAATGATGGTACCCCATCACCCCAACCATCCCCACCGCCAACTACGTCATCAGAGATGACCCCCCCCCCCCCCCCCCCCCCCCCCCGCCCCACCAAAACTACCGTCAACAACTTCATCAATGAGTGTAATCGCAACATCTACCTATTCCTAATCCAATTTAAACTCTCTTAACCCATCCTGATAGCTACATCTACCTACCGTCACGGAATACTCCCGCTACTCGCCACATGAACCCATTCCTGACACCGTGGTTACTGCAGCGATTCCCCCTGTGGCTACTCACACAATATATTCTCATGGCTATATCTACCCACTGCTATATCTACCCACTGCTAACCCAGAGGCTATTCCAGCAACTCACATCATCGCCAAATCTACCCACCGTCAGCTGATAATCCAGCTTCTAATTCCGATCGCTATGTCTACCCATTGCTTACCCATTGGATGTTCCAGAAACTGATTCTGGCCTCTAAATCTACCCACCGTCAGTGGATATTCTAGAAACTGATTTTGGTCATTAAATTATATCTACCCACCGTCAGTGGATAGTCCAGAAACCGATTCTGGTCTTTAAATTATGTCTACCCCACGTCAGTGGATATTCCAGAAACCGATTCTGGTCTTTAAATTATGTCTACCCCACGTCAGTGGATATTCCAGAAACCGATATTCTGGTCTTTAAATTAAATCTACCCCACGTCAGTGGATATTCCAGAAACCGATTCTGTTCTTTAAATTATGTCTACCCACTGTCAGTGGATATTCCAGAAACTGATTCTGGTCTTAAATTATGTCTACCCACCGTCAGTGGATATTCCAGAAACCGATTCTGGTCTCTAAATCTACCCACCATCAATGGATCCTTTTCTCACCCACCTCATCACACGTTCTGACAATTCATCCCCAAGTACCGTTACTTCAGCGTTATCCAACCCCAAGTCAATCAGCCGATCCATACAGCGCCACTAAACACTAGTGAGGGAGTTTATTTTAAGCAGAATTGATCACAGGGGCCCTGCTTGTAAGCGTCTGATCGAACAAACGCCGGCAACATTGCGCTGGCAGTAATGAACAAAAACATTGGAGAGCGATGCCATTCCGACTTCCACTGCCGGCTGTAAACACATTTAATGGCCACGCTAGACCCATGTCACATCATCTGGGGCAGACAGCTAATTGCGTTTACCTAATATTGCTTATGAGCAATATCATATTTCTATGTCTACCAGTCGCGCATGGTCACTGGGAATAAAACGCGTTATGGCCAACATATCATCCAGAAATCTAGACCGTATACGACCAGTATGAAACGCCAGTAGATGGCAATAAACGTGTTGGTATATCTGTCATTCTATTTCAGTATATTATAAAAGGAAATGATGTTATGCGTCTCAAATGATTATAAGTCTATATATGTAAAAGTATATATGTTTTGATAGCTGATCCTAGAGTGGTTAAGGGAATCAGATTTAAGCTTACATCACCAGGAGACACTCTCATAACAGCGGGTGTCTGTCTTGAAGAACCCGCTGAAGATTGCTGGAAGTCAGGAGTGTAGTTCATGTGCACTCACGGTATCATATGTCGCTGAGGAGTAAATGGTCTGAGCGTGGCGTTCGCAGATTTCTGTACTAAAATATGTTTGTTTGTTGTTTAACGAGGCACTCACCAATATTCCAGCTATATGACCGCAGTCTGTAACTAATCGATTCTGGACCAGACAATCCAGTGATTGACATCGTGAACATCGATCCACGAATTTGGGATACGATGACGTGCATCAACCAAGTCAGCGAGTCTGACCACCTGATCCCGATAGTCGCCTCTTACGACAATTAAACCTTTGCCTTTACGGCAAGCATGGGTTACTGAAGACCTATTCTACTGTACTAGAAAGTATGCATGCATGCATGCATGCATGCCTGTGTTTGTGTGTGTGTGTGTGTGTGTGTGTGTGTGTGCGCGCGCGCGCGCTTGTAATGGTCCAAACGTTTGCCTGTTTTATAGTTCTAGCCAACTGAGATGCCATGCCACAGTTTAACATGAATACCCCACTTAGACACAGTACACTGACTCCGAGCCGACCAGTCCTTATTTATCCCCTTCATGCCGAGCGTCAGGCAGGGTAACAACAAGTACCATCTTTTAACGTCACTTGGTATGCCCCCAGTGGTGACGCCCAGGGAGTGAACGGTACGTTTCTTCAGCATACCACTGAAACAAAATTCAACAAACGTTCAACTTCTCGAGGTTACAGTGGCGACAATATTCTGTCATACAAACCCTGATACAAATACATCCAATGAGCCCATGTAAGTCTAAAATATTTGGCAAGTCTAGATTACTGCAGTATCATTAAAAATAAAGAAAGACTCTGGACTCCTTTTCATGATATATATTTTATAACTATAATTTAACAGCTGTTTTTTCTGTAAAATATGTTCATTTCAGAGACTAGATGTAAGTCTATGGCAACATGTAACACGTAAGAGATGCTTGGCAATTCGTAAGATTTGTTTAAGCTCCACGACAAGTGAATTATTTTGGTTGTTCAGATGTTGTTAGGAATATTTGGACATATGAGCGCAAATTGCCCGGACAGCCTAAGATGATATAACATATTGATTTAAGTACATACTCTGTCAGCTTCAATATATTTTAAAAAACACCAGGCAGTTTCTCCAGTGAGGGTGCAACGTGAGCAGGGAATGATTTCAGAATTTAACAAGACCCATTTCTATTTCTGGACAACATGACGCTTCGAGGTATAATTGGAAGCCAGAAATCTAGACTTGGGTGACCTCCCCTTGCTTTAGGCATGGCTGTCTCATTTTTACATCTAAAAAACTGGAACCTCAAGTTTCTTTAATCTGTTCCCCGAGGAGGTAACATCTCTCCCGGCCGCCAACAAGGAATCATTTTTTCATGGTCCACGAACACTTTTCAATTTCATCGAACTTTCGTGGACAATAAAAAAATACGAGGGGCAAATTCCAGGAGACAAGACGGGTACTGGGATGGAACGTGTTGTGCGACTGACAGAGAGCCACAACGTAGAGCCATGAAGGTCATACGGAGCAACGTTCTCGGTGATTCCCGGGACATGGAAGCACGCACTCTCCCTGTTCCCTGGGAGCGTTCTCCATCACTGAAGACAGTCTGCAGCTTCGGAGAAGACAAGACAACAACGTCACAACGACTTTGATGTCCCGAGACGCGCCACGGGGACAAGGGAGGGTCTAGATGTCCGGTAAATGTCAGAAGCAGCGAACTCAGGGCTTTGCCCACCCTACACAAACTTAAGTGGCAAATTGGACCAAAGCCGGAAGACTGCTGCTTTGCTCTGTGACCATGCTCCAGCCCGTCGGCTTCACTGAAAGCCTCGGTGATGGGGTAAAAATCCGTTTTCCTGATGGAGTTACCAGGTTAGCGAGCCTGACGATGGGAGTGAACTCCTATCTTGTGCAAAGTGAAGTTTCTATTCTTGACGGTAACTCCCCGTGTCGTCGGTAACTGCCTCCGAAAGGAAATGAAATTATTATCATGGTTGATAGAATCGATGCAAAAAGTTCCAACATTTCCTCTCTGTTTCAGCTCCACTGTCTGGGAAATAGCGGAGACAGACAATTCATGTATCATATAAATAATAGCTAAAAGTCATATATTAATTTTCAGCTTGAAATGATCTCTCTTACAGAACCAAGAGCATATATTCAATAACGAATCATTACATTCCATTCTCAACTCCAGAACCAATATATACACATCCCCTTTTCATCTCTGAACTTAAGATATTTGAGGTAGCCGTTCTTTTATACAATTATTTATATGTAACCTTATACCTAACTTTATTTTGGGGACTATATGTTAGTCTAAATGAGGACCATCAGTTTAAGACCCATGAAAATCCGGGTCAATTCTAACCCGGATTTTAATGGGTCTCAAACTTCAACCCGTGTTTGTAAGAGGCGACTAACAGGATCGGGTGGTCAGACTCGCTGCCTTGGTTGATGCATGTCATCGATCCCAATTGCGTAGATTGATGCTCAATCACTGGATTATCTGGTCCAGACTTGATTATTTACAGACCGCGATCATTCAGCTGGAATATTGCTGAGTGCGGCATTAAATAACAAACAAATAGTTTGAAAAGTATCAATTCTGAACATACTGGTTTCTTCATGTTTCCTGTGTGCAATACACGGAACTATTTATTGCGTGCGTTTAACAATCTCAACAGACGTTGTTCATCTGTCACAACAACATTTTTTCTTCAATTTGCCGTCTACTTGTGCTGGCCATCTTTGAAGAGAGTATTCCAGGAGTACTTTCGCCACGGAGTTGCTGTGATGTCACGAGAGGTGTTGGGCCGACTGATGGCATGTTCAACTCGCCATTACACAGCTAATGGTGGTTGTCACTAAGATTGACTCCCTGGGGAGGCTTCTGTCGCCAGCAAACAGGTTTCGTGGAGATCTCCTCCAACAACGGCTTTAAACTGTTGCAGGCCGCCTATCTGACCCTGACAGACCAAATAGGATCACATCAAACAGAATCACAGCCATGGAGAGTCAGCCCCAGCACGAGGCTTAGAGAAACAGGAGTTGACTTAGCCTTTCAACAGAAGACTTGGGGAGCAGGGGGCAAGAAAAAAGGGTGGTTGTGAGATTTATGGGTCGACCATTTAATTACCTCCGGAACATTATTTTTGTGTCACTTCTTCAAAATTTACAATGTTTTCATTATGAATGAGCTGATTTCTTTTTTACACTCATTTTTCTTTTTAACAAATGTCAAGTTAATTACCTCTTTGCTGAAATCTGAAGAACTTTACAATACCAAATGGTGTTCTTAGTATGGGGACGTAGACTGTTGGTTAATAATATTAACATAGAAATCGTGAACCTGTATGTTTCCTTTTTATTAGTATACCAAGTATTGTTTGATAGACTTTTCTTAGAAGTTGACGGATAACAAAGTAGACACGTTATGTAAAACAACTTTGTCATCCGTCAACTTATACGAAATGTATGATCCAGGAGTTGTTGCCCATAATGAGCATCTACTTTAATCCCCATGTATTTTTTAATTACGAGAGGTTCAAAATAGCAGTTGATCCGTCATTGTATCTTCATATCTGTTGATAAATGTCTTAGATGAAATTATTATATGAATGAGGTGTATGGCTTTTTATGTCATTACATGTTGGATGGCGATATATTCAGAGATGGGATGAAGGCATGGGAGGCCCAGGTGTGCAGAGTTGTTTCCCTTGGGTGTGCTGGAAACCTATGATCGTGGGTTCGAATCCCAAATTCGCCCTTATCATGTTTCAAGGTTTAGCAGCCACCATATTCCCGTTCTTGTGGGTGTCACAAAAGTGGTAAACGTCTAATACCTGCATCACTTCGGGCTTTCCTTCCTCATTAAGTTCACATGCTGTCATATAACTGAAATACTGTTTGGGGCCACTTTGAGATTTGAGTGACTACATGCTGTTTTAGGCCGCATCCATCAATGTTTTAGCTATATCATGCCGTTCTGTAAATACTCGAGTCTGAACTACGAATTAACCACGTTCCACGCCGTCGGAGCTAAATGGCGTACAAACCAGGTCACACAACAACAAAACAACAACAACAACAACAACAACAACAACAACAACAATAATAATAATAATAATAATGCATTCTCAGCTCCCTGGGCAGTATACAATCAAAACTGTCTTATGAGGCGTTAAAAGGTTTAAATTCACATTACTATCTCATCCTACCGGTAACCTACATCCCACTTACTCTTACCCGTTTCTTAACTTAATCTGTTTTGGGGCCTGTGTGACGTCAACATTAATGAATGTGATGCGTGTGTTTGCTGCATCTGGTGAGACAATTCTCTAATCGTCTCGCGGCGCAAACGGCTGCACGTATCTGCACTTCAGAAAACGATTCCCGGACAAGTGATAGGGCTCTGTTGTAAACTACGTATTGAATCCAACCAGGCCTTTATTTACAAGACGGAACATATCTAGATGGGACTGACTAACAAGTAATGGTGTATTTCCACCTTGTCTGTCTTACAGCCCCTTAACCCTATCATTTTCCCTTCCGCCAAACCCGTATTGGACTGCTATAAATAACCCCACATGAAGAAAGTCTAGAATTTCCACCGGTTCAAAAACTCAATTCATTGGGGCTCCTAAAAATGTAACTGTAGTTGTTTCCATCAAAATTATATATTTTCAGTGACTAAATATTTGCCTATATTTCCTCTGTGAGTTCTAAGAAGGATATATGTCGGTTTCCTTGGCAATGGCGACAGTGGCGCCATATTGTAGACTGGGTGCTCCCTGTGACGCTGCAGATGATCACTGCATGTAGTATTTATAGCATACATCTGGGTGTTATGACATTTTGATAAAAAGGATGAAAGTCAGATGAGGCATGTGAAGAAAATGATGAATGTCAACCTTGAGTTATACCTTAAAAAATATAAGTTGTAACACGTTTTTATAGCAATAATACTGGATAAACCTTTTGATGTAGGATATTGAAATGATTCTTTTGGAATATATAGTGGTTATTTGGCGAGGTTGTTTCTCATCATATATGAGGAATCTATGTTTTTATTCCTGATATATGATGTGTATGGTACGAAAAAGGTAGCAATCTCTTTGTCATAAGTCATTCTTAAAATGATGGCAGTTTGAGACGTATTTCGTTGACTAAGTGTGAGTGAGTGAGTGAGTTGGGTTAAACGCCGCTTTTAGTAGTATTCCAGTTATATCGCGGCGTGACAGCTTAATGTGGGAGGAAAGCCCGAAGTGATACAGGTCTCAGACGTTTACCACTTTGGTGAAACCCACACGGGTACGGTGCTGACAAACCTAGAAACATAATCGGGGCGAACCGGGATTTGGACCAACAATCATAGGTTTCTGGCGTGCCCAAGGGACGCAACTCTGCACAGCGAATCGAAGCCTTTGACGATTGGGCCACCCGTACCCCCTTGTTGACTGATAGGTCATTGGGGTAGCTCAGTGGTGAAAGCGTTAGCTCGGGATACCGAAGACCTAGGTTCGATTCTCCAAATACAAAAAGTGGAACCAAAAATCCGTCCTCCGCCAGGAATGTTGCCAGCTATAAATGGCGTAAAACCAAACTCACTCACTCATACGTCCGGGACACAGCTAACCCAGTCGTCCATTGCGCCGCGGTTCTATGTGCGGAAACATAAACATATGATCGTGGACCGAATCCAAAGTTCAGCCTGAGTTTGATTCCGTGTGTTCATCACTTCGGTCTTTACTCTCGCGAACACTCAGTTATATGTGAAACATACTGTCTAAAGTGTGTTAAACCAAACACAAGTAACTTACGACGCTGCGTATGGATACAATGAATTAGTAAAAGGTCAAGGTCACACTTGATATATAGCACCAAATGATTGGCAACCATGGATGCCTACATAAGCACCAACACACAGGGGAAACCCCCTTTTAAGGGATTTTATCGTAAACAAAATTTTCCCAGAAAGTTTAGAAAAGGAAGTGGTCCAGTCGTTTAAGGCGCCGCAATTCGTTGTGCAGAGTTGCGTTCCTTGGGCATGCCAGAAACCCAAGATCGTTGGTTCGAATCCCGGTTCGCCCTGATTATGTTTCTAGGTTTGTATTCATCATACCCATGCTCGTGGGTTTCACCAAAGTGGTAAACGTCTAAGAAATGCATCAATTCGGGCTTTCCTTCCATATCAAGCTGAGATATAACTGGAAAAATGTTCAAAAACGGCATTAAAACGCAACTCACTTACTTTTAAAGAGCGTTTTAAAAGACGTCATTTGACGTCATTTGCATCGGATCGAGATGCCAAGGTTATCGATTGACTTCCTCGGGTGTATCTTTAAGTAATATCTATGTCGTTATATAGTCATATTCTGAGATATACCCAGTACAGTATCCACTACTATACCCACTATACTCACTATACTCACTATGAAGCTACCCGTGATTCGGGATAGAATACGTCTTCAGCAACCCATGCTTGCCGTGAGAGGTGACCATGCTTGTAGTAAGAGATGACTAACGGGGTCGGGTTGGTCAGGCTCGCTGACATAGTTGATGCATGTCATCGTATCCCAAATGCGTGGATCGGGGCTCATGATGTCAGTCACTGGATTGTCTGGTACAGACTCGATTATTCACAGAATGCCGTCATAAAGCAGGAATATTGCTGAATGTGGCGTTAAACAACAAACAAACAAACATCTCTGAACGCGACGGTAGGCCCATTTGCCCCCCAGAACAATTGAGTGCACACGAATTGCATTCCAGACTTATCAGCAATCTTCAGGGATTTCTCCAAGACAGACACTTTGAAGTATTCCACATGGACAGCACTGCTGCATAGTCAGCCTCATTTTAGAGAGAAGGTAGAGATCTTTGCAAGATCTATTTCTAAAGCACCATGCACCTTGAGCCAATGAGCACTACCAAGCACAAGTTAGCAGAACTCATTACTACTAAGCACAATTAAGCACTACCAAACACCAGTAAGCACAACTAAGCATCCCTATTATATCTTCACAACGTTCCACAGATAAAGCGCCTTAGCAGTGTTCGTGACAGTAATTTAACATCTGTCTTTTCTGTCCCAAATTGTATTCCAACAGTTTCGTAATATTATGAAAAAAGACACATCTCACAGTTTCAATTTTTTTAATAACCTACATTTATTATTTTAAATCGCCTATCGATCCGGACTGACAAAAAAATACGTTGTTACTTAGTGATGCGATTTGCAATATTTCATTGACCAATTTAAGTGGGCGTAGGGGGAAGCTAGTGGTTAAAGCCTTCACTCGTCACGTCGAAGACCCGGATGGATTTCCCACATGGATACATTGTGTGAAGTCTATTTCTTGCGTCCCCTGTCGTGATAATGCTTGAATATTGCAAAAGGCGGCGTAAAACCACACTCCCACTCTTTTAAGGCGCTGTGATTCCACGTGCAGAGCAAACCAGAATCTTAAGATTCTACCTGATCACGATTCTTGTTTTGTATGCACCCTTCCCTAGCTCGTGGGTGTCACCAAAGTGGTGAACGTCTAAGACTCGAATCACGTTAAGCTGACATGCCGTCACTGAAATGCTGATCAAAGCGTTGATAAATCCAACTCACGCATTGGAATTTGACTTGGCTCTGACAGAGAACCATCTATAACAATGTTTATATCTTTGCTATATAATAAAACGTCAATGTGGAGAAACAATTTGGAGTTGTCAGCAGTACGCTGATTCGTATTTGACAGCTTAATATTAACTCACCGCTAGAGGGAGCTGTGTATCGATTAGGACCATGGTAATTACTCAGTGTGTGTTTTTTCGGGCGACTCTTCATAGCGCAACGAGAGAGATTATCATAAGTTACCTTTTCTTATGAATCTGAATTCTTTTAGTGTCATGCATTCAACCAGTTTACAATTACATCAGGCAACCAGTGAGATTCATTGAAGAATGCAAGCTATTGATTACAGTTTAAATGATACGGAATATGTTGTTGGTTCTTTCTACACCATCCCGCCTATCTTCCCCGGATCCCAGTGCAAATCTACCTCCGCTTTGGGCAATGTTGGGTGTTTTTCATAACAACTTTGCAAATCTAATCAGCAGGAATGTTTTTGCAGTGTTCCCGGTTACAGAAAGGCACAGCTCAAATTATTAAATAATAAACAGCAAAATAGATCGTCGGCGTTCATTGCCACGCTGGGCATCCGGGCGTTCCTCGCGGGTCATCGGGACAGCAACTGAGCATCAGTAAATCTGACTCCGATCCCAGGAGATGAGGAGGAGACGAAGCGTCGAGTGACGCCGTCATCTCATCGATTTGGTCAAAGAGGGGAACCTACAACATTGTTATGCCTTCAGTGCATAATAGAAAAATATAGTTTGATTTGAATAAGAGTTGGCGATGCAATAAAATTGGATACTAAAGTGAACAAACGGTGATTCCTTTTCCTTATTGTTTGTACGAAGGGTCAGGAGGAACTGGGGGCTTTTGTGAGGTCTGACGGGTTCCGAGGCTGATATATGGGTAAATGGAAATTGAAGTCAATATCAAATCAGATATAATGTCCAAGATCACGCCTGTTTGTTAACAGCACTGTATCATGGACTGGTCGATGATTGTGGGTCTCACAGACATAGCTTATTGCTGGCTCGGCGGACCTCCTCAATAGACTTCTACAGTCTAGTTACACCGTCTTCCCGTTATGGATATTATATTTCTGTAGACTGAAAAACGGGCGTTATCATGAGAGGCGAAGGACGGGCACAATAGGCTCAGGATAAGCCTATAAAGACGTCCACATGTCGTTGGACCGGATCGATACTTATGTTTACTCAGTAGCTTTAGGACCAAGGGAGGGGGCTGGATGAGGATGCTCGGACATGTGGAGGGTCCTTAAGGCGTCCACCTCGTTAGTTGGGGGCACTAAGCACCAGGACCATCTGCTGGAGGAGCACAGAGAAGAGGAGGTGATCCGTCTATCTCTCAGACTGCTGGAACTGTCTGACATATGGAAGAACTACGTCCCCAGTCCAACCTAGTCCTCAGTCAACGCTGCCTGTCATCCTTGTCTTCAAGTACTCTATACATAGGTACAATCTCAGAACGTATCTCTCACTGTCACCAAGCCCACCTGTTGGGGTCCTCTGAAGTTATTTTTGGAAATTTGATTTTTTTTGTAAACATAAAAATCGTTTCTTGTTTGTTAATGTACACTTGAAAGTATAAAAATGGCATTTTAAAAGCAAACCTTTATACAAACATCGTTATCGATCATCTGAAATACATGTTAGCGTTCAGTGTCAACGATAATGAACCTGTTCCTATGTCCACTCATATTTCCTTTCTGGGAGATTGAGACTCTTTGTTGCGTTGTTTGGAGTTTGTTGAATAAGAGGATCCCTTGGTCCACATAGGATTGTAGCAATCAGGATGTGTACCGCATCAAGCGTTCCGTGATTGACATCTCGGATTGGTGTAGCAGCCTTGTAGGGGCATGTTTGGTAAGAACATACAAGGAAATATCATCAGTGTTGTGGCAGTAACTTATTGAATTGGTGGCGCTGATTTGTAGCAGTTGGAGCGGCCGTCCAGTGTTTAGAAAATCGTCCACTTGATGTCAGTGAAGGATCAGAGGTATTCATGGTGTAGATGCTGACAGCGTGATTGGTGGCGGAGGGGTGAGGTGATGTTCGCATTCCATCCTACAACACAAAAGCTCCATCCCTGGTCTGATGCGCGGTGAATGGACACAAGACAAGTTTTTCGCAGACAGCCAGGCAATCAACGAATGCTCTTCGCAAAAGTGACAGAAAGGCTTTTTGCCAATAACTCGAGACCTCTCCAGGGCATTGGAATACTGCCTTGCAATCCAACGATCCCCATGGCTTGTGATTTATCGGTATACAATTGCTGACAACGCCACAAAGACCAGTTCCGCGCGACTCGCAGCCTCCCAACACATACATCATGACGTATTTACGTGCTAAAATTGAATATTTCACATACTTTTGTTTTACATTTGTTGGCTTATTCATTGACTTATAGACCTTTTGATGGGATGAATTTCACATGGGCATTGCAGATAGTCGGGGAACGGTCACATCTTACCTAGCTAACTATTAAGCATATCCACGCCAGCGCCAGATCGCTATGTATTAGAAATTGGCAATTATATGATGTTGATGGATGTGTACTGCCCCGATGACAATCCAGACTGCGATAAACTAGGATTAATGGAGCAGCTACGAGGTGTTCCCAATCAACGGGGACTTCGCTGGAACTGGAGCCATTATACCAAAGAATATTAGTTTCAAACACACAACTTTTGTTCGTCTGAGTAGATAATCAGCAGTGATGATGTCAGAAAGGGACACTGTGATGTATTGAGATGCATCGAAATAAGGTGAAGCGGGGACGGATGAGGGTCGTTAGAGGTTGATCCTTGACAAGCTGATGAATATGATACAAGATTTCAGCTATATATGTCCGCCTGTAGCTCTACGGCTATCACTGGACACGGCGAGGGCCAGCTGAGTACTACGTGGCCAACTTGTTCATACATCACCATGACAGCGCTCTGCCTTCTGTTTCATCTCTCAAGTGTGCTGGAGGACGGTCATATGGGAGTGTATTGTTGTGTGATACTCAAGGATTGTATTGTTGTGTGATACTCAAGGATTGTATTGTTGGGTGATACTCAAGGATTGTATTGTTGGGTGATACTCAAGGATTGTATTGTTGGGTGATACTCAAGGATTGTATTGTTGGGTGATACTCAAGGATTGTATTGTTGGGTGATACTTAAGGATTGTATGGTTGGGTGATACTTAAGGATTGTATTGTTGGGTGACACTCAAGGATTGTATTGTTGGGTGATACTCAAGGATTGTATTGTTGGGTGATACTCAAGGATTGTATTGTTGGGTGATACTCAAGGATTGTATTGTTGGGTGACACTCAAGGATTGTATTGTTGGGTGATACTCAAGGATTGTATTGTTCGGTGATACTCAAGGATTGTATTGTTCAGTGATACTCAAGGATTGTATTGTTGGCTTGTAGGATTGTGTTGTTGGGTTGGATTGTAGCATTGTATTGTTGGGTCCTGTTGTAGGATTGTATTGTTGGCTTAGGTTGTAGGATTGTATTGGTGGGTTGGGTTGTAGGATGGTATTGTTAGCTTAGGTTGTAGGATTGTATTATTGGGTCGTGCTGTATGATTGTATTGTTAGCTTTGGTTGTAGGATTGTATTATTTGGTGATGCTGTAGGATTGTATTTTTGGCTGGTGCTGTAGTATTGTATTGTTATGAGGTGCTGTAGGATCGTATTGTTCGGTCGTGTTGTAGGATTGTATTGTTTAGTCGTGTTGTAGGATTGTATGGTTGGGTGGTGCTGTAGGATTGTATTGTTGGGTAGGGTTGTGGGATTGTATTGTTGAAAGGTGCTGTAGGATTGTACTGTCAGTTGGTGCTATATGATGATGGCGTGGGACGGTGCTTTAAGAGGGTGACGTGGGATGGTGCTATATGATGGTGGCGTGGGATGGTGCTGTATGATGGTGTCGTGGGATGGTGCTATATGATGGTGACGTGGGATGGTGCTGTATGATGGTGTCGTGGGATGGTGCTATATGATGGTGACGTGGGATGGTGCTATATGATGGTGACGTGGGATGGTGCTATATGATGGTGACGTGGGATGGTGCTATATGATGGTGACGTGGGATGGTGCTATATGATGGTGACGTGGGATGGTGCTATATGATGGTGACGTGGGATGGTGCTATATGATGGTGACGTGGGAGGGTGCTATATGATGGTGACGTGGGATGGTGCTATATGATGGTGACGTGGGATGGTGCTATATGATGGTGACGTGGGATGGTGCTATATGATGGTGACGTAGGGATGGTGCTATATGATGGTGACGTGGGATGGTGCTATATGAGGGTGACGTGGGATGGTGCTATTTGATGGTGACGTGGGATGGTGCTATGTGACGGTGACGTGTGATGGTGTTTGGTTATGTGGAATTTTAACTTTATAAGGATAGCTGATGTGAACACAGCAAAGCGCGGTTGTTTATTAACAATGCTTAATACTGTTTCTAATCCGAATATGGTAAAACGTTATCATATATTAGTATATATGCGGTAATTGATCTGAATATTGTTCAAACGTCGAAACATAGCAATCATATACCGGGACTTATTGATATATCTACGGTATCTAATCCGACAAAGGGGGCGGTCGGGTAGCCTAGTGGTGAAAGCGTTCGCTCGTCACGCCGAAGACCCGGGTTCGATTCCCGACATGGGAACAATGTGTGAAGCCCATTTCTGGTGTCCCCCGCCGTGACATTGCTGGAATATTGCTAAAAACGGCGTAAAACCATACTCACTCACTCACTTATCCGACAAAACTCTTTGAGACTATGGTTTTGTGTTCATACATCTACGAACACATCCAAAGTAATATGTCTACGAACACCTCCAAAGTAATATGTCAACGGACACACCTACAGATGATAATTAGTGAAGTTCACCTGCAAGATGACAAAGTTGTTCGGTTGTAAACTCAGAGCCTTCATAAATGAAGATTAAATTATTAATATTGTTCATATGATATGTCAAACGAGACTGCAGAGCTTTAGGCAAGACTAGATTTGAAGCTAATCGTCTTTACGAAACGACTGTCTGAAAAGCCCAAAGGTATATGTTTTAATCTGGATCATTTCGTCAAATGGCTACCTTGATCAACATATCCAGATGAACGTGTTTAACATTATTCCACCGCAGTGTTACACGCTAAACTGGACCCGTGAAGATCTGGGTTAGAATTGGTCTTCAGCAACCCATGTTGGTCGCAAGAGGCGACTATGTGTGTCGTAAGAGGCGACTAACGAGATCGGGTGGTCAGATTCGTTGACTTGGATGATGCATGTCATCGTATCCCAATTTTGCAGATCGTTGTTTATGGTGTCAGTCACTGGATTGTCTGGTCCCGACTAGATGATTTACAGACCGCCGTCCTATTGCTGAAATACTGCGGCGTTAAACAACAAACAAGCAAACAAACAGAACACGCTTATCTACACTTACGTGACCCTTTTCCAAGTACTCACCGTCAACTGAATGGCATCATCTTTGAAAACAGATCGCAAAACAGTCTCTTTATCTTATTTTTAGTTAAGATCTAACTGATATATATTTTTTTCCCATAATATTGGAGATAACATTTTCAGCATCGGTAATTAACAACCATATAATCATATAATCAACCGGAAACGAGAAGTGAAATATTGAATATTCAAGTCTAAAACACAATTAACTTATCGTCATATCTTGGTGGGTTAAATAGTTCAGGCGAATAGAACCGATCTAGATAATATGATCATTCCAACAGACTCCTAGAGCAGTTATGAGTTCTACAAGATATCTATTCAAAATGAACTGACGCAAATCGTCTTATAGGAACATCCACGAAGCGAGCCTTAAGTGGAAAATATCGATAACGAAAGGTGATAGTCAAATCACTACACACAAAAAATACTTAATATTTTCCCGTGGGATAATACTTATCTTAACTGCTCATCTGAACACATCTTCAAGACAAAAAGTAATTTTTCCCCAACAAAGGCAATGGAGTCGGAGAATGACGGAGTATAAGGTTATAAGAAAGACGAACGAAATATTCCCATCTGAATTGATCAAAGAATATATCTTGAGCCGAATCTAACCTCTTTCCATCGTTATATTTCCATATCTGAATCTATTATTACCTCTGTGATAGATATGACCTTCTAATGTAACAGGCACTTCATGCTGATTGCCCCCGACATTGCCATTGATCAATCTTTTCATTTCTCTTTGAAGTCGGTAAACCTAAGAATTGATTTTTCTGGTTACGTTTCTCCGAGAATGCTGAGGTGTAATGGCGGTATGTGCTGAGGTTATATCTGTGATCTGATATTTGTGATCTCTGATGGTGTACAGCAGAAACAACCCCCAGCATCTTCTCAGTCAGTTGACCTCAAATGACCTCAAATGACCTCAAATGACATGACCTCAAGGTGGAGCGCAAGCTATGACATGCAGGTATTGATTGTTCTCTGACAAACTCGCAACTTAAATGATCGTTTACTGAAAGCAAACTTGTGTTACAACTGTAAACTATATTTTTACACTGTTCGAAATATTCATATATTCTTTCTCGATATAGGAAAATATTGACGTTGTATATTTCTGTTTGGATACATTGATCTTCAAGTATACAAAATTCACAGCTTTTTCTTTAGCACAACGAAACAGGGTGAAAGCTCTTATGCTATTTTTGATTAGTAAAAATGAGCTTCACCACCTTACATGTTATAGATTGGTTCTAAGCTAAGGATTAAGACACAAAGATGGAAGCATCTACTTAAAGTCTGCAAAAGCAAGTTCAATCGCTAAAAAGGTATTCTAATGTGCCTGACATGATGTGGAGGAAGGCTGGTGATGCAGATGTAAGACGTTTACAGCTTAGGTGAAACCCACGAGCAGGGTATGGGGCTGAGAAACGTAAAACACAAGCAGGTTTCGAATCCACGATCATAGGATTGTGTCACGTCAAAGGGACGCAACTCCGCAGGGCGCATTGCGGTACATTACACAACTGGAAGATGTTGAAGTGACAGGGCAGGGCTATATATACAATACAGACGTTCGTGCGTTTGCGTGCGTGCGTGCGTGCGTGCGTGCGTGCAGGCGTGTACGTATGAATCATTTAGTCGAACCCTAAAGTACACGATCTTCTCGCTTCCGGTTAGCATTTGACGTGGCGACATTAAATCCGAAATTTGAAATTAAAGGTTGGGTGATGTTAGCTGAAGTGTTCTTTGTATCATTCATTATACATATGCATAACGAGGATAAAACTAGACTTAATGCAGTCTCCGTTTTCTTGATGAATATTTGTTAGCGTTAACCTTTATGAAACAGAATTTCAAATTATGCTTTCTGTTGCATATCTAAGGTGATGTGGGACATCATGTATATTTCATTGGAATGATATAACTGTCCCAGTCGCTTTAAACACTGTTTTTGTTATATGTGGACGTGTCAGCTTGGTGTTTGAGGAAAACTGATGCAGGCTAGGTGCACGGGTATTATGCTGACGAACAGAATCACAATCAGCGCGAATCTTGGACGATCTTAGGATCATGGCACGCTTAAGGGGCGCAACTCTGCACAACAAAGTGCAACTTCTCAGATATGTCATCCTTCACCGGGACGGTGGGGTAGCCTAGTGGTTAAAGTGTTCGCTCGTTACGCCAAAGACCATCTGGTGTCCCCCGCCGATAGTGCTAAAAGCAACCGTAACGTAAATTCATACTCACGCACTCATCTTTTACTAGTGACCCATATATTTGTCTTTCTTTTGGTATTCCGGATAGAATACGTTCTCGCTACCATGTGAGGATTCGATGGCCACAATGCTTGACCTGACAAGTACCCATCCTCCCCCGAGAGTGAGTGAGTGAGTTGGGTTTAACGCCGCTTTTAACAGTATTCCCGTTATATCACGGCGTGTCAGCTTAATGTAGGAGGAAAGACCGAAGTGATGCAGGTCTCAGACCCACGAGCACGGGTATGGTGCTGACAAACCTAGAAATATAATTGGGGCGATCCGGGATTCGAACCCACAATCGTAGGTTTCTGGCGCGCTCAAGGGACCCAAATCTGCACAGCGAATCGCGGCGCCTTAGACGACTGGGCCACCCGTGCCCCCTCCTCACCCGAGAACGTGAATCAATACTCCATACACATTATAATCAGATAGTTCTCGGAATCACCAAACAAAGATATGTGTACACTCCATTACAGATCGGGGCGGTCGGGTAGCCTAGTGGTTAAAGCGTTCGCTCGTCACGCCGAAGACCCAGGTTCGATTCCCAACATGTGTACAATGTGTGAAGCCCATTTCTTGTGTCCCCCGCCGGGATATTGCTGGAATATTGCTAAAAGCGGCGTAAAATCAAACTCACTCACACTCACACTCAGATCACATCAGAACGACGAAAGCTAAGATCTGATTTTAATGAGAGTGGTCAGTGCTCATGCTAGCATCCGCTTGTTTACCAAACACAGACCCGATAATTCATAGGCCGCTCTGATATTATAAGCTGACCACCGGTTCGCCAGTTCACATCAACCCATGACCCCCGAGGGACCGGCGGACAACGAATGTCTTCTTACCGCGCACCTAATTATGTAGCAGGTGTTTCCTATGCATGCATGCTTTGGTCCGAATCGATCAGAATACCACAGTTAGGCATTTATCCACTATCCGACAGAAAACAGACTAGATCCCCTAGATCTGTTACATTCGGAAAATATAGCAAATATTCGGCGAATAGCGTCTTACATCAGTAATGCGTGAAACAAAATTGCGATTGGCATGTTAAAAATGTAATGCCAACAGTTCGGCAATTCGCGTAAAGGAATATGAGAATTGTACCTCAAATGTGCATTGAAAAAAATTGAATGGGTCTCAGCCAATCAGAGTCCGACATTCATGTAAGAGGTAAGATAAACTGCAATATTGCTGACTAAGGCCATTTCCCTCCCATCGTGGCATTGCAGGTAAAACTTAATAAATACGCCGAATATATCGCCACATTAATAATAACTTATTGTATCTTGAAGCAATGCAATCTTCACGATGTTCTTTACCTGCTCACAACATCTGGCTCGTGCGCCCATCCCGCACGCTCGTCATAAAACCGACATGAAGAACAAACTGATGACGACAGTTTTATTACAAAGCCATGAGTTGTTTCTTAGCAAAGCTTATATACAGAATATATCATGTGCGCGTTGCAACCAAACAAAGCCAATTCATTCCCGTTTCCTTTATATCCTTGTAAAATCGTCTACGTTTAGGACAGAAATATATATATGCAAAACAAATTCTTCTTCTTTTACGACTATGGCTGGGCATTACCCATGTGTGTTCTCGTAAAGCCGTAATTCAATATCCATGAAATGGTTGACTACCAGATAAATATTGCCAATATTGTGTCATGGCCGGAAGCAGATACTGCGTTACTGTAGCTGACGGTTTCATGTGACGCAACGGTATATATCTTTTATCGATTAGAACACCCTCTCGCTAATGTGATCACCGTATGGATAAGAGAATCGTTACTTTTATTTCTACCCAGGTCTCGCGAGTAGTCTCATTGCAATTGTGTGATGTAGTAGTGACTATTTAACGTCTCCCTATATTGACGGGTGGTATACTGTAGTAGTGGGCATCTAACTTCTCCCTACATTGACGGCTGGTGTACTGTAGTAGTGGGCATCTCCCTACATTGACGGCTGGTGTACTGTAGTAGTGGGCATCTAACTTCTCCCTACATTGACGGGTGGTGTACTGTAGTAGTGGGCATCTTACTTCTCCCTACATTGACGGGTGGTGTACTGTAGTAGTGGGCATCTTACTTCTCCCTACATTGACGGCTGGTGTACTGTAGTAGTGGGCATCTAACTTCTCCCTACATTGACGGCTGGTGTACTGTAGTATTGCTCATCTAACTTCTCCCTACATTGACGGGTGGTATACTGTAGTAGTGGGCATCTAACTTCTCCCTACATTGACGGGTGGTGTACTGTAGTAGTGGGCATCTAACTTCTCCCTACATTGACGGGTGGTGTACTGTAGTAGTGGGCATCTAACTTCTCCCTACATTGACGGGTGGTGTACTGTAGTATTGCTCATCTAACTTCTCCCTACATTGACGGCTGGTGTACTGTAGTAGTGGGCATCTTACTTCTCCCTACATTGACGGGTGGTATACTGTAGTAGTGGGCATCTAACTTCTCCCTACATTGACGGGTGGTATACTGTAGTAGTGGGCATCTAACTTCTCCCTACATTGACGGCTAGTGTACTGTAGTATTGCTCATCTTACTTCTCCCTACACTGACGGGTGGTGTACTGTAGTAGTGGGCATTTTACTTCTCCCTACATTGACGGGTGGTGTACTGTAGTAGTGGGCATCTTACTTCTCCCTACATTGACGGGTGGTGTACTGTAGTAGTGGGCATCCAACTTCTCCCTACATTGACGGGTGGTGTACTGTAGTAGTGGGCATCCAACTTCTCCCTACATTGACGGGTGATGTACTGTAGTAGTGGGCATCTTACTTCTCCCTACATTGACGGGTGGTGTACAGTAGTGGGCATCTTACTTCTCCCTACATTGACGGGTGGTGTACTCTAGTAGTGGGCATCTTACTTCTCCCTATATTGACGGGTGATGTACTGTAGTATTGCTCATCTAACTTCTCCCTACATTGACGGGTGGTGTACTGTAGTAGTGGGCATCTAACTTCTCCCTACATTGACGGGTGGTGTACTGTAGTAGTGGGCATCTAACTTCTCCCTACATTGACGGGTGGTGTACTGTAGTATTGCTCATCTAACTTCTCCCTACATTGACGGGTGGTGTACTGTAGTAGTGGGCATCTAACTTCTCCCTACATTGACGGGTGGTGTACTGTAGTAGTGGGCATCTAACTTCTCCCTATATTGACGGGTGGTGTACTGTAGTATTGCTCATCTAACCTCTCCCTACATTGATGGGTGGTGTACTGTAGTAGTGGGCATCTAACTTCTCCCTACATTGACGGGTGGTGTACTGTAGTATTGCTCATCTAACTTCTCCCTACATTGACGGGTGGTGTACTGTAGTAGTGGGCATCTAACTTCTCCCTACACTGACGGGTGGTGTACTGTAGTATTGCTCATCTAACTTCTCCCTACATTGACGGGTGGTGTACTGTAGTATTGCTCATCTAACTTCTCCCTACATTGACGGGTGGTGTACTGTAGTAGTGGGCATCTAACTTCTCCCTACATTGACGGGTGGTGTACTGTAGTATTGCTCATCTAACTTCTCCCTACATTGACGGGTGGTGTACTGTAGTAGTGGGCATCTAACTTCTCCCTACATTGACGGGTGGTGTACTGTAGTATTGCTCATCTAACTTCTCCCTACATTGACGGGTGGTGTACTGTAGTAGTGGGCATCTAACTTCTCCCTACACTGACGGGTGGTGTACTGTAGTATTGCTCATCTAACTTCTCCCTACACTGACGGGTGGTGTACTGTAGTATTGCTCATCTAACTTCTCCCTACATTGACGGCTGGTGTACTGTAGTAGTGGGCATCTAACTTCTCCCTACACTGACGGGTGGTGTACTGTAGTAGTGGGCATCTAACTTCTCCCTACACTGACGGGTTGTGTACTGTAGTATTGCTCATCTAACTTCTCCCTACATTGACGGGTGGTGTACTGTTGTAGTGGGCATCTAACTTCTCCCTACATTGACGGGTGGTGTACTGTAGTATTGCTCATCTAACTTCTCCCTACACTGACGGGTGGTGTACTGTTTTTTTGCTCATCTAACTTCTCCCTACATTGACGGGTGGTGTACTGTAGTAGTGGGCATCTAACTTCTCCCTACATTGACGGGTGGTGTACTGTAGTAGTGGGCATCTAACTTCTCCCTACATTGACGGGTGGTGTACTGTAGTATTGCTCATCTAACTTCTCCCTACATTGACGGGTGGTGTACTGTAGTAGTGGGCATCTAACTTCTCCCTACACTGACGGGTGGTGTACTGTAGTATTGCTCATCTAACTTCTCCCTACACTGACGGGTGGTGTACTGTAGTATTGCTCATCTAACTTCTCCCTACATTGACGGGTGGTGTACTGTAGTAGTGGGCATCTAACTTCTCCCTACATTGACGGGTGGTGTACTGTAGTATTGCTCATCTAACTTCTCCCTACATTGACGGGTGGTGTACTGTAGTAGTGGGCATCTAACTTCTCCCTACACTGACGGGTGGTGTACTGTAGTATTGCTCATCTAACTTCTCCCTACATTGACGGGTGGTGTACTGTAGTAGTGGGCATCTAACTTCTCCCTACACTGACGGGTGGTGTACTGTAGTATTGCTCATCTAACTTCTCCCTATATTGACGGGTGGTGTACTGTAGTAGTGGGCATCTAACTTCTCCCTACATTGACGGGTTTGTGCTTCTTTAGTTATCATTATAGTTCTAACAGATGCAGGTGAAAGACGCATCATGAAGCACATTTTGTTATAGTCCCGTGTGCGGAATGTCATTGTTGTTGACGAAGCCATGTTACACTACAGAGACAAACACCCATGGCGCATCTGTTAAGATGAAGAAGCAAATTGATAACGTGAGAATAACGATCCAGGTCTATATACAGAGCATGGAGCTCCACCTACACGTGACAAAAACTGTAAATCAACAAATACATTTAACTGATACAACGAGTGCAGGAACCCTGTAGGCTTTTCAGCAATAGAACATTGCCATTTCAGTTGTCAGAAGGAAAGCTATGATGCTTATCGCAAAACTGCTATCAAAACAATATAAACAAATGAATAGGTGATAACACATATTACTATGATCAATCGAGTGGATTAATTGGAAACAAGATTTTCAACTCTCGAGCAGGACAACCTACACAGTTCAGTGACTGGCAACAATGTGTTCAGGAATTCTGTATTCAGGATGAAACAGCGTCCATCACAAACAGAGGCATTGCTACATGTATTTCGTATCGAAGCCATTGCTATCAATTCCTCTCGCTAGGGTTCCTTACGAAGAAGCAACCAAACCATGCACGGCATCAAATGGGGAGTAGACAAGCTTCCTTCGTCTTTAATGTAGTGCCCTCCCCCCAGTCTCACTTGATGACGCTGCAGGAGAGTTGCAGATCTGAGCCCTTTCTATGACAATTCCAGCCGAATCCTTCAACTACCCCTTGATAGATGGCATATCCACCATCAAGGGCCATTGCCTTAGGAAGGACCTGTCTCCTGATCATTTCTGTGGCGTATTTGTTTACGCTGACCTATATTGGCGGCGGATGAGGATGCGAGAAGTCCTCGGGGCATTTGGAGGGAGATTGGTCCTGTGCTGGTCGCTGACTAGACTAGCAATAAAGTAGTTACTGTCCCCTCCCGCGGCCAGAAATGTCGTCTGACCTCATGACTGACCTCGGTCTACAACCACTGACCAATCTGTCTGAACCTGTCTTCTGCTAGTCTGTTCTGTAACATCATGACCATCTCCTATTTGTGGACGTGGTGGGATTTCATTATTGTTGTCCTATCGAACCTACAATATTGGTTATTGGTTACACTTTAAAAAAAAAAGATATCAACAGCATGAGTCGTCATCTTGCTCCTAATCATCAGTGTTGGCAGACACGACATGGTAATCACAACATTTGAAAACCCAGTGAAGCGTTCCCTAGCGCGCACTTGAATCTTGCTCAACCTTAAATGACCCTGTATTGCGAGGTTGCTGTGTAACAAGTTTTGTGCTCTGTGGCGACTGATTGAAATCACGTTATTGATCAGCGTAGTCTCAGCGTAAAAGATCGATAGATCAATAGGCATTACTCGTGCCGCCATTATCTCTGGACGCTGCGGCGTGGCTGCGCGCGGCATCTGACGGCTGACGTGAGCGGGGACAATACCTCGGTGTGATCGGCTCACCTGGCCTAAGTAATTACTGCCCGTCAAAGGCAGACCAGGGGTACACGCACGCTCGGGGAGAGGTGTTTTGCATGTGGGAAGCTCCATCGATCCCCAAAGCTACTTACGTTGGTATTTACGGAAAGTTTGATGAAGTAATTCATAATTATTTCCGAGACGCTGATCAAGGTAAGACATCCCCAAAGGTGTTACTTTCAACCTGAGAAGATTAGCAAGGGGAAATGGTGCTAGGTATTGATTCCCGTGGATACAAGAGAACCAAAGTCGATTGTAAGACCTGCAAATGAACTCTGATGAAAGGACTGACAAGATCTATTGACGTAGGCAATTGATGGACTCAGTGCTCGTCAATTCCATCTGCCACAGACGCTCTATCCCAAACCCACTCATCAGGTCCAGGGTTAACCACTAATTATAAAGCAGTTTGCGATATCAAATATCGGTTGTTGGTAATTCTCAGATCTATGCCTCATCGACGGTGTGAAGGCAGTGCTAAGACAAGAGCATCTATTAGGATTGAGGAGAGCTTCAAATCACCGTCTGTGTCTCCATCCCATTAAAGCTAATGACGAGAGGACTATAATCTCACTCATTAATACACTATGTATTATTCAAACTGCATAATTTGTACTCATCATGGGTCGGAAAGTCGATCCTGACCCTGAGAAACATCACGGTTGATTTACCAGATGAGGCGATGGGCCATTACAGCAGGTCAACTGCGTCATCCGAGGACAAGAGCCAGACAAGCAGATGGCGGACGACCCTCGCTCCAACCTTATACATCGAATAGGCTATCAAATCACCATTTGACTACTGCAGAATTAATAATTACAATTATGAAGCTGAAGTCGTTAAAAACCCATTGCTGGTCAGCAAGGTGTTATTCTCTGTTAAGGCGGACGTATTTCATCCACCAACACCCATAATTGAAACCTTTTGTCCGACACGATTCATCACACTCACATGAGCTGGGCATGTACCTGTGGCATTTTTCAATGGAATTGGTATTTGACTTCCGCTCTATCGGTTGTTATGTTTGCAAGGGCGAACCTTGGCGTAAGTCGAGTGGCCAGTTCGTCAACTCCTTGCATCTCTTTCCGGCTCCGTGTTGCGTTTTCTTATATCGGTCATAGTGACAATGTAGTTGTTTGTTTGTTTGTTAAACGCCGCACTGTTTCAACTGTATGAGGCGGTCTGTAATTAATCGAATCAGGACCACACAATACAGTGACTGACATCATGAGCATCCCATAGACGCAACTTGGATACGATGACATACATCAACCAAGTCAGCGAGCCTGACCACCCGATCCCGTTGGTCACCGATCCCGATAGTCGACAAGCATGGGTTACTGAAGATCAGTCCTATCACGGGTCACATTATCTTAGCACTTAGTGCTAATATAGTCTCTATGCATTACTGTACATGCACTAATGTAGCATCATATTATTCACTTACTAATAAAGATATTCCTAATTTAAATGCTAATACAGCCTCTTAGCATTCATATAGTAATACAGTCTCTTAGTATGAATGTTCTACTCTATCCCTTGATTGAGCCAGTGGTAATAATTCCTCTTATTATTCCTGTAGTACTCCAGCCTCTTAGTATTCCTGTACAATTACAGCCTCTTAGTATTCATGTAGTAGTACGGCCTCTTAGTTTTACTGTACAAATACAGACGCTTGGTATTCATGTAGTACTACAGCATCTTATATTTCCTGAATAATACAGCCTCGTAGTATTCCTGTAGTACTATGTACAACCTCTTAGTATGCATGTACAAATACAGACTATTTCTATTCAATTAGTAAATTAAATAAATCTCTTAGTATTATTGCACAAATACAGCCTTAGTATTCCTGTAGTAATATGTCTCTTAGTATTACTGTATAAATACAGACTATTTCTATTCATACAGTGACACATCTCTTAGTATTATTGCACAAATACAGTATCTTAGTATTCCTGTAGTAACGTGTCTGATAGTATTACCGTACAAATACAGCCTCTTAGTATCACTGTACTAACAGAGCCTCTTAGTATCCATTGTACTGTATTTCTATGCTAACCTCTTCCTGCTTCCACATTAGAGGTGTACATAGTAGAACATCAGCCGGTCGGGTTACCCCTGGGTGTGTTCTGTGTTGTTATACTCGTGCAAGAGACTGTCGTGACAAAACTTCATGATCTATGTATAAGGTTGTGATTTTAATGCTCCCTAAGGCAGCCACACAGAGCATTATTCATTGCCAGTGCCAATAAAAGTTCAGTTTCTAGGCTAACAAACACTACCAGTCTAACTTAACCTAGGAACTAGTCAGGGCGGGTGTGGTGTTTTCACGGGAGGCTTAACGCGGGTCATTGCTTTTATGTGCATTGTGGGAGCCGGTGCACGGATGGAGGGTGTGGTCTGTCGGTTCCAAGTTTAACAAACACAAATATGGCGAATCTAACTTCGATCACTAAATCGCGAAATGAACGTTATCAACGAATTGTGGATATGTCGAATCTAACTGAATAAGTAACGAAATGAACGATATTAACGAATACCAGATGTGTCGAACCTAACCTCGATCACGAAGTAGTGAGTGAGTGAGTACGGTTTTACGCCGCTTTTAGCAATATTCCAGCAATATCACGGCGGGGGACACCAGAAATGGGCTTCACACATTGTACCCATGTCGGGAATAGAACCCGGGTCTTCGACGTGACGAGCAAACGCTTTAACGCTACCCGACCGCCCCCGATCACGAAGTAAAGAAATGATCGTTACTGGAGAATTCTGGATGTGTCGAACCTAACTTCCAGGACTTAGTAGCGAAATGAACCTAACCTCGATCACTATCAGTAGCGAAATAAACGTGACTAGCGAATTCTCGATATGTCGAGCCTAACTTCAGTCGCTAAACTTGTAGCGAAATGAACGTTTGTAGCAAATGTAGGCAGATAACTGAATGGTTTATAAATCCCGTTGGAGTTCGTTAGGTCCGGTGTCAATAGCATGCATATAAGCAATGCCTGTAGGGATTGGTTCATGGAAGCATCGCACAAAGTAACAGTAAATACATACTGCATGAGCAAGTGCAAGGACGTCAAGTATTTGTGTGTGGTTGCCCCTGTATGCTGAGTAGTGTATATGTATTGTGGAGTCACGTTATGTAGGGAAGTGTATATGTATTGTGGAGCTACTTTTTGTAGGGTTGTGTATATGTATTCTGGAGCCACTTTTTGTAAGGTAGTGTATATGTATTCTGGAGCCACTTTATGTAGGGTAGTGTATATGTATTCTGGAGCCACTTTATGTAGGGTTATGTATATGCATTGTGGAGCCACTTTTTATGTAGGGTAGTGTATTTGTATTCTGGAGTCACTTTATGTAGGGTAGTGTATATGTATTGTGGAGCCACTTTATGTAGGGTAGTGTATATGTATTGTGGAGCCACTTTTTATGTAGGGTAGTGTATATGTATTGTGGAGCCATTTTTTATGTAGGGTAGTGTATATGTATTGTGGAGCCACTTTTTGTAGGGTTATGTATATGCATTGTGGAGCCACTTTATGTAGGGTAGTGTATATGTATTGTGGAGCCATTTTTTATGTAGGGTAGTGTATATGTATTGTGGAGCCACTTTTTGTAGGGTTATGTTTATGCATTGTGGAGCCACCTCATGTAGGGTAGTGTATATGTAATGTGGAGCCACTTTTTATGTAGGGTAGTGTATATGTATTGTGGAGCCACTTTTTGTAGGGTAATGTATATGTATTGTGGAGCCACTTTATGTAGGGTAGTGTATATGTATTGTGGAGCCACTTTTTATGTAGGGTAGTGTATATGTATTCTGGAGCCACTCTTTGTAGGGTAGTGTATATGTATTCTGGAGCCACTTTCTGTAGGGTAGTGTATATGTATTGTGGAGCCACTTTTTATGTAGGGTAGTGTATATGTATTGTGGAGCCACTCTTTGTAGGGTATTGTATTTGTATTCTGGAGCCACTTTCTGTAGGGTAGTGTATATGTTTTCTGGAGCCAGTTTCTGTAGGGTAGTGTATATGTATTCTGGAGCCAGTTTATGACCTTTCAGTGTATACTTATTTTTCGTCTTATTAATGTAGATAATTTACACATTAAATTCTTTGTAAGAGGGGCAGTGGGGTCGTCAAGTGGTTAAAGCGTTCACTAGTCCCAACGAAGACCCGGATTCGATGCTCGGCAGGTGTGAAGCCCATATCTGGATGTCCCCGCTGTAACATTGCTGGAGTATTGCTAAAAACGGTGTAAAACCATACTCACCTACTCATTCACTCACTTTCAAACCAACGGCAGATTTAACATTAACCTAATCTATAAATGATAAAACTGACGTAGCTGTCTCCGTCATTTAGCCTGTCTGCTGCCGTCGTCGTCGTCCCCTACACAACGTTGCCGGTGACAGATAGCATCTGTTATGTGGGAGCAAGCTTCCCCTATCCCCTATTAACCCGAAGCGTGGGGAAGTCAATGAGCTCATTTGTATGGCCGTCCGTTGGCCGCTGTCACATCTTCGTCGTAGACGATGTTTCATGGCAGTCGCGGTTGCAGCGCTGCCTCTGTCGCCGTCAGCTACAGAGGACAAGGTAGGTGGACGATTAAGCGGAACAAAGGACGTAGTATGTCTGTTAAAGTGTCTTCAAAGAAAAGTAATGTTGCTTCAATTACTTTTATAAGTGACTGTCTGGCTTTAAGTTCCTCGGATGATGAAGCACACTAGCTGGTAACGACCTGTTCAAATGAACGTATGCATCTCGCCGATTGCGACTCTTCGAATAAAATGGTATCTGGATTCTAAGGTGTGTTTAAGGTTCTTTTGAAACCAAGGGTCTTTCTTACAATCATTGTAAAATCAGAATCTAAAGAATTCATTATGGAATGACTTCCTCTTCACTTGTTATTAAATACAGTTGGTGCATCAACCAAATGTTGGTACATATGTTTCCTTGTAACTTACCTTGAAAACATCAGAGTCTGTGGAGGCGGTATAATGATTTGAAAATACAACCACCACCCCTTTACACTTTGATGTGAACAAGGACTGTCTCCACGTCGATAATTGACACGGAAGAAATAACGTTCGTTTCAGCTGAAGGCACCACGCCCTGGCAGTAATAGCGGAATCTCATCAAGAGCAAGAGACATATTTTCTCAAAGACATTCTTGGACATTGAGCCGCGTTTCCCAATCATCTAAGAGAAGCCTTGTATCCCGATAATTCAGAAGGACTAGTCTTTAAGTGACATTACATTATCGAATGTGGTATCATCTTACTTTCCAAATTACAGGCACATTTCACATCGATCAGCTTTTCAGAAATGAACCGGTTTACGATTTCGCGAAAGCAGCGTTTTAATCAGTTTTGCGGCATGCAGTGTGCAAGAGAGGCACTAGTCAGAGAAGAAGCGGCAGCGCTGTTTACAACTGGCGCCGGTTTTGTACGGTTTCGTTGATCCGGGTATCAATAGATACGAGACCGAATTACTCCGCACAGCTGCCTGATCCTTCCGCGAGCACAAGTTACACCGTGTTCGTGCCCAGCACTTGGGGAGACCTATCTACTAAACTCCTCCTAGTACACGTTAAGTCGAGCACAGCTTGGGGAGTTTTCTCAAATATGCCGACCAGAATCCACCACCTAGTGTTAGCCTGTCTGGAATCATAGCTCGGTCGATAGAGATGTAAAGCATCATTCGACATCACCACGCAGTCATCGGAACACAACGCAATGGATTTGAAAATCTCCAGTTGTTTTTGTTTCAATGAACTTTAAATAAGAGAGGCAATTTGTAGTTTACGTAATAGCAATCGATATATTGTAGTATGTTTCTCGGACGAATAGTCGCCGAAGCGCCGACTCAAATGAAGGCATGGCCCTATACGCATGGAAATAAATCAAACATGTTGTGAGGAATGTTGGAACGGTAATCCCCCAAACAGCTCCCATGGTGCACCGCGGCGCGTGGAGAAACTGCCAAGCTGGGTAATTGAGGTTCTGCAAGTGCCTTCATTTGTCCCCGACTCTCTCCAGAGCCCAGATAAAGCTCAAAGTAGTTTTTATCCAAGACCAGGCCATTTTATTAAGTGCACTTATTTATGGTATTCCCCTCTTCAGAGTCTCTGCACCAATCGCTGTAAAAGTGTTGCGGGTGTTTTTCAGTAACGATTCTGAAATAGTCACAAAATGCATAATTACAAGGAAACTTGTTAACCGTTTTCAGGCTGTGAGAATACGAGCCGTCACATGTGATAGGAAGTTGGAAATGCCTGCGATGATTTCCCAAATGGCTGGAACCTATCTGTGGTCATTGTGGTTTCGGCCACGACCAGCAACATTTGCCTATCAAAACGGATTAAACAATCTCCCTAGCGAGCACCTAACTTCGTGCTTAGATTGCCTTTCTACCTATTTGAAAAACATCACACTTCTTTGAGGAAGTTATTTAACAGTTTTGCATTCCGATAGAGCATTTGATGATGCGTCACCTAAGGGGCGTTGATAGAAACCACGAAGAACATGTACATAAATATCGCTCTAAAGACCCGTCGTTGCTGTCAGAACACAGATCTTACCGACAGCGCAACCATGTTCCCGGTGCGACTCAATGTTAAATAGGAGTAACTGGGTGGCAGAACAATGTTCAGCTGTTGCGACGTGTCTTAGCATCCTCCGGAGTTAATTCAAAAGTTGTGTTCGCGTATCTTGTGACATTTATGAGAAAAAGATATTTGTGATAACTATCATAGGGTTTATCTAGATACCAGATCTTGAGATAACCCGTGGTGAGAGAGGAGATGTTTATGAATGGACAGGTGTTCAATAAAACATGCATAACTACACATCACAAAGCTTTTAGGTGTGGATCTTTTTCACGTTAGACCGCCTCCGTGGTCTAGTGGTAGAGCGTCCGCCCGGAGAGCGGAAGGTCCGGGGTTCGATCTCTGGCAGCGTCATACCAAAATACGTTAAAATATGGTACTTGTTGTTACCCTGTCTGGCGCTCGGCATTAAGGGGCTAAAACAAGGACCGGTCGGCTCGGAGTCAGTATACAGTGTCTGAGTGGGGTATTCATGTTAAACTGCGGCATGTTATCTCAGTGTGCTTGCACTATAAATCGGCATCAGTCCGGACTGGTACAAGCAGCCACACACACACACACACACGTGCATGCACGTCGCAATATAAGTGCAATAATCTTGGACGCGACGTTAAACCCAATTTCACCTCACCTATTTCAGGTTAACTTTGATGTTTTTACCTCTAATTTTGTGTTGTCTTCAATTGACAGACATGTTTTCAGTTAATGATTCGCCATCAGACTACTCCGCCTTTTTTAATATAAGCCTGGAAATAAACCCGTGTACCGTGGAAAGTGTGAGCCTGTCACGCGGTCCCTGAACCATATGTCCCCTTCAAATGTATAAGGTTTAATAGAATAAGTTCATAAAAGAAGAAAATAAGTGTTACCTTATGCAGACATATTTTAATAATATATCTTGTATAGTTCTAAACATTTTAATCTGGGAGACGAAAACCTGTTCTAAAATAACCGCAACACTTCTTGAGTGGTATTTCTACACGAAAAGCACTTAACAACATGTTGCATGATTAATTCAAATATGCATTCAATCAATGGAGAATTCACGCATCATTGTAACATTCTTGAGAAACTCTTAATATGTTTTTTTACACACAACTAAAAAGTTTCAAAGAGCACCGAAGTTGTGCTTCGAGGAATAAATCTGTCAAAAAAGTACATTAAAAGTTTGAAGGTATTGATAAATGGAAGCATATTATGGCTATATCGATACGAAAGCATTGCTCGTCGTTGCGTGGGGGTTACAGCGTTGGGTTTTCCATATTACCGCCATTACAGCTCATTCCGATTGATATACTGCGCACCTCTACAGTCAACCGGAAGCACGTCCTGGTTATGTCACAGATTGTATGGCCACGGTTAATGGGTCGAGTTATGATTTTAAGACGCCAAAGCAGGGTATGAAATTACAATGCGTTCGTCTTGTCTACGGTTTGGCGTCAGTCTAAATTTATTATATAGGTCAAGTTAACGGTGTTGACACGTTTAGTGAAGTATAGGAAAGCATCCGTAGACCATTACATTAATATCAACGTCACTTTTTTATCCAAAATTGTAGAATTAGAGTTATGAAATGGGTCAGTAGATTGAATTGGCCCTGAACGCAGTTTCATCTCAAAATAGGCTTTTATTGATTTTAAACGGAATAGCGTTTATCATCTATACAAATGTGTGAATTTATGGGCATGTACATAACTACCTCTTGTCAAACACGAACAACAGCACTCGTAAACATGGAACGTAACTCATCATAATGGATCGTTGGAGATACCAAGATATAATGAGTTGTGTACGATTGGGACCAGAAACGCCCTTAAGTTCTAATGAGGTGTACAGTTTCAAACAAACTCAGTTAATATTGATTCAAAGTCATCGTTCTCTGAGAAATAGAATATATTCTGTTTACTCGGGAGTAAACGGGAATAAACGTATCGCCTTGATTGGTGTGTGAGTGAGTAGTGTTTTACGCCGCTTTTGACAATACTTAATTTTATCCCGGCGTGTCAGTTTAATGCAGGAAAGATCAAAGTGCAACTCACGAGTATGGTATTGCGAAACCAGTGATAATAATAAGGCAGACTCTGAGATTCAAATCCAAAATCATAGGATCGTGGCACGCCTAAGGGAGGTAACTCTAGGGAGACGATTTGGGTTTCGTAAAAATAAGGATCGGTTGGTCACGAACTGACTGACTTGATACTGATTTGTATGGCCTATCCTGGAGGCGCTGATCGTTATTCATATTGTTAATCACCGGTTTTCCTGGCTCCATTGATATCACTGGATTTTTTGTCTCACTTAGGCGTTAAATGATATATACTCACACTCACACAATGTTAAAACAAAATGTAGCTCGTGGGTGATTTCGTTAATTTCCCTTTAATAGATGAAGGTTGGGTTGGTGCGGGTGTATAATGTGTGAGGGCGGTCGGGTAGCCTAGTGGTTAAAGCGTTCGCTCGTCACGCCGAAGACCCGGGTTCGATTCCCGACATGGGTACAATGTGTGAAGCCCATTTCTGGTGTCCCCCGCCGTGATATTGCTGGAATATTGCTAAAGCGGCGTAAAACCATATTCACTCACTCACTACAATGTGTGAAGCCCATTTCTGTTTTCCCCTGCCGTGATATTGCTGAAATATTGTTAAAAGCGGCGTAAAACTATACTCACTCCCTTTAATAGATAGGTAATCACAGTGAATAGATTATCAGATTATCCTCGTTATCACTCGTTACTGACCCCTGGCCAAAATATGCCATCGTACAATTAGTGCTGATGTACTAGTAGCTGTATTATTGCTGACTACAGGCAACGGGATCGGGTGGTCAGGCTCGCTGACTTGGTTGGTGCATGTCATGGTTTCCCAATCACGTGGAACGATGCTCATGATATCAGTCACTAGATTGTCTGGTCCACACTCGATTATTGACAGACCGCCGTCTTATAGCTGGAATGTTGCTGAGTACGGCGTTAAACGACAAACAAATTAACAAACCATACCATTGTATAAAGCGATATTATTGCTGACTAAAGGCCATTGATAAAGCAATATTATTTTTCTGACTACACACCATTGATATAGCGATATTATTGCTGACTACACACCATTGATAAAGCTGTATTAATGCTGACTACACACCATTGATATAGCGATATTATTGCTGACTACACACCATTGATATAGCTGTATTAATGCTGACTACCGGCCATTGATATAGCGGTAATATTGCCGACTTCAGGCCTTTGATGTAGCGGTATTATTGCTGACTACAGGCCATTGATATAGCGGTAATATTGCTGACTACAGGCCATTGATATAACGGTATGACTGCGGACTACAGGCCATTGATGTAGCGGTATCATTGCTGACCACAGGCCATTGATATAACGGTATGACTGCTGACTACAGGCCATTGATGTAGCGGATTTATTGCTGACTACAGGCAATTGATATAACGGTATGACTGCTGACTACAGGCCATTGATGTAGCGGTATGACTGCTGACTACAGGCCATTGATATAACGGTATAATTGCTGACTACAGGCCATTGATGTAGCGGTATTATTGCTGATTACAGGCCATTGATGTAGCGGTATTGTTGCTGACTGCAGGTCATTGATGTAGCGGTATGACTGCCGACGAAAGGCCATTGATATAACGGTATGACTGCTGACTACAGGCCATTGATGTAGCGGTATTATTGCTGAGTACAGGCCCTTGATGTAGCGTGATGACTGCTGACTACAGGCCATTGATATAACGGTATGACTGCTGACTACAGGTCATTGATATAACGGTATGACTGCTGACTACAGGCCATTGATGTAGCGGTATTATTGCTGACTACAGGCCATTGATGTAGCGGTATGACTGCTGACTACAGGCCATTGATGTAGCGGTATGACTGCTGACTACAGGCCATTGATGTAGTGGTATTATTGCTGACTACAGGCCATTGATGTAGCGGTATTATTGCTGACTACAGGCCATTGATGTAGCGGTATGACTGCTGACTACAGGCCATTGATGTAGCGGTATTATTGCTGACTACAGGCCATTGATATAACGGTATGACGGCTGACTACAGGCCAATGATATAACGGTATGACTGCTGACTACAGGCCATTGATATAACGGTATGACTGCTGACTACAGGCCATTGATGTAGCGGTATGACTGCTGACTACAGGCCATTGATATAACGGTATGACTGCTGACTACAGGCCATTTATGTAGCGGTATGATTGCTGACTACAGGCCATTGATATAACGGTATGACTGCTGACTACAGGCCATTAATGTAGCGGTATGACTGCTGACTACAGGCCATTGATGTAGCGGTATGACTGCTGACTACAGGCCATTGATATAACGGTATGACTGCTGACTACAGGCCATTGATATAACGGTATGACTGCTGACTACAGGCCATTGATGTAGCGGTATTATTGCTGAGTACAGGCCATTGATGTAGCGGTATTATTGCTGAGTACAGGCCATTTATGCAGCGGTATGACTGCTGACTACAGGCCATTGATGTAGCCGTATGAATGCTGACTACAGGCCATTGATGTAGCGATATTATTGCTGACTACACACCATTGATAAAGCTGTATTAATGCTGACTACACACCATTGATATAGCGATATTATTGCTGACTACACACCATTGATATAGCTGTATTAATGCTGACTACCGGCCATTGATATAGCGGTAATATTGCCGACTTCAGGCCTTTGATGTAGCGGTATTATTGCTGACTACAGGCCATTGATATAGCGGTAATATTGCTGACTACAGGCCATTGATATAACGGTATGACTGCGGACTACAGGCCATTGATGTAGCGGTATCATTGCTGACCACAGGCCATTGATATAACGGTATGACTGCTGACTACAGGCCATTGATGTAGCGGATTTATTGCTGACTACAGGCAATTGATATAACGGTATGACTGCTGACTACAGGCCATTGATGTAGCGGTATGACTGCTGACTACAGGCCATTGATATAACGGTATAATTGCTGACTACAGGCCATTGATGTAGCGGTATTATTGCTGATTACAGGCCATTGATGTAGCGGTATTGTTGCTGACTGCAGGTCATTGATGTAGCGGTATGACTGCCGACGAAAGGCCATTGATATAACGGTATGACTGCTGACTACAGGCCATTGATGTAGCGGTATTATTGCTGAGTACAGGCCCTTGATGTAGCGTGATGACTGCTGACTACAGGCCATTGATATAACGGTATGACTGCTGACTACAGGTCATTGATATAACGGTATGACTGCTGACTACAGGCCATTGATGTAGCGGTATTATTGCTGACTACAGGCCATTGATGTAGCGGTATGACTGCTGACTACAGGCCATTGATGTAGCGGTATGACTGCTGACTACAGGCCATTGATGTAGTGGTATTATTGCTGACTACAGGCCATTGATGTAGCGGTATTATTGCTGACTACAGGCCATTGATGTAGCGGTATGACTGCTGACTACAGGCCATTGATGTAGCGGTATTATTGCTGACTACAGGCCATTGATATAACGGTATGACGGCTGACTACAGGCCAATGATATAACGGTATGACTGCTGACTACAGGCCATTGATATAACGGTATGACTGCTGACTACAGGCCATTGATGTAGCGGTATGACTGCTGACTACAGGCCATTGATATAACGGTATGACTGCTGACTACAGGCCATTTATGTAGCGGTATGATTGCTGACTACAGGCCATTGATATAACGGTATGACTGCTGACTACAGGCCATTAATGTAGCGGTATGACTGCTGACTACAGGCCATTGATGTAGCGGTATGACTGCTGACTACAGGCCATTGATATAACGGTATGACTGCTGACTACAGGCCATTGATATAACGGTATGACTGCTGACTACAGGCCATTGATGTAGCGGTATTATTGCTGAGTACAGGCCATTGATGTAGCGGTATTATTGCTGAGTACAGGCCATTTATGCAGCGGTATGACTGCTGACTACAGGCCATTGATGTAGCCGTATGAATGCTGACTACAGGCCATTGATGTAGCGGTATTATTGCTGACTACAGGCCATTGATGTAGCGGTATGACTGCTGACTACAGGCCATTGATGTAGCGGTATGACTGCTGACTACAGGCCATTGACATAACGGTATGACTGCTGACTACAGGCCATTGATGTAGCGGTATGACTGCTGACTACAGGCCATTGATATAACGGTATGACTGCTGACTACAGGCCATTGATGTAGCGGTATTATTGCTGACTACAGGCTATTGATGTAGCGGTATGACTGCTGACTACAGGCCATTGATGTAGCGGTATTATTGCTGACTACAGGCCATTGATGTTGCGGTATTATTGCTGACTACAGGCCATTGATGTAGCGGTATGACTGGGGACTAAAGGCCATTGATATAACGGTATGATTGCTGACTACAGGCCATTGATGCAGCGGTATGACTGCTGACTACAGGCCATTGATATAACGGTATGACTGCTGACTACAGGCCATTGATGAAGCGGTATTATTGCTGACTACAGGCCATTGATATAAGGGTATGATTGCTGACTACAGGCCAATGATATAACGGTATGACTGCTGACTACAGGCCATTGATGTAGCGGTATTATTGCTGACTACAGGCCATTGATATAACGGTATGACTGCTGACTACAGGCCATTGATGTAGCGGTATTGTTGCTGACTGCAGGTCATTGATGTAGCTTTATGACTGCCGACGAAAGGCCATTGATATAACGGTATGACTGCTGACTACAGGCCATTGATATAACGGTATGACTGCTGACTACAGGCCATTGATGTAGCGGTATGACTGCTGACTACAGGCCATTGATATAACGGTATGACTGCTGACTACAGGCCGTTGATGTAGCGGTATTATTGCTGACTACAGGCTATTGATGTAGCGGTATGACTGCTGACTACAGGCCATTGATGTAGCGGTATTATTGCTGACTACAGGCCATTGATGTTGCGGTATTATTGCTGACTACAGGCCATTGATGTAGCGGTATGACTGGGGACTAAAGGCCATTGATATAACGGTATGATTGCTGACTACAGGCCATTGATGTAGCGGTATTATTGCTGACTACAGGCCATTGACTGCTGACTACAGGCCATTGATGCAGCGGTATGACTGCTGACTACAGGCCATTGATATAACGGTATGACTGCTGACTACAGGCCATTGATGAAGCGGTATTATTGCTGACTACAGGCCATTGATATAAGGGTATGATTGCTGACTACAGGCCAATGATATAACGGTATGACTGCTGACTACAGGCCATTGATGTAGCGGTATTATTGCTGACTACAGGCCATTGATATAACGGTATGACTGCTGACTACAGGCCATTGATGTAGCGGTATTGTTGCTGACTGCAGGTCATTGATGTAGCTTTATGACTGCCGACGAAAGGCCATTGATATAACGGTATGACTGCTGACTACAGGCCATTGATATAACGGTATGACTGCTGACTACAGGCCATTGATGTAGCGGTATGACTGCTGACTACAGGCCATTGATATAACGGTATGACTGCTGACTACAGGCCATTGATGTAGCGGTATTATTGCTGACTACAGGCCATTGATGTAGCGGTATTATTGCTGACTACAGGCCATTGACTGCTGACTACAGGCCATTGATGCAGCGGTATTATTGCTGACTACAGGCCATTGATATAACGGTATGATTGCCGACTACAGGCCAATGATATAACGGTATGACTGCTGACTACAGGCCATTGATGTAGCGGTATTTTTGCTGACTACAGGCCATTGATGTAGCGGCATGACTGGGGACTAAAGGCCATTGATATAACGGTATGATTGCTGACTACAGGCCATTGATGTAGCGGTATTATTGCTGACTACGGGCCATTGACTGCTGACTACAGGCCATTGATGCAGCGGTATGACTGCTGACTACAGGCCATTGATATAACGGTATATCTGCTGACTACAGGCCATTGATGTAGCGGTATTATTGCTGACTACAGGGCAATGATATAACGGTATGACTGCTGACTACAGGCCATTGATGTAGCGGTATTATTGCTGACTACAGGCCATTGATGTAGCGGTATGACTGGGGACTAAAGGCCATTGATATAACGGTATGATTGCTGACTACAGGCCATTGATGTAGTGGTATTATTGCTGACTACAGGCCAATGATATAACGGTATGACTGCTGACTACAGGCCAGTGATGTTGTGGTATTATTGCTGACTACAGGCCATTGATATAACAGTATGACTGCTGACTATAGGCCATTGATGTAGCGGTATTATTGCTGACTACAGGCCATTGATGTAGCGGTATGGCTGGGGACTAAAGGCCATTGATATAACGGTATGATTGCTGACTACAGGCCATTGATGTAGCGGTATGACTGCTGACTAAAGGCCATTGATATAACGGTATGATTGCTGACTACAGGCCATTGATGTAGCGGTATTATTGCTGACTACAGGCCAATGATATAACGGTATGACTGCTGACTACAGGCCATTGATGTAGTGGTATTATTGCTGACTACAGGCCATTGATATAACGGTATGACTGCTGACTATAGGCCATTGATGTAGCGGTTTTATTGCTGACTACAGGCCATTGATGTAGCGGTATGGCTGGGGACTAAAGGCCATTGATATAACGGTATGATTGCTGACTACAGGCCATTGATGTAGCGGTATTATTGCTGACTACAGGCCAATGATATAACGGTATGACATCTGACTACAGGCCATTGATGTAGTGGTATTATTGCTGACTACAGGCCATTGATATAACGGTATGACTGCTGACCATAGGCCATTGATGTAGCGGTATTATTGCTGACTACAGGCCATTGATGTAGCGGTATGGCTGGGGACTAAAGGCCATTGATATAACGGTATGATTGCTGACTACAGGCCATTGATGTAGCGGTATTATTGCTGACTACAGGCCATTGATGTAGAGGTATGACTGCTGACTACAGGCTATTGATATAACGGTATGATTGCTGACTACAGGCCATTGATGTAGCGGTATTATTGCTGACAACAGGCCATTGATATAACGGTATGATTGCTGACTACAGGCCATTGATGTAGCGGTATGACTGCTGACTACAGGCCATTGCTATAACGGTATGACTGCTGACTACAGGCCATTGATGTAGCGGTATGACTGCTGACTACAGGCCATTGATGTAGCGGTATTATTGCTGACTACAGGCCATTGATGTAGCGGTATTATTGCTGACTACAGGCCATTGATGTAGCGGTATTATTGCTGACTACAGGCCATTGATGTAGCGGTATGACTGGGGACTAAAGGCCATTGATATAACGGTATGATTGTTGACTACAGGCCATTGATGTAGCGGTATTATTGCTGACTACAGGCCATTGATGTAGCGGTATGACTGCTGACTACAGGCCATTGATATAACGGTATTTTTGCTGACTACAGGCTATTGATATAACGGTATGACTGCTGACTACAGGCCATTTATGTAGCGGTATGACTGCTGACTACAGGCCATTGATAGAACGGTATGACTGCTGACTACAGGCCATTAATGTAGCGGTATGACTGCTGACTACAGGCCATTGATGTAGCGGTATGACTGCTGACTACAGGCCATTGATATAACGGTATGACTGTTGACTACAGGCCATTGATGTAACGGTATGACTGCTGACTACAGGCCATTGATGTAGCGGTATTATTGCTGACTACAGGCCATTGATGTAGCGGTATTATTGCTGACTACAGGCCATTTATGTAGCGGTATGACTGCTGACTACAGGCCACTGATGTAGCCGTATGAATGCTGACTACAGGCCATTTATGTAGCGGTATTATTGCTGACTACAGGCCATTTATGTAGCGGTATGACTGCTGACTACAGGCCATTGATGTAGCGGTATTATTGCTGAGTACAGGCCATTTATGTAGCGGTATGACTGCTGACTACAGGCCATTGATGTAGCCGTATGAATGCTGACTACAGGCCATTGATGTAGCGGTATTATTGCTGACTACAGGCCATTGATGTAGCGGTATGACTGCTGACTACAGGCCATTGATGTAGCGGTATTATTGCTGACTACAGGCCATTGATGTAGCGGTATTATTGCTGACTACAGGCCATTGATGCAGCTGTCATACAGTTATTACGACAGGTCATCCCGGTTCAGTTGCCATAATGCAGGCTTCACTTTCATTCACCACAGGTGGCACACGCGTATTTATGGACAACAGTTATAATACAAGGTCGTGTATCGACACCACATGTGTTACAAAACATTTATTAACGTGTCTGTTTACGCACGGGAGGAAAACATTTATAAATAACTGTGTGTTACTTATCCACTACACCTACCTCTGATTATCTCCCTTGTTCCGCCAGGTGTCGCGTTTCGTCAGCTGTACTTCCTGTGCTGCAGTGAAACCTGAGAAACGGTGCTGGAGAATTAAGACAAGAAATTGGATTAAATCGCAGAATCTCGCGTGCATCTTCAAATTCTCGTTACCCGAGGTTTTCTGTAGAACACGCAATTTAGAAATTACTTCCAGTGTGCATTTCATCATTGCAAAATACTGGAGTGGAAGCGCTCTCGCTCTACCTCATTTAACGCCTAATTTGCCGCTGATTGGGTACAGCTATGATTTCATTAAGCCTTTACGAAGAAATAAAGAGTTTTCCTACTAACATTTCAGCCTTTCATTCAATAATTTGATTAACTCTTGGACTTTCATGTGATTGAAATATGCTCTGAACAGGGTAGCATGCGCAAGGATCTGAATAATCATGTTTCGTTTTATCTTCCTATGGCAGAATAAGTACACACAGACGTGAACTTCCGTTATAAGTCAATTGGAGATTTCGATACCACCAGAACTTCTTTTCAGCGACATGCGGCTTTAACAAGATCAACCTACCTCTTTTAATTAAGTAAATTTAAAAACACACAAATTTGCATGTCAAACTAGATGATGATGGACGACCTTGGTAACGATCAATTAGCATGGTAATGACGACCGGGAATACCTCAATATCATTGTGTAAGCAGTTCGCGGAGTTGGCTGCCCGTCTTGAAGCACACCTGACACGAAATCACGGAATGGATGGCAAGAGGCTTTAATCTATACATCAAACTCCCAACATCAGTTCTTGCTCTGTAATCAGCTTCTTCGTCAGAACTGCCTTTTTGCTTCCATGATGGGAGAGTCGTGGTGATAGCCTTGTTCCTCAGACTGTGTCTTGAAACATCACGACCGCTGGATCTAGGGCATACCACCAGTCCTACTTGAGTCCTGACCGAGGCTCATTCGGTCTATTATTTTTCTTGGTTCACCTACACAAGGGGTGCTGGCTTTTCATGGACACTCCCGATTGTCTCCGAGCACTGCAAGCACAGCGATCGATCTGATTAATAGCCCTTTTTCTTTCTCTCCAAATAATTGAGAAATGATGTAAAATGAACTACGCTCAGAAATAGGGTTTATACCGTGAAACCTTTTCATCTCTGTTCTAGAAATAGCCCTCAAACGATACTGTATATTTCATCTATATGAAATTCAATATCGAATGTGATTATTTTGGGTTTTATCATGTGATGTAATTGCATTAAGCACACGGTGGCATCCCAGTAGATGATTCCGGGGAGGCAGCGTCCTGGGTGAGGAGAAGTGATTGGGGTAAGTGTACGCTGATTCCTACTGTGGGGGATTCGGAGGCTGTCTGATTGAGGCCGTATGTGATGCTGCGCTTCTTTCCATATGACAAGAGTTGAGATGGCGACGGATGTCAGAGTGTGGATTTGGTGCAAGTCCCTTGGTGTAATATAATATTACGCTTGATTTCCCGTTCCAGGGTTTTTAGACATGGATAGTTTCATCTAGCCTGGATGCATGTTTCTTTGTTTAGAATATGGAGTAAGGTGACTCGGTGTTTATGCGTGACATTTTATTAGAAAGCGAATGATGCGTTATTATATATACTGCCTGTGCCTTTAAATAGGGGCACATGCATGCTATAAAAACATCATGTACACGTCATATATGCAACAGATACACATCACATATACATGTACACATCATATGTACAAGATGTACAGGTCATATATACGGCATGTACACGTCATACATACAGCATGTATACACGTCATACATACTTCATTTACACGTCATATATACAACTTGTACACGTCATATATACAGCATGTACAAGTAAGACATACAACATGTACACGTCATTTATACAACTTGTACACGTCATATAAACAGCATGTACACGTCATTTATACAACTTGTACACTTCACATATACAACATGTACACGTCATATATACAGCATGTATACACGTCATACATACTTCATTTACACGTCATATATACAACTTGTACACGTCATATATACAGCATGTACACGTCATTTATACAACTTGTACACGTCATATATACATGTACACTTCATATATACAAAATGTAAATGTCATATATACAAACATGTACACGTCATTTATACATGCACACGTCACATCTACATGTACACGTCATATTTACATGTACACGTCATATGTACAGCATGTACATTTCACATATACGACAATTACATTTAAATGCACACGTGATAAAAATCCTCCATCCACCTGTCCGCCAATCCATCCCCTCATTTGTTATCTATCTACCTACATATTATCCACCCGTCCTACACTATAAAATGCCGGTAAAAAGACAGTATACACTTAAAAGATATATTTGACCAAAACGTTACAACGTCATCGAAACGTTACAAGACTGAAAACGGTCGAACAAAAACACTGCAGTCACAACGTCCAAAAAACCCAACTATATACACAAAGACATTTGAACCATGACAAATGGCAAAAATCATGGCATGGTGTGACTGACCACAGGAGCTGGGCGATACCAATGTCATCGGATAGAACAAACATTTAACAACAAATAAAGAAGATATTGGTGAGTTGTGATTGACTTTACTGACAAAAACATCTTTGTAACACAGGTACTGTTTTTGACCTCAGAAAATACCTAAAACAGTACGGAGCTGCAGAATTAAGTAAATGAGTTACGTTTGATGTTTCATGTGAAATGTTCCTTAAAGTCTCTAGTTGACATGACACGTGAAACAGATTAGTAGCGGGTACAACCGCCACGTGCCAGGATGACGCATTCCACCCTACGTCTCATGCCCCCAGTCAGACATTGAATCTGTTGATGGGTCAACAACAACCACTCCTGATGCAATGCTGCTTCCAATTGGCGTAAATCTTGTACAGGAAGATCTCGTGCATGTATGCGCCGCCCCAGAATATCCCAAACATGTTCAAGGGGGGTCAAATCTGGGCTCATTGCTGGCATTGGTCCTCATGTAATCCACGACTGCAGGCGAACGATGAGGCCTGGCATTGTCATCCATGTACTGAGGTCGAGTAGAGAGAGGGTGGTTGTCAAAATGAGGAACGACGACTGGCCTCAAAACGTCCTGGATGTACTGAGCCCCTGTTAAGTTGCCCCTTAATCCAACCTGCAATCAGGAGAGATACACCCCCAAACCATTACCGAGCCAACAGTCGGTTTTATGTTCCTGGGAGTGTAGGCCGTGTTCCGGTGCCTCCAAACGTCCTTCCGTCAGTGACGTGGAGCAATGGATCTCCAAGTTCTCAGATTCCAGTTCTGTCGCGCAATACACCATGCTAAACGAGTAGATTTGTGGTGTTTCGGACGAGTACTTGTTAAAAAGGGTTTTTGGCGAATGCGACGAAGATGGCCCTGTCTTCGCAATGTGTCGTCACAGGAGGTCTTCCGGATCTGGGACGGTCCTGTACATCACCGGTCTGAGCATGTTTCTCGACTAAACGGCTTACGACATTGTGATGATACCCAAAATTCCGACCAATGGCATTACAAGACATTCCTGCGTTATGCATGCCGATTATTTGCCATCTTGTGGCGTTTGATAATCGCTTCATGTCATGGACACACAATGTCATGGAATAACTGTTTAAAACCGAGCTTAAGAAAGTAATTTTAACGTTTGGATATACTGCTTTTAGAGATACTCGAGGGTAGCATGCTGCACGGGCATACCATGTATAACACGTGAGCTTTCGTCACGCATGACTGATTACATCATCTCGAGAAAACATAATTCTTCCCGTTATTATATCTTTCACGACTGTTACAAATATTGGGACCAAACAATAATGAAATATATTAGGGTGTGCCTAACTTTTTATGTCACCATCGAATAACCATTTCTTGTTTGTTCCAAACCTGGGTGTATACTTTCTTTTGCCCGTCTATTTACGATGTAATTGATAAATAAAATAAAAAAACTTTGCTTAACTGAATGCAGCAATAAATTTGATAGTATATCTCGCTGTGTCAAAGCTTACGTCAATATTCAGCTGATTGCAAGATATACGAGGCCTACGTCCTGGCTCCGTATCTTGACTGGCGGTGCCAACTCTGTACTGTGTCTCGCGAATCTGACATACGACCATTGACAGGTAGGACGTTACTGATAGAAAAAGCCAATAGTCATGAATAGAATTTGCACCTACACATCCCATCTAGATCCGATACGAATATATCACGTCTTACCCTTGACGGATCGACTTACTATTATCGGGTCCGTGTCATCTTATAATGTGATTAGACTCAGGGAATTGAATGTATGAATACATTGTACATGCATCGTGTGTCGCGTTAAGCCGACCACAGTAAATCACTGTGAAGATGGTATTGATATATCCTTAAATATACGCCCACGTGTATAGTACTTTCGTGTCATATCATGCACTGCTGTCGACGCGGGTGGTCCAGTCGTCTCAGGCGCAGCGAATCACTGTGCAGAGTGTCTGAGGCGAGTCAAAAACCTATTATCGTGGGTTCAATCAAATTTGCCCGAGACAAGTGAGTTGACTGATTTTAAAAGTCCTATTTCCACCCTTGCCGAACTAGGCTGGAACTATGGCTGGATTAACGAGTCTATGCATAGTCCCATCAAAATCGCGTACCAAAATAAACATCCGGTTCGTAAACTGCTGTGCAGATTTTTGACGATTACAGAATTTGCAAAGCATTTGTGCCGTCAACTTATCATCAAAAAATACTTTTCAAATCTTTTCATGTTTTTAATCAAGGTGCTCACGTGATTTGATGACCCATTTTATTACAATATAGATCTTGATTATCGATCAGATCGCCTTGACTGGGCGCCGCCATTTCTGGGGCTACAACAGTAACTGCTGTGCCCCATCCTCATCTCTTAAAACTCAGAAGCACCAGAAATATAGAAGCAGCGGCACTGGTTGGGTCACATCAACTGAGTTGGTCTTAAGTTTCAATGCATCCAAGCTAAAACCTTGAAACATAGTATACACACTTGCCATTTGCCTGGTCAGCCGTATTAGATATTTATGAAAGCTGTTCATTTTTTTGGAGATGCAACATAAATGCTATTACTTAGTTTCAGTATGATTAATATAATCATCGATTAAAAGCACATATCACCATCGACATACAATTGTGGTATAGTGCTCACTTAATGCAGTTTATCAAAAACTTTATTTAAGGTGAGGTGAGGTGAAATTGGGTTTAACGTGTGTGTGGCTGCTTGTACTAGTCCGGACTGATACCGATTTATAGTGCTAGCCCACTGAGATACCATGCCGCAGTTCAACATGGATACCCCACTCAGACACAGCAAACTGACTCCGAGCCCACCAGTCCTTGTTTTAGCCGCTTAATGCCGAGCACCAGACAGGGTAACAACAAGTACCATCGTTTAACGTCTTTTGGTATGACGCGGCCGGGGATCGAACCCCGGAACACGGAGGCGGTCACTTTATTTAAGTGTTATAGCCATTGTTCAAACTAACACAAGTGCCTCTTGTAATATGAAAACACTATGTATGTACTGTAAATAAAATCCATTGTACGATTCCGACTATATTATAAAGCATGTGTTTATGAATCACTATCAAATAGTGATGACACCGGTTGCTCGTGGTGAGCGTATCCTGCCCCACCGGTGTTAGCCGCAACGAACACGTGTAAATACAGATTGAAGTCAATTGTACACCTAAACAATACTGGAAAACAATTGTGTTCTCGTTGTTATGTTCTAATGCCCTTGCCGTTATACTGAAATGAGAACCTGATTGATCCTATACAAGGCTATACCACTTGAAGGTTGATTTAGATACTAAGATAATATACCGTCACAACATTCAGGGACAACGTTATATGGTGATGTGACCCTAAGGGTTTTTACCTTTGACATATCGAATACTATTAGTATCACAACATCTCCAAGCAATCTGTCACTTAAGGTTCTCAAATTGGACACTCCGGATAGGCTTGGTGGTACATTAACTTGACTGGACACCAGATACCCCTAATTAGTAAAGGTCAAATGGGATATGCCTTCAATGTTTAAAAATAAATAAATGATCCAACATGTTTGCAGATGGACATTATAGAGTCGTAAAGAAATCAGTTTTTAAACAATTTACTCTTCAAACGAGGTGAGGTGAGGTGAGGTGAGGTGAGGCGAGGTGAGGTGAGATGAGGGTTAAAATGTGGGTTAATGTCGCGTCCAAGATTATTGCAATTGTTTTGTGACGTTCATGCACGTGTGTGTGTGTGTGTGTGTGTGTGCGTGTGCGTGTGCGTGTGCGTGTGCGTGTGCGTGAGTCCTGACTGCCGATTGATAGTGGTGGTCCGCTGAGATGCCATGCCGCAGTTTAACATGAATTCCCAATTCAGACACAGTATACTGACCTTGGTTTAGCTCCTAAATGCTGTAAGCCAGACAGCGTAACAACAAGTACCATCTTTTGGTATGACGCGGCCGAGGATCGAACCCCGGACCTTCCGCTCTCCACGGAGGCGGCCTCTTCAAACAACGAATGACACCTGGATCATTATTTTTACTAACTAGTGATGGGCGTATTCAGAAATAGCTATTGGTTTTTGGTATTTTATTATTGGCTGTAAACTTCCATTCTTACACATATTATACCATGTTTAACAATAGCATTTTATACATTTTATTTATAATAATAACATTTATATTATCATTTTTAGGTAAACACACGACCAAGCGTTTTAGGCTTTGTAAGTATAATCTGAAGAGGAGCTTTACGATTGATCTAATGTTCAACATCATTCAAGAGGAAGTTGACATGCGTGCAGTCCCCCGACACATGCGGATGTCACATATTGACAGAAAGGACACATGGTGGGGTGGTGGGGGTGGGGGTGGGGGTGGGGGGGTGGGGGGTGGGTGGGGGGAGAAGAATATGGTATAGGAACTGTCGCGTGTGCATATATCTTGTTTTGAAACTAACCTTAACCGTTTTACTGACAGTGTTGCTAGTTGTTACCCGGGTATAAATATTTTCTGAATATGATTACTAATAAGAAATGTGATGAAAAAAATGCCAAGAATGAGGTAATGTCAACCGCCTTCAAATTAATTATAAATATTTTGAAAGATAAAAAAGCTTCTAGGAAGGGGCGTTATTACAGCATTATCTCGGTAAGGGACACTCGAAATGGACTTAACCGGATTGCGAACACTTTAACCACGGCTGCCCACTGTCCGCTGATCAGTGGGTACAGTGGTCAGTTGATGCAGTGAATGACTTGGTAGATCAGTGTGTTACCGTGCCCCGTATCGTTGCTCTTGATATTAATCACTAGTTTCCCTAGTTCAGACTAGAGTAGACCCGTGAAGAACCGGATTAGAATTGATCTTCATCAAGCCATTCTTTTCGTAAGAGGCGACTGACGGGATCGGGTGGCCCGGCCCGCTGACTTGGGTGATGCGTGTCATCGTATTCCAATTGTTTGGATCGATGTTCATGATGGCAATCACTGGATTGTCTTGTCTAGACTCGATTATGTACAGCGGGAATATTGCTGAGTGTGGCGTTAAACAACATCTACAGATTCTCTAGATACCGTTACCCCGAGTCGAATCTATGCCACAAGTTATATCATATACAGCGGAACCCCTTTTATCCGGACAGCACCGTGTCCTGGAAACTCGCCTGATTGACGAAAAATATTACAGAGTAATGAGCCTTTAATTCCCAGGCTCAAGTCGAATAACGAGATCCGGCCTAACGAGTTTTCACAGTATAATCATTTGATATAAAATCTAAGGAAATTTCATCTCCGTCTCCCCAAGTCCTCCCTCATCTGTTGCAGGTTCCCATGATAACCGTCCTCCGCGATGACATATATGTTTCAACATTAAATATAAGATTTCTTTGTCGTTCCGAGCCTGGGGCAAAACTGTTCCATGCTATCCAAGTCAAATTACAGAAGAAGTTTAAGATAACAAAAATAACGCCGAAAATAGCAACCTACGTATCAGCTTCATTTTCTCTTACCAAGAAATGTAACACTGAAATATACTGTTATGCGAAGGTAAAATGTGAATCAATACAAAGAGATACATTTGTCTGACAGTTATTTATAGCTGTCCATGCAGTGTGGAGGCAGACAGTCATAGATTAGATCTGAGACTGTATGTAGCAACACTGAGAACTGAGGACTGTAGCAACACTGAGAACTGAGGACTATAGCAACACTGAGAACTGAGGACTGTAGCAACACTGAGAACTGAGGACTGTAGCAACACTGAGAACTGAGGACTATAGCAACACTGAGAACTGAGGACTGTAGCAACACTGAGAACTGTGGACTGTAGCAACACTGAGAACTGAGGACTATAGCAACACTGAGAACTGAGGACTGTAGCAACACTGAGAACTGAGGACTGTAGCAACACTGAGAACTGAGGACTATAGCAACACTTTAGGACTAAAAAAACACACCAGTGTGTTTTCTATGAGTGAAAAAATTACATCTGTACTTTAAAATTTGTTATTATGCGCTAAAATTGTAGTAAACGTACCAATAAGGCCACGTGTAAAGGTACTAGTGAATCAAATGGTAAAGGTACCAGTAAAGCCACTTGTAAAAAGGTACTAGTAAAGGTTCCAGTAAAGCAACAAGTAAAAGTACCAGAAAATCCACAAGTTAAGCCAGTGTGGTACAGGTATCAGTAAAACCACACATAGAGGTACCAGTAACGCCACAAGTAAAGGTACCAGTTAAACCATTAATAAAGGTTCTAGTAAAGCCACAGGTAAAGAAACCAGTAAAGCCACAAGTAAAGGTACCAGTAAAGCCACAGGTAAAGGTACCAGTAAAGCCACTAGAAAAGAAACCAGTAAAGCCACAAGTTATGGTTCTAGTAAAGCCACAGGTAAAGGTACCAGTAAAGCCACAAGTAAAGGTATCAGTAAAGCCCAAAAAATAAAGGTAACAGTAAAGCAACTACTAATGGTACCAGTAAAACCACAATTTAAAGTACCTGTAAAGCCACAAATAAAGGTACCAGTAAAGCCACAAGTAAAGTACCAGTAAAGCCACAAGTAAAGGTACATGTAAAGCCACTATTAAGGATACCAGTAAAACCACAAATAAAGGTACCAGTAAAGCCACAAGTAAAGGTACAGTAAAGCCACAAGTAACGGTAAAGGTCTTCATCCCTCGTATTATTCATTTAATATTATAAATGCACACTTGCGTAGTGATGCTACTTGTCTTTCTTGTGATATACCGGTTTTTAATAAATAAATTTATTTAAAATGACATAGGCCAGGACGGTCAGGAGAGGATTGTACAGGTTCCATGTGTTGTTTCAAGAGTTAGAGCTATCCTTTGAACGTATATGAGCGGGGTTTTGTATTCAACCCGACTGCTGTTGTTACTCTGCTGGACATGTTCACGAAGGGGGTGAGACTTGTTTTGCTCGTAATTATATGATTATTTGACAAGTTACCAAGAACAAAGCGCAGTCAAAGACGACTGTCATAACTGCTTGATCAACTTGACACTGAACACTGAACCTGGCGCTCAATTACATTGTTTATTGTGAGCTTTTGTTTTGTACGACATTGTTTCCACCCATGGACAGTGAGCCTGGCATGACGAATAATTCCAACATGTCCATCATATGTCCCTGGCATAGTTAAACCCTCAAAGTATATTAAAAAGTGTCGGTGTCTGTTTTGCATCACGTGATGTGATGTATATTCTCCGTGTCACTGTGTGTGTTTTTAATCTTATTCGGGCGATACCGTTTCCAGTGCAAACATCTCTCCAGGAAACAATTTCTTGCTCTCGTCTCCCTACCTCCCACCCTCCGTCCCAGAGGTCCTTGCATGGGTACTATTTTGACTTGTACCATATGTTACCGTGGTTCCTTTTCAGGTGAACAATTGACTTGTCTTTGCATGCATTTTTACCAGGTACCACCGGCGGAGCGGGATAAACTCTCGCCTTCGAACACCAGGCACCCTCACGATTAAATAGTGATTCATAAACACTTGCTTATGATATAGTCGGAATCGTAGAAACGACTCTTCTTTGGGAGAGGTACCAGTACCATGAATATGGAAATGGTTTTGTCGCTTGTATTAACAAGTCAATGCTCGATAAAGGTACCAGTAAAATTAATATTAAATGCACAATATTGTAAAGATACGAGTAAAGGGCTAAGGCAACGCTAAGGGCAGTTGTAAAACTACCAGAAGAGGTAGTAGGCATTTACCGGAACGAGGTCATCCATCCTGAAGAGCATGTGGATCCCCACCTCCATCAACGCATCAGGGGATTACATTTACAAGTCATTAGAGAGATGCTGATGATCCAGAGTGCTACAAGGTGATGCGGCGTTTGTGTCCGTCGTACTGGCAACGACGGAGACAGCTTTGACAATAGTCATCTGCTACCACTGCTCCCACGATTCCCGCTAGATGGAAGCACCATCACCTGACGCTGAAACCACTCTCCCACAATTCCATTCATTCATTTGCTTTCGTTTGACCTTCCGATCGACAGCTAATTTACAAAGATAAAACTCACTTTAGAATCCAAATGTATCTCTACCGCGCGTACACGCAATTATTGACTTGTTGTCGAATGGTGACAATTTTGTTTCATCGGCCGTGATAGTGTTTGCGCCCATCTGGCTATCAGACGCTATATTTGCATATAAATTGTATACATTATTCCATCTGCCCCGAGTAAATGTCATTTACCTCTGGCTAGAGGGTCCACAGCTGATTACCTCAAACGACACTGGGCAGTCACTTTTGGTGACGTCACAATCTCGCCGCTAGGTGGCGTTACGGCGAGAACTTTGATCCAAATGGTGTCACCATCTTGTCGCCAGTGTAGCCCAAATCGTTCTTTCCCAAGATGAAAAATCCCCACAAAACTTCCAAAACCCTTTAACACAGTTTCTCTTTTTAGTCTCACGGTGTCAAAACGGCCACATAATTCTATTAAGGTGTGATGGCCCGACATGATCCATTGCTTCACGTCAGTACTGGGTAGGGCGTGTGTCGACCGTCTATTACGGCCTGTCGTTGTCAACTGGTCTACCGGTAAGTTTTTAATAACAAAAACATACAATCAAATTCTGTCGGCTTTCATCTTCCGAAGATCTATAACGTCAATCCCCATGGCAACACAGTATCTTAAATCAAACATGACAGCTTCACGACACAAAATAAATTAACATCAATTATTTCTTTGTTTTTTCTTGTAGTTACACTGATGAAAGTAAGACAAGGGCAAATTGTGTACAGTTATTTTATCATTACGAGTTGACATTGAAGCAAGGGACATCGAATGATGTTAGAAGGTTCAGACAGACGTAGATTAAAGACGGGTAGAGACTTTCGCAGATATTGGATACTTCGGCGTAAGTTGTTTCTCCGGGCAGACCGACGCCGGATTGTGTGGAGATAGAACAGTTTTGAAATTGCCAACAGCACCATCTCACGCCCGGGGGTAGATACACTAAGACATAGGAGATGTGAAATAGTCAATAATCCGAACTAATCCTTATGGCTGGGCTTCATCCTCAACGGTTCATTACCCACAATCCTAACTTCATCTCTTGTCAGTCCAATGCGCATGCGCAGACGCTAAAGGATCAGCTCCTGTAATTGGAGTAGACACTATGACAGTATCTTGATGCTTAGCAATGGTTTATATCGTTATAAGAGCTGTAAACATTCCCGTATAGCTCCCTGATAATCCTACTATTCAAATGCAGTAATATAACTGATCGACAGCGCCAGTGGAATGTTTCACACCAACTCGCCTATTGGCCCCGTTTTAAATTGTTCACACATTTTGCTCTGTACTGCTCAAACGAACGAAAACACTTAACAGCCATTACTCGGAAACTCGCTTTCATTGTCACACCGTCCAGATCAAAGTGGATGCTTTGTACAACGGCATTCAAACTCTTTCCAACAAGGATTAATAACGAACAAATATTTTTAAAAGGTCAAAGTCGTTCGTTTTTACTAGTCCAAGACTCAAATGACGCCACCAAAGCCTTCGAGAACGCTCATTGGTTAGATGACGTTGCAGAAACTATAAAACACGGAATCGTTTTTTTTATGGACTGTAATCTTTAGCTGCTTAAAATGTTTTCAAGAACACAAAAGCTGATACAAAAAACACAAAAAGCATGACATTAATCAGAATATTGTACATCTAATTTAGGATTTAATCAAGAGATGCGTGTGGATGTAACGCAAGAGAGGGATGAGATTCAAGTCTTCAAATCTCGACGTGAAGTTGTATGAACGGTTATTTAGATATGATCGTCATGTTACACAGAAGATTTCAGAGCCTAGATTTCTTACCGTATGTAACATTATACTGCATGTAACCTCTAATGTAACCGATGTCACTCACACTTTATGGCAGCTAATGTAAGCAACGCCACGAGGTCTATCGTGACTGGCGGTGTGGCCTTGACGTTTCCATGGCGCAAACAGTGGCTTTATTAAATATCCGGGAATAATGGCTTGTATCAGATCCCGGAAGACTGTTCCTCTTCCCAATACTATGTCGTGTTCGTGACTACCATTTCTTTCCCCTTCTACCAGATAAGCAGGGAAATGGGCCCTTTGTTCTGGCTTATCTCTCGGGGTAGCAAATTATCATGGTCAGAGTTTCAAGACAACAAGCTGAAAACCGTGAGTCGTCACAAAGAAGACATCACGCTTAAATGAAGCCTCGAAATATTAGCCGGAAATTAGAATTGTTGGAAAAGGAATGAGTATTGTTGATGCTTGGCTGTGACGAAAATTTAATTCTAATACAATTTTCTTACTTTTCTTCTAGGCATTGACATTGGTGATATGACACCCAATCAGCTGCTCAGACCACGGAACCAGTATCACGGAGCTTGCTTTCTATAAGATGATGCTCTGTGGATTTATTCAATCACGCAATGTAACACTTAACGCGAAAAAACGTGTTTCTTTACATTCATGATTCAATTTCAGATTGAACTTCTAATTCAGATGATATGATTAAACATTCACATCGGTTTTATTAGGTAGGTCTTTTGGGCTGGCCAATAACATATGTCATTCCGGGATAGAATTGCTCCCCAGAAACCTATGTTGTAGTAAAGAGACAACTTAAAGATGGTCGCTGATCTATATTAAAAACGATAAACCTTTTCCAATAAGTATTTCTAACATCTACATGATTAAACATAGCTTCCCATTGAAAAGGAAGGGAGTTAGTGTGTATTATATTGCGTTAGGTGCATGGATTAAAGCATGTCTGAGTATTTGCGTATTTCCCAATTTCAGACGTGCAGCGACATTTACTCGATGACGTCACACAGTAATTCACTTTCTGTCTGATATTTAACGCACAATTGACTTTAGGGCTTTCAGTCTATGATTTTCGGCTGAATCGCTTCATTTTGGAGAGGAACGTTAATATACTGATGGAAGCAGAAGAGCTCAGAGCTAAAAGGGCCAATGTCACGTGGAGTCTGTTTTGAGAAAAGTGATGAAAACAATAACCATATGCATGATAATGAACTTTTTTTACCGATATATTCCTGGACATTATTGCATTCTGACAGCAGAGATATAAATGTTGTCATGAAAAACATTCAAAAAAGGAACTAAACTTACTTTTTTTTATTTGTGTAAGGGTTGAAAGGGTCAATGTCTGTATTTTGGCCTTTTTTGACCCTCGGGCATTTGTATTGGATTTAACATGTGAGATTGGTAAACTACTACTGAAAGTACAAACACATACTTTTGAAGTACTTTTAAATGATTTACAATAATGCTCACTTTGTTGAAATAGTTGAAATCTCTCTCAGACAACCAGTCTCAACCACACACGCAAAGAGAGCAAAAAGGGACAAAATCTCGCAATTTACTTTGGCCCTTTTGGAACTTGACTTTGGCCCTTTTACAGAATGTTAAGTAGCTATATTTCCAAAACGCATCAATGAAAAAAAATAATTTACAGGTAGACAAGAACTCATAGATGTTATTTATGCAATAATATGCTAAAAGGGCCAAAGTTCATTTTGGCCCCTTTTAGCTCTAAGCTCTTAAAAAATAAGGAAACAATGAAAAATATAGGGGAAGAAGTTTTACTGTCAGTACAATTGACATAGCGCGCATACAAATTCAACACATGTCAGAATCAAATATTGAGATGTGTTTGTGTGCATTGTTTCCAACGCGTATTTGGTAGACAAGGTTGGGAACCCATGACAGTATATCATTTTTCTATGTCTTAAACTAAGTGTCCCTTATTCATTTCCATCAGTATATGTCGTTAAGTGTCGTTAAAGGACCCGATAAACGACACTTCGAGATGCGCAGTAGACACAAAACCATAACAAGCTATATCCTGAATGAACTAGGTGGTCTCTCAATGGAACTTGGTTTATTGTGTGTCATCGTACCTCGGCAGCGTGGATCGATGCTCATGATATCAATCACTGGTTTGTCGGGTCAAGACTCGTTTACTTACAGATCGCCGTCATGTAGCTAGAATACTGCTGAGTGAAACGTACACAAAAACAAAAACAAAAACAAAAAGAACAAAACAACAACAACAACAACAACAACAACAACAAAACAACAACCAAAAGAAAAAAAGCAAACAAAAAACACTAGGTCACAGTGCCACCGAGTACAGTAAAGAGTCGCCGAGATTTCTTTGAGTTAAAAAATGTGTAGCAATAGAAACATACTACCGAAACCAGAGAGGGAAATTCGGGTAATTCTAGACACTAGATCTGTATATAGCAGAAGTTATATCTTCGTCAATACATCATCTTCTTCGAATAAAGGAATCGCATTAAAATAACCCCTCTTTCAGACACCAATAACAGTATTTCAAGTTACAATAGACTGTTCAGCGATGCCAGTGTGATGGGCCCGGCTGTTTAGGCAAGTATTAGCACCGTACAAACTAAACGCAGAAAGACAAGTCTGTCATTATCCGCCTGTTCTATTTACTGTTGAAATGAATCTGAGGCCCCCAAGCCTTGATCCTGCCATATTATGTATATTACTATTAAGATCGATATGAAATATACTATGTTTTATACACAGATTGGCTTTGATCTCATACGATTAAGCTGATTTATTGGTTTTATGAATATGCATTTGTTTTCATAATTCTAAGACCATTTAAGGTTAGTAACCTGATACCCCTTATATGATGGTCTCTTTTAGTTTGAAACACAAGGAGAAGGGTCATCCTATTCAGTTGAACCTCAACATTTTTAAAGAAAAAAATGTGACAGAGCTCTTGATGTTAGATGCGACAATCGTCTTAATTTTCACATGGCTCGGCTTTCATTTCGTCCTTTTAAAATTCTTTAGTGATAATAATTTGGTTTAAATCCACATCCTCGTGATGAAGTGTTTAGAGAAAGTTATGACGATAGCGATGACAGCACACATGACAGAACTTGCAAGTGTTTCTCGCATCTGAAATGACATTTGTGTCGCCACCATCTTCCGGTGGGTACCAAACCGAACAGCTTCACATTGAAAGCGTTTATGGGAATATTTTATTTTTGTGGACGCTGCATGTTCGGATTTGATTATAATGCAGTTAACAGATGGTTGGCCGTCGTGGTGTCATGTTTAAAGATCACCGATTGCATTTAGCAACACAGTGCACTGCGTTTGACTCAATTTGAATTCACTTTCGAGAATGTGTCTTGTAAAGTCATCTGGTGTATTTTCAAAGTTTAAGACGAAGTCTTCAGAATTATATTTGTGAATTTGAGGACAGTTTTATTGATCGTCTTACACTCAGATATCTTATTTGAACTTTCTCATATCCTGACTGTGTGTGTGGGGTGGGGTGTGTGGGGTGGTATAGGGTGTGCGGGGTGGGGTTTGTTTGCTTGATTGTTTGTTGTTTAACGCCCCACTCAGCAATATTCCAGCTATATGACGGCGGTCTGTAATTGATCGAGTGTGGGCCTGACAATCCAGTGATTGACTTCGGACTTTACTCCCACATTAAGCTGACGCGCCGCGATATAACTGGAATACTGTTCAAATCGGCGTCAAACCCAACTCACTCACTCACCCATTGGTCTATCATTTCTGAAAGAGTATATAGACGCTCATGCTGTCGACCACCGGTTAGCTTGTTCCAGATTCGATACACGTTCCCGATAAGATGGATTTAACTGTAGCAGTGCGACCCAACCTATCCATCAAATCACTACATTTCTCATCAATCGATTCTAGACAATAGCTTTCCCACGGCTATAAAAGATCGACTGATTCCAGCAAACACTGATATACATCTTGGAGACGCCAGTTCCTTCATCTGTGGTTATCAGGCCAAGTGCTGCTGTGGCACCAGCGTTCAGCCTACAACAGATAACCGATGACATGTAATGATACGGACTGGGATCATCTATCTACATTCTCTGTACCGGGGCACCGTCAATTGGCAAGAGAGAAACTGCGTAACGGTATTTTTTGGCTCCCAAGTGACCACGTGGCATCTCCGATTATCCGAGCCATTTGTCACAGTGGTCACTTTCAATATCCACTGGACGTGCTGCAGCACGAAATGCATCTGTATGGGGGCTGTATATTCTGTGGGTGCCACAAACTACATTCCGTTACAAGTACTGGTTCGTTGAACTCTTGGTCTGATGAAAAAGGTTGCTGCGTGGCTGACATGACATGCATATATACAGAAACTACGGTTATAACGAACTCAGGGACTACCAATTTTAGTTCGTTATAACCGTAATTAGTTATAAGCATGTATATGGCATAACTATAGCAAATAGTCGGGACTAAACAGTTAGTTCGTTATATCCGTCAGTTCGTTATAGGCGTGTTCGTTATAACCGTAGTTTAATGTATGTATCTAGTGACCTTTACGCCATAACAGTGGCTATGAATAACAATGTATCTATGGAACATCAGCCATTGCCATCTTGAATTTCCTTCAGTCGGTGGATGAACATAACATTGACCATTGATACATTAAATGACTTTCAAGAGATGTATCCATTGAACATATACCATAGACATGTTAAATCGCCTTCCAGTGATAAATCAGTTATCATTGGTCATTGACATCATAAATGGCCTTCAATCGGAGGATCAACGTAACATTGACCATTGACATATTTAATGACTTGTAAGATATGTATCCATTGAACATATTCCATAGACATGACAAATTGCCTTCCAGTAATTAATCATTGACCATTGGCATTGTGAATGGCTTTAAAGCAATTTTGTAATGGTTAATTTAAAATATTCACATTAAAATGAACGTGGTGAGAATTTGAACATGTTGACCAAAAAATGGGGCTTTCACTGAACAGTGGCATGCTACATCTCTTACGCTTGTCAACCGAACAATGAAACATTGATAAACAGAGAAAAACATAATTGTGTGATATCATTTACAAGTCTGAATAAGTTTTTAAGAGATCAAACACATCATCATTTTTAAATAATATCTTCCATTCCAAATTTATGACATATTACATACTGGGTTCTCTGACTGTTGGATTTCACTTTGGTTTTGATAAATACAGCAGCATGCAAGCGTCAAGGATTGTGGCGAGTTGTGTATCTGAACTGACATATTTCAACCTCGAAGCCCTTGGTGTTGATGTTATTCTACTGTAGTAATTCTATTGGCTATTTACTGTCTACGCCATGTTTCAGCTTGGAATCCCTTGGTGTTGATGTTGCTCTTTTGTTGTAATTCTATTGGCTATTTGCCAGATCTTCGCCATGACAGAACAACTACACCACGTGAATGTCTAGAAGACTTGCCAGTTTTGGTTATTAAAAATAAAGATATATATTTATATTTGTTTAGTTTTTAAACACAATTCTAAACATGTTTAGTTCGTGGTTTCTTATGGTATATGTAAATTAATGTATTTAGGTTTGTAATTAAGATCTAAACCCATATTTACAGGTGTACTTAATAAACTGTTACCAACATATTATGTTGGCGAAATAGAGTACTAACTCCAACCTTAAGTGTCATGTCGTCGCCCTTTCATTTAATTCAGTTAAGATTATGAGACGTTTTGTATTATATCTTGCGTTTTATTGACCTTAATGTTTCTGACCACAGTTTTACAACCAGAGAAATGTTACAAGTGTTACATTTGGGATAACACTTTCTTAAACCCCAAACAAGTACGAGAATCTGTACTTTACGAAGAAAGTGTTATCCCAAATATAACATTTGTTACATTTGACCACTTTCTAAATGGCATTGTGTGTTCAGAGAAATGTTTGTAGCTGTGGTTATTACCCGACGTGTGATTCGCACTAGCGACACTAAAACACGGAACTAATTTTTGTAATGAACAAATAAAGATATGTTCTTGTGATTAACTTAAATGGTTCTGTAATGCAACATTACTTGCATTAAAAATGATGTACTGGAAACAGTTACATTGAGTCGAGAATTTATATGAACCTGAACTATTTCTGGCTGGAACCAAGATTTTTTGGTTGAAAGTAAATAAGTTTGGTTATAGCCAAAAAACAACAAACGTAGCACATGTGTTTACGTCAAGTCTAACAGTTCTTTCCCCATAAATATTTTACAGCAAAACAGGAAGAAAGCTCATATGTAAGCCATCATACATGAATGCGGTTTGTCAATACGGTTTAAAACTCACCATCCTGGTATAAATATGGGAAAAGACAATTTAAGACAAATACATTTAAAAAAAATATACCTTCTATTATGAACATGTTGCATTCATAAAAGTGAGTGAGTTTGGTTTAACGCCACTTAACGGTATCGCACATGTATCACGGCGGGTCAGTCCAAACTGATGCTTGCCACACGAGCAAGCGTGGTGCTGGCATACGCATAAACGTCCGGGCGAATATGTAGATCGAACCAATGATAATAGGATTCGTGCACGCCCAAGGGGCGCAACTCTGCACAGCAATATGCCGCGCCCTTGGATGACTGGGCCACCCGTGAATCAAATACACGAATGCTCAAAGTAGTAACAGAAACAATATATATAAGAATATCTATTTGCAAGAAAACATGAACATATTGTGTGTTTATCGCGGTTTTTTCTTCACAAGGTTTCCGTTACATTTATATACATAAGAATGTGTGCATGTGTGCCACATGCAACTGTGGAGACAGATATATTGGAGAGTCTTCACGCCTCATAGCCACCAGAATAAAGGAACACGAGGCCTCTGTTGCCAAATCTGACATGAAATCTGTGCATTCAGAAGGCCTCATCAAAAGTCTTGACCGCCATATTTCCTGGCAACAAACCACAATACTCCTTACCAACATCAATCACTGTGAAAAGAGGAAACTTCAGGAAACTACTGGAATCCAAAGAAAGGAGCCAGCCATTAACAGAGACCATGGCGTCTACCTTTCACAGCGTGTACTCTACTGTTCTTTTATTACTACCATTAACCATAAATGGGCTTATTGATGACATTATTGTTATATTGTTACCATAGTCTACTCTTTGTTACCACACCCATCCCCCCCCCCCCCCCCCCCCCCCACCCACCGATCACTACACCTTCATCGACCTTAACTAGCTTTTATCCCAATGACCTGGTCTTTATAGTCATCTTTGTACCTTGTGTGTGTGTGTGTGTGTGTGCGTGCGTGTATGTGCGTGTGTGTGTGTGTGTGTGTGTGTGTGTGTGTGTGTGTGTGTGTGTGTGTGTGTGTGTGTGTGCGCGTGCGTGTGTGTGCGTGCGTGTGTGTGTGTTTGCGTGCGTGCGTGCGTGTGTATGTAAATATATATATATATATATATTTTAGATACACACAAAAGATAAAAAAAAATAATCTCATTTAAATGTGCCCATCTTCAAAAAGATAACGCCCTGTATATCAATTATATTTGTATAGCGAATGTCATTGTAAAGCCGCCAATGTGACGATGACGTCACATGTCCTTATGTCCCCGTGTACACGTCATAAACAGAAAGAAACAAAGTCACAACGATGTCAAAGTACTCTTCGTTACAAACGGTGTAGGAATCTACATCGAAACGTCGCTAAATGCAATAAACCAGAAGTGGTATGTCTTCTTATTTACTCATCAAGTTCAAACGGTTTGCCGTCGTGGTATAACGCTCCAACGCTTACCCATCATTCACCAGATGAAGGAGCAAGAAGTAGCCTTGAAACGTTGTTCCAAAAAATATAGGATTTGTTTTCCATAAAAAGTGTCAAGTATTCGCGTTCTAACTTTTTAATGTCGAAGACATAAAGATTATCGATTTCAACTTTGTTATTTGTCAATGAAAGGAAAGAATATAGGTGAGGTGGACTCGCATAAACATTTAGGAGTAGTATTACAAGAAGTTGTCCAGTAGCTGAACATATCAGTCACATTGTTAAGAAAGCTAGTCCTATTATTAATTGTTGAGGGGTTAAAAATACCGCTTGACCCGGAAACGCTGGAAACAATATAGTTATCTTTATTTTGATTGTACTCGATTGAAACTCCAATATATGGAATAATTATACACAGAACAGGAATTACTCTCAGAAAAAAACAATACGAGAACAATATCTGATGCAACATATGATGTGAGACACAGTAAACAAGATAAAGAAACTGGTCTACAGCCTCTCAAGGAAGTAAGATAAATCAAGAAACTATGTTTATACTAAACTATGCTCTGTATAATCTCATCTCGCGCAACATAGATGTAGATAACCATTACAATTTAAGAAATGGTATACAGTTACAAGATGTATTTTGCAAGACTTCGCTCTGCAGTAAGTCCTTTCTCCCAGCTTCTATCCGCATCTGGAATCTGTTCTTGGTGATGTTAAGCATTCTAGCCCTCACACTGGGTTTAAAAGGCTTTGAATACATCTTGATGAAGTGATCTTAATAGTCATAAATTGAAAGGCATATTTCAAATATTGTAGTGTGTCTACTTGTCCTACTTGTCTACTTGTCCTACTTGCCCTACTTGCCCTACTTGTCCTACTTGTCCTACTTGTCTACTTGTCCTACTTGTCCTACTTGCCCTACTTGTCCTACTTGTCCTACTTGTCCTACTTGTCTACTTGTCCTACTTGCCCTACTTGTCTACTTGTCCTACTGGTCCTACTGGTCCTACTTGTCCTACTTGTCCTACTTGTCTACTTGTCCTACTGGTCCTACTGGTCCTACTTGCCCTACTTGTCTACTTGTCCTACTTGTCTACTTGTCCTACTGGTCCTACTTGCCCTACTTGTCTACTTGCCCTACTTGTCTACTTGTCCTACTTGTCCTACTTGTCCTACTTGTCCTACTGGTCCTACTTGCCCTACTTGTCTACTTGTCCTACTGGTCCTACTTGTCCTACTTGTCTACTTGTCCTACTTGTCCTACTTGTCCTACTTGTCTACTTGTCCTACTGGTCCTACTTGTCCTACTTGTCCTACTTGTCTACTTGTCCTACTGGTCCTACTTGTCCTACTTGTCTACTTGTCCTACTGGTCCTACTTGTCCTACTTGCCCTACTTGTCTACTTGTCCTACTTGTCCTACTTGTCCTACTTGTCTACTTGTCCTACTTGCCCTACTTGTCTACTTGTCCTACTTGTCCTACTTGTCCTACTTGTCTACTTGTCCTACTGGTCCTACTTGTCCTACTTGTCTACTTGTCCTACTGGTCCTACTGGTCCTACTTGTCCTACTTGTCTACTTGTCCTACTGGTCCTACTGGTCCTACTTGCCCTACTTGTCTACTTGTCCTACTGGTCCTACTGGTCCTACTTGTCCTACTGGTCCTACTTGTCCTACTTGTCCTACTTGTCTACTTGTCCTACTTGTCCTACTTGTCCTACTTGTCCTACTTGTCCTACTTGCCCTACTTGTCTACTTGTCCTACTGGTCCTACTTGTCCTACTTGTCTACTTGTCCTACTGGTCCTACTGGTCCTACTTGCCCTACTTGTCTACTTGTCCTACTGGTCCTACTTGTCCTACTTGTCCTACTGGTCCTACTTGTCCTACTTGTCCTACTTGTCTACCTGTCCTACTTGTCCTACTTGCCCTACTTGTCTACTTGTCCTACTGGTCCTACTGGTCCTACTTGCCCTACTTGTCTACTTGTCCTACTGGTCCTACTTGTCCTACTTGTCCTACTGGTCCTACTTGTCCTACTTGTCCTACTTGTCTACTTGTCCTACTTGTCTACTTGTCCTACTGGTCCTACTGGTCCTACTTGCCCTACTTGTCCTACTTGTCTACTTGTCCTACTTGTCTACTTGTCCTACTGGTCCTACTTGTCCTACTTGTCCTACTTGTCTACTTGTCCTACTTGTCCTACTTGTCCTACTTGCCCTACTTGTCCTACTTGTCCTACTTGTCCTACTTGTCCTACTTGCCCTACTTGTCTACTTGTCCTACTGGTCCTACTTGTCTACTTGTCCTACTTGTCCTACTTGCCCTACTTGTCTACTTGTCCTACTGGTCCTACTTGTCTACTTGTCCTACTTGTCCTACTTGCCCTACTTGTCCTACTTGTCTACTTGTCCTACTTGTCTACTTGTCCTACTTGTCCTACTTGTCTACTTGTCCTACTTGTCCTACTTGTCCTACTTGCCCTACTTGTCCTACTTGTCCTACTTGCCCTACTTGTCCTACTTGTCCTACTTGTCCTACTTGCCCTACTTGCCCTACTTGTCTACTTGTCCTACTTGTCCTACTTGCCCTACTTGTCTACTTGTCCTACTTGTCCTACTTGCCCTACTTGTCCTACTTGTCCTACTTGTCCTACTTGTCCTACTTGCCCTACTTGCCCTACTTGTCCTACTTGTCCTACTTGTCCTACTTGCCCTACTTGTCTACTTGTCCTACTGGTCCTACTTGTCCTACTTGTCCTACCTATGGTAACAGTAGAAGCACCACGAACTACTACACACAGGGGTTTGATCTGAAAACAGTATTGTATGGTGACAGGAATTTAATAAGAGATGTCGACCACAACATACTTATATCTGTCCTTGACTTCATAGAAAATAATAACTGTGGTAGATTTGTACATTAAGTATGAATATATACTTATTATGCTGATAAGAATGTGACAGTCATTGTAACATGAGTGGTCTTCTTACTAATAGTATATAATGTGCATTGTTTCTTGACCTTAAAGTTGTTATGCCTGCACCAATGTAATTATGTAACAAGAAGCGGTATTTGATTAAGCCAGATTGGCCTGTTTACTGATCCCTTTCAAGTAAAGTTGAATCTTCTTTCCTGTATTTTTCATTGTCCTCTTATTGTTTCCATCTGTGTATGTTGAAACTACCTTTGTTATTCTTTCATTGGGTCGTTTTGGGACAGAAGCGAATATCATTATATGTCAACCATTTCAATGCGTTGTTTCAATGCAGGTGAGAATAGCTTAGTTTTAATATCAATTAGTGTTAACTATTCCATTTCCAGAAAGGTGTTACGATATGTTAGTTAGGTTTGATGCCGTTGGCAGGAATACATGGGTTTCTGCTATTAAGAATATGTTATATTCCCATGGCTTCGGACATGTGTGGGAAGTTCAAGGTGTGGTGATCCTGAATATTTTATACGTGAGTTTATACTGAGGGTTAAGGACTGTTATGCACAAACATGGTAGTCTGAAGTGTCTGGATGCTCGAAATGAGAACTGTATACATTATTTAAGAAACCATTTTCACTTGAGCTGTATCTATTAAATATATGATTAAAAGAAAAACGACGTATGCTTACCCTTTTACGTATTGGAGAACTGGGAATTATGCATAAAACAGGAAGGAGGGATGGCATCGATAATACACTTTCGTTTTATCCATTGTGCAAGTTAAGGGCAGTTGAAAACGAAATTCATTTTATTCTTGTTTGCTCTATTTATAACGATATTCGCTCAAAATATTTACCATATTTAGACTTTATTATTGATAATAATCCTAAAGATGTTAGAATGTTAATCTCTTCTGATGTAAACTGTCTTGAAAACTTAGCCAATTATGTTAAAGATGCTATCTGTCTTCGTTCTTCTTCCGGGGGCACGGGTGGCCCAGTCGTCTTAGGCGCCGCGATTCGCTGTGCAGAGTTGCGTCCTTTGGGCACGCCAGAAACCTAGGATTGTGGGTTCGAATCCCTGTTCGCACCTGCATCACTTCGGGCTTTCCTCCCACATTAAGCTGATACGTCGTGATATGACTGGAATACTGTTAAAAGCGGCGTTAAACCCAACTCACTCACTCACTCGTTCTTCTTCCCTGTAATATTATTTCATGCAGCACTTTTTGTCAAACTAAGTTGTATATATCTGTACGTGGCCCTGGGGCCTTATTACCGAATAAACTGATTGATTGATTGATTGATTGATTTCATATTTAATACGGATTTTCCGTACACTTCCTAGTAACTTTATCAATAAATGTGAGGTATTTGATTATTTCAGCGCGAGGTTTCAGTACGGATGCTAGTGACCTTATCAATGAATGTCAACTACTTGTATATTTCAGCGCGAGGTTTCAATACGGATGCTAGAACCTTTATCAATGAATGTCAACTATTTGTTTATTTCAGCGCGAGGTTTCAATACGGATGCTAGTAACTTTATCAATAAATGTGAGGTATTTGATTATTTCAGTGCGATGTTTCAATACGAATTCTAGTACCTTTATCAATGAATGTCAACTACTTGTTTATTTCAGCGCGAGGTTTCAATACGGATGCTAGTACCTTTATCAATGAATGTCAAGTATTTGTTTATTTCAGCGCGAGGTTTCAATACGAATGCTAGTACCTTTATCAATGAATGTCAACTATTTGTTTATTTCAGCGCGAGGTTTCAGAACGGATGCTAGTAGCTTTATCAATGAATGTCAACTATTTGTTTATTTCAGCGCGAGGTTTCAGAACGGATGCTAGTAGCTTTATCAATGAATGTCAACTATTTGTTTATTTCAGCGCGAGGTTTCAATACAGATGCTAGTACCTTTGTCAATGGATGTTAACAACTTGTTTATCTCAGCGCGAGGTTTCAGTACGGATGCTATTACCTTTACACTGATAAACTAATAAACGTCAACTACTGTGTTGCTATTGCAAAGCGCCGTTTCGGTACAGATGCTAGACTATTTTAAGTACAGCAAACAGGTAAACGTATTACGTTCGGTAACGAAACGTCGCAGTGAAAGAAAAAAATCAATAGTAAACATTCACAAATCAAACATGCTTTTTGTTCTGTAGCTCACCTGGCCACGACAGCGAGATATCGAAACTGCATGTTATTACTCGATCATTTTTTGTACAAATCCTTATTAATTGTTATATAAACCAATCGATGAGTGGGGTATCCATGAAAAACTGCGGCATGTTATCACAGTGGGCTAGCACTATTAAACGGCATTAGTGCGGACGAGTACAAGCAACCACACACGCACACACGCACGCACGTATGTACGCACACACACGCACACATGCACACGAAAATATAAGTGCATTAAGTTTGATCGCGACTTTAAAGGGACATTTAAGTCAAAACGATATTGCGATTTTGTTACCTATTTCAATTTTTCGAGATGCATTTAGTCAATTTCCGAGAGAGAGAAATTGATAATATTCGTAGAAAGTATTTAAATTTCCAAGAGAAAGTGCTGAAATCACACGCTCCGTAATCGGCTTCCAAAACAAACCTATCACGGGCGCGGCCTAAAGTTTCCAACGCAGCGGTAACACATAATACATATACTGTTCTGCTATTTCTGTTCATCCCGAAAAATAACAACATTGCATACATTGTTGAATGTGTGAAACGACCTTTTATTTTGGCATTGTGAATAATAACAATAACAATTAACAATCGGTAACTAGTGTTTTATTTCTAACGACCCGTTTGTGTAACAAACCACCAGCTGCCTTCAGTCCTATTCCTCAAAGTAAATGCCTGCCAGGGATATATCCCCTGAACAAAACCACTGAAGGCATCGTCAATGTTATTACTAATAGGGAATAACGTGCCATAAGTTTAGGACACAATAATCAAATGGATGAGCAGAGAGAAAAAGCGCCGTAATGTATTAAAAAGTCCGAGGCGGAAGCAGGCATCGAACCAGTCGTCATGATCGTTGAAATTGCGCAGCGCGTCAAACACCGGGAATAGGTTTTGACCCCAGTAAGAGGAATCCCTTCAGTGGTGGATTTTTTCGTTTGGAGGAAATTTTCGCCTGACGTTTTTTATCATGGTCTGTTTTACGCTATTTCCGTTTTACAAATTAAATTTTGGTCAAGCTTTTGTGATTAAGTATGTCCGAAAGTATTACAATCTACAAAGCTGCTATGTTGTCTTTACTTTAAGCCCCATTTCATATCGCCTCACCTCTTTTCTTCCGAAATTGCCACACCGAGATTCGTGAACATGTATTTTGTCCTAATGGTTATAAATTTTGTTTGAAATCATTATGTTTTAGTATTATGGTTTAGTCCTTAGATTCAATACTAACTTCAACTTCTGTTCTTTGTTGGGGCGGTGGGGTAGCCTAGTGGTTAAAGCGTTCGCTCGTCACGCCGAAGACCCGAGTTCGAATCCCCACATGGGTATAATTTGTGAAACCCATTTCTGGTGTCCCCCGCCGTGATATTGATGGAATATTGCCAAAAAGCGGCGTAAAACCATACTCACTCACTCTGTTCTTCTTGACACTCTAAGCTGTTGATTGCAGACCCATGAGAGCTACAAGGCAATGGCGCTAGTTTCATTCACAGTCTCCAGATACAAGGACACAATCAACATATCGGCAACCATATTTTCTTCAGGTTCTGAATGTGAAAGTCTAAATCCAGGAATATTACACGTATTAATACCAGCCGAGGAACGGTATTTAGGAGTCATCTAATAGGAAAAGCCCAGCATTAGTTTTTTAACGTAGGAAAGCTCTCCAGATCCTGTATAAAACCAGCTGACAAAAACACCCAGTCTCTGATTGCCCGTCGTAAACCGTGTCCTCATCTGACTTTTTCTGATAACGTACAGCGGCTGTAAAGTGGTGAAGATGAAAACTCACTTTCTGTTTTCTCCTGGGTCTTGTTTTCTACATTGAGTAATGTCCCCAGCATCGGCACTGTATTACGCTTCAATCAATATTAGACTATATTCAACATATGAATCGATATCTCTAATCAGGGAGGATTCAGTTAGGATTAATGACAATTTTTTTGGTACACTTGGAAATAAACGCTGAATATTGTCAACAAGCAACTGGCGGATTGGAAAATGTTTTATTTGTGACGGGATGGTTTTCCAAAGATATTCACCTGGTGTGATATGAGTGCGTGAATCGAACATTAAAGCCACATTATCACGCAGCGACAGATCATTGTACAATTATGCTTCTGACTTATCTGTTCCTAACACAACTGAGCACGATTCTAAAACAGAAATTGTTTACATTAAACAGATCAATAGCCTGTCAGCTCAGGAATTTTACATTAGCGCTCACTGATATAGTAATCAGACATTTTGAAAGATATTTATTAATGAACTCACAACAATGAAGTGAAAGGACGGGTTTAAAGTGAGAAAATCAGATGAGCGGTCACAGCTTTAAACACAAAGTCCCACAGTGTCAGGTTACAAACACATATTGAAAAAATGATAATAAAAGCATAGCGATGTAATTAACATCCGGTTATAAATTCGTGGAAAATAAATGTAAAATAAATACGTGTGTTGTACACATGTATGAGAATTAATGTCAAACATGTGCAGCTTTCATATTTTGTTCCGTCTCCGGCCCCGCCATACAGCATACCTCACCCCCTTTGTCCTTCCACGCCCGCACCAACTACCCACGGAGTTTATTTTCCTAACCCCCATGTGTATGCAGTCGCCATACCACCCCCACATGTGTGCACCTGCCGCGGGGGTGATCTCTGTAGAATGTATAGGCAATCATGTACCTATTAGCGTGCATGCCGTGGTAAGTAAGCCAGGAACAGTTTGCTGTTTCTCTGTAATGTCGGGAACGTGGTCTGAGAGAGTAATGTTTTGTGATTGGTTTAAATACAGGACTGGAATGGGTCAACGTAAAAACAACTCACTAGGGTTCATTTGACTGAAATTGTGAAGACTATCGGTACGGGCAGCGGGTTCGAGGGAAATGTTTTGTGTAAGTACACGGTGAAATCATGTTGTGACCTTGGACGAAAATGACCAACAGAGCCTTGTGTTAATGAGCGATCTTAGTGCAACGGCTGTCCTTAAACCTATGAACGATTTAACCCTCAGATCACTTTGTGAAACAGTGCCATCTTTACACATGAAAACAAAATAAACGACGGGCCAAAAGAAAGTATACACCCCTGTTTGATGGTAGCGAAAATAAAACAAACAAGAAATTGTTATCCGATAGTGATGTATTTGATAAGGGTATCATCCTTGTGTTTTGGACCTTAAGTCTTTAGGAGACTCTTTTCAGCCAAGTAACATTTAGATAGTGTTTGATCACATCCAGTTTTGAAGTGTAGACTTTATAATACTTTCTGACGTTTTAGTTATACAGGTATATGTAACACATAATAACCACATGATCTATTGATGTTATAATTTCGGCGACACAACTTAAAACACAAATTAGGGACAATTTGTATGACATCCTTGCGATGGATACAAACAACCTTTCATAAGAAACAAACACAAATGTTTTATTAATCTGGGGTACGGGTGGGAAGGGGGTGTGGGTAGTAGTGGAAGCGACAATAATATCTTGGCACAACTATTTTCAGAACCCTCTGAAAGACCTGAGGATGGAAGTTATCAATTTGTTTTTCAATTATTATACCCCACCCTCCCCCGACATGAAAGTTGGTCCTTATGTCGTCATCTGCCTAAAAAATACTGATTTATGAAAATATTGTATGATTTTGTCTCTGGAGTGACTGGTTCAGACCGAAGCATTCACAGGTCTGCATCATATAGCTTGAATAGTATGACTGCGGCGTTAAACACCATACACACTTAACCGTCACATATCGTCATCACTTGTGCCTGCGACTGTTGCCAGTATGAGCTCCTGCACAATCAGCACCCTGTTCTGACGCTTCTTTGTATCGGTTTATTCGTTTTACCTAGGCTTATCACCCTGAAGCCCATTAGCATCTCACCACGCCTTGCCCGCCAGACTTTCTATAGAGGTGTGTCACTAATGGGCGACCAACAAGTCACCAAATATTCCAAATTGCTGCTGAATTATTAAATTTTACAAGCGTCCTTCGTCAGGTCTTCCCACAGGTCAGTAGCTCTCGGGTCCAGCTGTTGTCTCGCGAGAAAACACAAGAGGCTTGCAGGGTACCGTTAGATTCATGCAGATAGGGTTGTACTGAAGACAAGGATAGGGTGGGGTGGGGAACGGGTATGGTGACCAGCTATCAGATAAAGGTGGGTTCATGTAGAAACGAGTACAGAGATGTTAATTCGGGGTGTGGAGTGCCTGGGAAATAGGTATAGTGTGGAGATCAGATATCACCTTGATACAGATTGGGATGGGGGTGAACAGGTATAGAGATTATATATGTGGAGGTAAAGGAAGCGGACAAGGGGCGAAGACCAGATTCGAGCAAGGCAAAACTGGGGTTGTATTTGAAGCGGGTATAGAAATAAGACAGCATCTGGGTAACGGTGGGGAATGGAGTGGAATACTTTGGGGAGTGGGTCTAGAGATCAGATACCAGGTAAAGGTTGGGGTGGAATACGTTGGGAGGTGGGTGTAGAGATCAGATACCAGGCAGGTGAAGGCTGGGGTGGAATACGTTGGGAGGTGGGTGTAGAGATCAGATACCAGGCAGGTGAAGGCTGGGGTGGAATACGTTGGGAGGTGGGTGTAGAGATCAGATACCAGGTAAAGGTTGGGGTGGAATACGTTTGGAGGTGGATGTAGAGATCAGATACCAGGCAGGTAAAGGTTGGGGTGGAATACGTTTGGAGGTGGATGTAGAGATCAGATACCAGGCAGGTAAAGGTTGGGGTCGAATACGTTGGGAAGTGGGTGTAGAGATCAGATACCAGGCAGGTGAAGGTTGGGGTAGAATACGTTGGGAGGTGGGTGTAGAGATCAGATACCAGGCAGGTAAAGGTTGGGGTGGAATACGTTGGGAAGTGGGTGTAGAGATCAGATACCAGGTAAAGGTTGGGGTGGAATACGTTGGGAAGTGGGTGTAGAGATCAGATACCAGGCAGGTGAAGGCTGGGGTGGAATACGTTGGGAGTTGGGTGTAGAGATCAGATACCAGGTAAAGGTTGGGGTGGAATACGTTGGGAAGTGGGTGTAGAGATCAGATACCAGGCAGGTGAAGGCTGGGGTGGAATACGTTGGGAGGTGGGTGTAGAGATCAGATACCAGGCAGGTGAAGGCTGGGGTGGAATACGTTGGGAGGTGGGTGTAGAGATCAGATACCAGGTAAAGGTTGGGGTGAAATACGTTTGGAGGTGGATGTAGAGATCAGATACCAGGCAGGTAAAGGTTGGGGTGGAATACGTTTGGAGGTGCATGTAGACATCAGATACCAGGCAGGTAAAGGTTGGGGTGGAATACATTGGGAAGTGGGTGTAGAGATCAGATACCAGGCAGGTGAAGGTTGGGGTAGAATACGTTGGGAGGTGGGTGTAGAGATCAGATACCAGGCAGGTAAAGGTTGGGGTGGAATACGTTGGGAGTTGGGTGTAGAGATCAGATACCAGGTAAAGGTTGGGGTGGAATACGTTGGGAAGTGGGTGTAGAGATCAGATACCAGGCAGGTGAAGGCTGGGGTGGAATACGTTGGGAGGTGGGTGTAGAGATCAGATACCAGGTAAAGGTTGGGGTGGAATACGTTGGGAAGTGGGTGTAGAGATCAGATACCAGGCAGGTGAAGGCTGGGGTGGAATACGTTGGGAGGTGGGTGTAGAGATCAGATACCAGGTAAAGGTTGGGTTGGAATACGTTGGGGGGTGGGTGTAGAGATCAGATACCAGGTAAAGGTTGGGGTGGAATACGTTGGGAGGTGGGTGTAGAGATCAGATACCAGGCAGGTAAAGGTTGGGGTAGAATACGTTGGGAGGTGGGTGTAGAGATCAGATACCAGGTAAAGGTTGGGGTGGAATACGTTGGGAAGTGGGTGTAGAGATCAGATACCAGGCAGGTAAAGGTTGGGGTAGAATACGTTGGGAGGTGGGTGTAGAGATCAGATACCAGGTAAAGGTTGGGGTGGAATACGTTGGGAAGTGGGTGTAGAGATCAGATACCAGGCAGGTGAAGGCTGGGGTGGAATACGTTGGGAGGTGGGTGTAGAGATCAGATACCAGGTAAAGGTTGGGGTGGAATACGTTGGGAGGTGGGTGTAGAGATCAGATACCAGGCAGGTGAAGGCTGGGGTGGAATATGTTGGGAGGTGGGTGTAGAGATCAGATACCAGGTAAAGGTTGGGGTGGAATACGTTTGGAGGTGGGTGTAGAGATCAGATACCAGGCAGGTAAAGGTTGGGGTGGAATACGGTGGGTGTAGAGATCAGATACCAGGCAGGTGAAGGTTGGGGTGGAATACGTTGGGAGGTGGGTGTAGAGATCAGATACCAGGCAGGTAAAGGTTGGGGTGGAATACGTTGGGTGTAGAGATCAGATACCAGGCAGGTGAAGGTTGGGGTGGAATATGTTGGGAGGTGGGTGTAGAGATCAGATACCAGGCAGGTAAAGGTTGGGGTGGAATACGGTGGGTGTAGAGATCAGATACCAGGCAGGTGAAGGTTGGGGTGGAATACGTTGGGAGGTGGGTGTAGAGATCAGATACCAGGCAGGTAAAGGTTGGGGTGGAATACGTTTGGAGGTGGGTGTAGAGATCAGATACCAGGCAGGTGAAGGTTGGGGTGGAATATGTTGGGAGGTGGGTGTAGAGATCAGATACCAGGCAGGTAAAGGTTGGGGTGGAATACGGTGGGTGTAGAGATCAGATACCAGGCAGGTGAAGGCTGGGGTGGAATATGTTGGGAGGTGGGTGTAGAGATCAGATACCAGGTAAAGGTTGGGGTGGAATATGTTGGGAGGTGGGTGTAGAGATCAGATACCAGGCAGGTAAAGGTTGGGGTGGAATACGTTGGGAAGTGGGTGTAGAGATCAGATACCAGGCAGGTAAAGGTTGGGGTGGAATATGTTGGGTGTAGAGATCAGATACCAGGCAGGTGAAGGTTGGGGTGGAATACGTTGGGAGGTGGGTGTAGAGATCAGATACCAGGCAGGTAAAGGTTGGGGTGGAATATGTTGGGAAGTGGGTGTAGAGATCAGATACCAGGCAGGTGAAGGTTGGTGTGGAATGCGTTGGGAAGTGGGTGTAGAGATCAGATACAAGTGAGAGATTGGTTCTTTATGCCTGTGGAGATAAGACAACAGATAGGTGCGGGGATGTGTGTGGGAAGGCATGGTACAGAAAGAATGAAAGAATATATTTTTGAGGATATTGACAGTAAACGTAGGAGGGCATTACGACATAATGATTGAATCCCCCGTCTCGTAAGTATGTCCTCTCGGCTCATTGAAACTATTTCTGCTGTGTGCCTTAGGGGCGCTTATAACCTTTACGTTAATGAGGGTCTCCTCACAAAAAGTTACACTTCGTATTTGTGTATAAGTATTCACGTCTGTGGCCTGAATATTAACAGAGGAAGAAACTTCACGCGTCAGTGACCTAGCTGGATGTCTTCAGAGGAAGAAGCTTAGCGTCTTTCAGTGGCCTCAATATGTACAGAGGAAGAAGATCCACGCCTGTCAGCAAACTCAATATGCAGGGAGAAAGAAGCTCAAAGCTGTCAGTGACCTCATTATTCCCACAAGAAGAAACTCCACACATGTCAGCGACCTCAATATGCACGGAGGAAGACGATCTGCGTGTGTCAGTGACCTCAATGTATACTGAGGAAGAACCTCCACGTCTGTCAGCGACCTCAAAGTGTACAGAGAAAAATATCCATGCCTGTCAGTGACCTCAATATGTACAGAGAAAGAAGATCCACGCTTGTCAGTGGCCTCAATATGCACACAGAAAGAGGATCCACGCTTGTCAGCAACGTCAATATGCAGAGAAAAAGAAGATCCACGCTTGTCAGCAACCTCAATATGCACGAAGAAAGAAGAGCCACGATTGTCAGTGGCCTCAAGATGCACGGAGAAAGAAGATCCACGCTTGTCAGTGGCCTCAATATGCAGAGAGAAAGAAGATCCACGCTTGTCAGTGGCCTCAATATGCACGGAGAAAAAAGATCCACGCTTGTCAGTGGCCTCAAGATGCACGGAGAAAGAAGATCCACGCTTGTCAGTGGCCTCAATATGTACAGAGAAAGAAGTTCCACGCCTGTCCATGGCCTCAATATGCAGAGAGAAAGAAGATCCACGCTTGTCAGTGGCCTCAATATGTACACAGGAAGAGGATCCACGCTTGTCAGCAACCTCAATATGCACGAAGAAAGAAGATCCACGCTTAAAAGTAGCGTCAATATGCACAGAGAAAGAAAATCTACGCCTGTCAGCAACCTCAATATGCATGAAGAAAGAGGATCTACGACTGTCAGTGGCCTCAATATACCAAGAAGAAGAAGCTAGGGTCCATATTTGGAGGGAAGAGACAATGTGGTGTTAACGAAGGAAAGGTTCAGATTGTGGGGGAAGCGCAGGTTTAAGTAACTGTTACCTTCAATACGGTTTCAGCAGTATGAAAATGTGACAATATATATTTGGAAATGATACAGGGGATTTTAGTTTCGGTATTTTTTTCAAAAGAAGCAATATTTTGTTTTTTAAATGCGTATAGACAATAACATATGATGGTGGGGTGATAAGTGATTGGACAGCTAAAGGTCATTCTTAATTTAACATTTGAAACTTCACGCTGCGATTTCAGTTCCGAAATTCATCTAAGCGCGGTTAAATGTACCGGTAACCGAGCTCTACATTGAAAACATATTAATATGTATATCTCCTTAATGTACTCCATCTATCAGTTATGAGATCGATGACCCATCTAGATCAAGCTTCAAGAACTCAAAGAGTATGGTTAAAGCTTGTTCGCATACGTCACCACTCGCCCCTTTCCGTAACCTGCAAGAAGACTCGTCCCCCTCTCGATGAATGTTATGTGCGAAAATACGACAAGCCAATCAGAATGCGCGTATGATTTCGAGTTCTTTGTCAAATAATCCCTCAGAAATAATTTTTGATTTTACATATGTCTTGTATCTAAAAATATACCAAAGACACAGTTAAATGTGTTCAATCATAATGTATAATTCCGCACGTCCCGATACCCTTAAAATTGCATCAGCAAAATATATATTATATGGGGAAATATATGTGCACCATTACGCAACGAGTTGACAATTGTTTTAGGTATGCCCGTTTGCGCTAAGACGGAACCTAGTCGCAAAAATGGCCATGAGAGGAATACCACGAGTTGGTCACGAATGAGCTTGTTCGGTCTCTCCACCATTGATGCCATGTGGCGTGACGCTCTCAGTTGCCTCAGATGAACTAGAGTCAAGCGTAATAGTTAGTTCACAAGCAATGCCAAATCTTCAGACATATTATGAAATAAATATAGACTAACCAGTCTCTTTTATCCTCCGAAACAGATTCCTTTGGGCGTAAAAGACAAAGTAGTGGTGAAAATTATATGAATGGATTACTGGAAATCAGTGGTGAAACCAGGTGTTCGCGAAAAGGGAATGTCGCCATGTTCCAAGGGTAGATTCCATCTTAGGCCTTCACAGTGTGTATATACAGTGATAAATTGGACAAAATATAAAAGGTTTTATTTTTTATTTCACATCGACGTATAGGTAGGATAAAACGTAAAAAGTTTATTTTTTGTTTCACTTCGCTATATATAGGCAGGACAAACGTTGTGAAAAGTTTCTTTTGTTTTTTTATCTTACATCCAAAACGCTTTTACATGATAGAATCGGAAGATTGGACTAATAAAAAGGGTGGCATAAGAAGTGGTATTGTCATGACCCGGCCCCTCTTGATTCATTGTGGGCAACTTAGAAACACATGGCAAAGGGTCAACGGGGGATTGTTTTCTTTTAGGTCGCCGCTGGAAAACGGTCAACGGGAGAAAAAGCTCTGCATCAACGCTTTGCGAAGAACATGGAATTAACGCTCACTGCAACTGTTCGTGTTTGGAGTGAACGCTTGATAAAAATGTCCAGGAGTCGATTAAATTCTTTTTCAAGAATACGGATGGATCCAAATGTGGAGGGCTTTGAATTAAATTGGATTGACTTAGATCGTACGGGTTGCTTCGGGTGAGTGTGCGAGTTTGGAAAACAGTATTTCAGTGATACCAGATGGGCCAGCTGGATGTGGGAAGAAAGTCCGACAAATGCAAGTGTTTGGTGAAACCCACGACCATGGTGCTGACAAATGCAGAAAACAATTATGGCGAATCTGGGATTTGAACCAACGTTCGTAGCTTTCTGAAATTGCGACGCATTAGACGACGGCGCCACTCGTGCCCCTTTAGGTTGTTTTGAATTGCTTTCGATTGTGTGTGTATAGAAAAAGAATAAACGAAATTTGGAAAAATGATATATTACTGGTTTGGTTTGAAAGTTTTTCTTTTATCCATTTTGGTCAGCGATTTGATCGAGCAATATACGATGTAAATATACTCTATATAAGCTCGGTAAGCTTAGCCTTCTGGTCCTGACGATGCCAAAGGGTTATGGTCTTTTATGTGTCTGTACCGTTGATGTATACGTTTGTAGAATCATATTCTGGAACCCTTATCCTGAAGACAGCGTAAGGGTGTTCCTGTTGCAATTTGGACGTTCAACTCATAGACGCGTAACACATGTGCACTTATGAAACACATGTAGCTTTAAGGTATAGAGAGACAGCAGGCAATCCATCCACACATCTCGGCCCTCTTGATGTCTCCATGCTGTGTGTTGATGCCAATCAGGGCTTCAGTTCTTGGGCTATTATGAAGAAATCTACTTTTGTTACCCCCCGGAGACCCCAAATCTTTCCTAAACCGATTGGGAAGCCTAGCTGTGTCTAGACTCTGCTTTGGCATCTTTGTGTATTGAGTAGCACATATAAACTATTAGTAGATATTGCGGATCTATTTATTTATACGTTTCTTGTTAGATAGGATGTAATTCTAAGCCTTTCCGATCAGGGAATTACCTGGGTATGGGACGCATGGTAACTACTGGAGACACCGACCTTCGCCATATTGATGTATTAGATATGATTAATAATGGTAAATAGGAATTGGTCCCCAAAACCGCTCTATCTGTTGATTTTCCATGATTGCTTGTATGTATATTGATAATTTGAGTGACAACAAGCATATTGATTGACATCCATGCCGACGGGACTCTTCTCGTAATTCTTTCTGGAAGGACAACTTTAGAAGGTATCTTGCTTCTTGGGAAGCTTCAGTTTCACGTGGCTGTGGGAGCGTACATCTGGATGCGGAAGGTTATTTGATTCTGTTTGGTAGATAATAGGTGACTTGTATTGAGCCGTCCCCCACGACGACGGCAACATCATCACCGCATCACACCAATTTCCTGATTAGCAGATGTGTTCACGCCGATACCACTGTAGTACAGATGAAGCTGTTGATGATGTGAAAGACAGTGGAATTAGACCAGAAGAGTTCGTCACACGTTGATCATTGCTGTATCCGATACATTATCACGTGGTCATATACAAGGAGAGCAACCCGATAGCGTCACGTGGTCAGCTATAAAACTCGTCATGTTTCTGTCTCCTATATGAATGGAGCCTGAGGAGCACCTGTGATCATGTAGCTTTTGTGCTGTTTTTTTACATCAAGTTGTATTTTTCGAGTTACATCGCAGCTTGGTGGCTCAAATGACCGTTAAGGAAATCGGCGTTTAAAAATGCATCCTCGATTATCATGTGTGCTATATCTCCTTTCTGTTGCCCGGTCGCGTCATACAAAAGGCGTTAAAAGATGGTACTTGTTGTTACCCTGCCTGGCGCTGGGTATTAAGAGGCTGAAATAGGGACTGGCCGGCTCGGAGTGCGTATACTGTGTCTGATTAGGGTATTCATGTTAAACTGCGACACACGCACGCACGCACGCACGCACGTATATATCATTAATAAAAGTGCAAATAATATTGCACGCGACGTTAAACCCCATTTCACCTCCCCTCACCATTCTATTCTGATACTCGTGGGGGAGTGGGGGATGGGGGTGGGGGCTTTGCACAGTTGCGTCCCTTGGACACGCAAGATAATGACTGTGAGTTCTCAGACCTGTGGCAAATGCTAACTTCGAGGTACAAAATTCTGTAGTAAAGTCAAAGTTGGGACCGAGACCAAGGTTCGAAAAAAGCGCTATGCACTTTGTTATCTCGAATTCCGAGATAAGCGGTCAAATTTATATGTATTTGTACGTGACAACCTCGAAACACAATCAGGTCGAACCGGGATTCGCACTCACGATAATAGATTTCTGGCTTGGAGCTCGGCATTAAGTGTAACTTAAACATGGACTGGTCAGCTAGGAGTAAGCGTACTGTGTCTGAATGCGGGATTCATGTTGAACTACGGCATGGTATCTCAGTGGGCTAGCACAATAAAACTTGCATTCGTCCGGAGCCATACACACGTGCATGCGCCTCGCTATAGAAGTGTAATAATCTAAAAGGCGACATTACACCCCATTTCAAGCACCCCCTCCCCACCCCAATTAATGGTCAAAGGATTATTTTATATTCATTTACGATATATGCCGTATACCGATTAAAAGTTTAATAATATGTGCACCGTTTAGCCGGTGTTTTGAGTAAGTGGAATCTTTAAGTAGTACAAACGATGCATGCACGGGCCATAGATACAATGTATACACTCAAGCTCCTAGTTAGTTCCATTCTGATAACAAACTACTTTACCCCAGTAACGGTAAAACAGCGACTGAATCACAGGCTTGGTTTCTGCTTAAACTGGGTTATCGCAATTGCGGATGTAATTTAGGAGTTTTATATACGTGTACCGAATCAGTCGGTGTGACGTCATTCCACATTATACTGAAATTGTGGCCTAGCTTTTTCCCTCGTGTTTAAACCTGACCTAACCCTAAAGCAGTTTCGTTTATGTTAATCTTCTGCGGTGTTTAACCGTACATTTAGGCCACTAAGATTTGACTTACATGTCAGGAAACGTTTCGATACATACTCACCGACAAATGAAACGCGAATACCATACATGTTGGTAAATATTTGAAGAATTACTCATATTCAAGAGATATAAGATTGGCTCGATGCACAAACGAACATACTGTTATGTTGCGTGAACCGACGCTCAAGAACACATCACATGTGACGTCATTGATCCACACTGACGAGATGCAGACAGTCGATTAAAAAATCCAGACCAGGGCCCACTTGCACAAAGCGATCTTAGTGCTAAGATGATCGTAACTCCCATACTTTAACATATGCTTACAATAATCGTAGCGCTAAGATCGCTTTGTGCAAGTGGGCCCAGGTCCGGACCAGGGCCCGTTAACGTTCCACACTGCAGTCTTAGGACTAACACGGTCTAACTGCTATACTTTAACATAGACGTACGACATTCGTGGCGCTATGATCACTTTGTGGAACAGGGCCTTGGGTTAAAAGTAAATCCCAGCTCTCTAGTATTTGTCGTAAGAGGCTACCGAATTGATGCTGGTGGTCAGGCTCAGTGATGGCGTGTCATCATATCCAATGATATTAATCTCTGAAAGCACGAGGATAAAATTACATTTTAATTAATTTCCATTCACAATGGTTTGGGGGAAAATCTCGTATATCGTTATGAAAGTCACGGCCATTAAGATATTCCAAGAAGTGTGAGTTCCTGTGGTATGTGACTCTATGGCGGTGTCTGCCATAGCCCCATTGAGATTTTCAGGTTGGAATTAGTCCCAGAAACCTAGGAGTATCGTGAGAGGTGAGGTGGGGTGAGGTGAGGTGATTGTGGGGTCGGGGTGGTGGGTGGTGGGGGGTGAGGTGAGGTGAGGTGAGGTGAGGTGAGGTGAGGTGGGGTGAGGTGAGGTGAAATGGGGTTTAACGTCACGTCCAAGTTTATTGCACCTATATAGCGACGTGCATGCACGTGTGTGCGTGGCTGCTTGTACAAGTCCGGGCTGATACCGATTTATAGTGCTAGCCAAATGAGATACGTAATGTGACCCTAAGGGTTTTTACCTTTAGTGAGTGAGTGAGTTTGGTTTAACGCCGCCTTTAACAGTATTCCAGTTATATCATGGCGTCTCAGCTTAATGTGGGAGGAAAGCCCGAAGTGATGCAAGTGAAACCCAAAAGCACGAGTATGGTGCTGACAAACCTAGAAACATAATCGGGGCGGACTGGAATCGAACCCACAATCATAGGTTTCTGGCGTGCCCAAGGGACGCAAATCTGCACTGTGAATCGCGGCGCCTAAGAAGACTGGGCCACCCGTGCCCCCCGTCTGTTTTTACCTTTGACATATCGAATACTATTAGTATCACAACATCTCCAAGCAATCTGTTACTTAAGGTTCTCAAATTGGGCACTCCGGATAGGCTGGGTGGTACATTAACTTGACTGGACACCAGATATCCCTAATTAGTAAAGGTCAAATTGGATACGCCTTCATTGTTGTTTTATAATTGTATCAAACATCTTTACAGATGTACAATATAGAGTCGTAAAGAAATCAGTTTTTAAACAATTTACTCTTCAAACGGGGTGAGGTGAAGTAAAATGTGGGTTAATGTCGCGTCCAAGATCATTGCACTTTTATGTCGACGTGCATGCACGTGTGTGTGTGTGTGTGTGTGTGTGTGTGTGTGTGTGTGTGTGTGTGTGTGTGTGTGTGTGTGTGTGTGTGTGTGTGTGTGTGTGTGTGTGTGTGAGTCCTGACTGATGCCGATTTATAGTGCTGGTCCACTGAGATACCATGCCGCAGTTTAACATGAATACCTAATTCAGACACAGAATACTGACTCCGAGCCGACCAGTTCTTGTCTTAGCCGCTTTATATCGAGCGCCTGACAGGGTAACAACAAGTACCATCTTTTAACGTCGTTTGGTATGACGCGGCTTGGGATCGAACCCCGGACCTTCCGCTCTCCTGGCGGATGCTCTACCACTACACCACGGAGGCGGTCTCGTGAGAGGCGATCTTGTTGATTTGATGGTCTGGCTCGTTGATTTCGGATCTGGGAGCCCCAACGGTCATAACATTCACCCCTGATGGACTATTGCTGAGCGAGGCCTTAAACGACCAAAGTGATTAAGACATACTTCCCAAACATGTCAGCTAAGCGCTTCCGTACATTTTATTAGCATCAATTGCCGGACTGTAGGGTGTCTAGATTGACGAGATGCAGACAAACCAGGATTCAATTTCATTGTACTTTTGATACATCTACATCCCTGATACCTTGTGTTCATTTACCAAAGCCAATTTATGGTGTCCCCTGCTGTGATGTGGCTGGAATATTGCTAAAGGCGGCGTAAAATCCAACTCACTCACTCATTTGCCAAAGCGAAAACCCATCATTTCCCTCCACGAATCCATCCTGTCCCTCCACTGAGCGGAAAAAGTCCGACGCCTCATCTAGTTGGGGTGATTTATATTCCTAATGACAGTTGCTGTATCCATCTAACAGTCAAACGCCACACATACCTCCTTCGTGCTCTGCCACTTACTACGGACTAAATATAGCCGAGCAGGATTTCATCTGGATAGTCCTTTAATTCCTTGCACAGATTGAATTCGTAAAATCGTGACGCCGAGTTTGTGAAAACACTTTCCGAAGCAAGTCCTGAAATAAACATCACGTAATAGCCATTCAGGAAACAAGACCAATCTAAATTTGACAACGTTAACAATAATAAACCCGGGTACCATCTATTCCATACATAAAACTAAATTATTAAAAATGTTTTCTATATCCCCATGAAATCTCTTTAGTGCTTTCAATTTATTTCGAAATTTGGTTTGACTCACCCTTCTCATGCAAATTACTGGTTTCCCCCTCATATCGTGTTTAAACGCGAATGTCTCTGAAGCTGTGGGGTTTACCGTGTGCACGTACAACAAAGTCCAATGCTACCACCACCAAAGGTATTTTGTATTATCTCGTTCTGTTAAAGAGTACGCCATACTGGGAAAAGACTCTTAAACCATGAATAAAACATATTCCTACAAAGGTCGTGCACCAGGGGAACCCAAAACGACTGTAGTGTTCTTACGAATACGCTGACTCATAAACACCATTTAAGATAAAACGGAAAAGATTAACATTTTTCTGTCTCGGTCTTTCTGTACAGGATGTCTATACGATTGCCGTAACACTTAATATGGGCTTTGATCAAACAGATATTCATATTAACGAATGCATCGCCCGGTCGCTGTGAGATCCTAGCCACTCAGTGTTTGAAATTCCGACCATCCTACTCAGTTGTCCTTAACGCTGAGGAGAAAGTTGCCCCCCAGAACGTTGCGTTCTACTTGACGGAGTCGTTGCGTGGACGGCGTATTTACCTGCCGTCGTGGCAGTAAGGGGACAGGTAATCCTACCTGCACGAATTGCTGGCAGTTCTAATTGATCTAAATTGATCACCTGACATCGGATATCCATCAGTCGCGTGTAAACACAGTCCTCCGTGGAACAGATGATATGCAAACATAACGAGCGAGTTGCGTTACGTTAACGTCGACGTAGCAGAAGCATTCATGTTTGTATACGATTCCGACAGCCTATTGAATGAACAGGCATTTACCTGAACACGTCATGTTTACGACAACAGATGTCAGTTTGGAAACCAAACCATATTACGCCACGTACCGTAATGTTTCGGCAGTGTAGTGTTCAACATTTGATAGGAATATGCCATGTGTAGCTCGGGACATTACACGTTAAAAAATGTTTACATTACGTGTTTTTGCTAAGCAATTGAGTGGATTAGTTTATCATGCCAGAATTGTTTTTTGGACGGCACAAGCATCCGTGGCATGTGCGTTGCGTGTTTATGTTTATCATGATTAATATCGTTTTGCAAACTGAAACATGTCAAGCTCACAGGTCATAGAAGTGAATGAACTTGCATCAGACTTTGTTCCATATGAGGAGTGGGTGAGTGAATATTGTTTAATGCAGATATGAGCACCATTCCAAGTATATCATACCAATGGGTTGGGTTTTACGCCTTCTTTAGCAATATCCAAGCAATATCACGACAGATGACACCGGCAATATCACGACAGGGGACACGAGCAATATCACAGCCAGAGACGCCGGCAGTATCACAGCATGGGGACACTAGCAATAGGCTTCACACACTGTATCCATGTAGGGCGTAATGATAGTCGAGTATGGTCCTGCCAAACCAGTGGTTGATAAAATGAGCAAAAATGAATCCTGGTCATGGGTTTCGAGGGGACACGGACAGCATCACAACACGTTTTGTCCACCCAGCCACCATTTTCGTCGGCTTTTACAACGGGCTTATTCTTAGGATATATATCTTGATCCGGAATCTCTACGTTTTCATTGGTTTGTTTGTTTGTTTGTTGTTTAACAACGCACTCAGCAATATTCCAGCTATATGACGGCGGTCTGTAAATAATCGAGTCTGGACCAGACAATCCAGTGATTGACATCATGAGCATCGATCCACGCTATTGGGATCAATGACATGCATCAACCAAGTCAGCGAGCCTGACCACCCGATCCCGTAAGTCGCCTTTTTCGAAAAGCATAGTCGCCTTTCACGGCAAGCATGGGTTGCTGAAGACCGATTCTACCCCGGATCTTCACAAGTCCTCTACGGTTTGATCCGGAATCTGCACGGTTTGATCCTGATTCTCCAAGGTTTTATTCGGAATCTCCACGGTTTTATCCGGAATATCCACAGTTTGATCCTGAATCTCCATGGTCTGATCCTGAATCTCCATGGTTTGATCTTGAATTCCAGTGTTTTATCCGGAATCATCGCGGTTTTATCTGGAACCTCCATGGTCTGATCCTGGATCTATACGGTTTGATCCCGAACCCCTACGGTTTGATCCTGGATATATACGGTTTGATCTTGAACCTCTACGGTTTGATCCTGGATCTATACGGTTTGATCCTGGATCTATACGGTTTGATCCTGAACCTCTACGGTTTGATCCTGAACCTCCATGGTCTGATCCGGAATCTCCACAGTCTGATCTGTAACCTCTACGGCCTGATCCTGAAGCTCTACGGTTTGATCCTGGATCTATACGGTTTGATCCCGAACCTCTACGGTTTGATCCTGGATCTATGCGGTTTGATCCTGAACCTCCATGGTCTGATCCTGAACCTCCATTGGTCTGATCCTGAACCTCTATGGTTTGATCCTGAACCTCTACGGTTTGGTCCTGAACCTCTACGGCCTGATCCTGAACCTATACGGTTTGGTCCTGAACCTCTACGGTTTAATCCTGAACCTATACGGTTTGGTCCTGAACCTCTACGGTTTAATCCTGAACCTCTACGGTTTGGTCCTGAACCTCTACGGTTTTATCCGGAATCTCCACGGTCTGATGCTGAGCCTCCATGGTTTGATCAGGAATAGCCATGGTCTGATCCGGAACGGTTACGGTTTGATCCTGATTCTATACGGTTTGATCCTGAACCTCCATGGCCTGATCCTGAATCTCTACGGCCTGATACTGATTCTTCATGATTTGATCAGGAATCTCCATGATTTGATCTGGAATCTCCATATCTATATATCTTGATTCGAAAGATAATAACAAACTTGAGACGATCGTTCCGGTGGTGAATTCATATTAGTTACCGACCCATGCAAGTTCCCCGTCTCTCATTTAAGCTAAAACGTCAGTTTTACCCATGTGCACGATTTACTTTAATGCTCGACTGGTTCATTCTATACGTTGCATAATTGAGTTGCGCAGTTCATCACACACGTGAAGGTTCAACGGTTAAGATAACAATCAGGCAGAAAATCTCACCGTCACACAACTGAGCACGACAATTAGCAGCCATACCCTGTAATATTACATCCAACTGCCCTGTTTGATGTCGAGTGGAGATTGGGGCGTTCAACTGAGCAGCGCTTGAGGAGGTGTAGGGGGGGTTGATGGGGGGCTTGCTAAAGAGACCGGATTCTCCGCGTTACGGCCGAGCTAGTTTCATGGCTAGGTGACGATACAGCTTGATTAGTCCTACAGATAATGGATTGAGTTTATTGAAGTAGGAAAGAGCAGTTGTTGTAATTCTATGAATCACTCCCTTTGTTCCTTTCTGGTGCTTAGGAAATAGCCCTTCGACATATTGCGGGGAATCATTCACAGATTTAGCACGCATAAATGCCCGTCCCTCGAGTAATGAGGGTGTTAAAAGTTCTGTTTAATACAGCACACTGACAAAGCGGGAACAAGCGTGACGCCATCTTATTGTCGTGCCAGCAGATTATGCTAATTATCTCCCTTGACGAAACACGTGACATGTTCAGGAGGAAGGCATGTGTTAATGGATGCAAGCGACCAGGCGTGTAGATTATCCGGAGTGAGCGTGGAGTAAGTGAGGGTTAGATTTTACACCTTAATTAAACCAAGAATAGATTTAACAAATCTTAGCCATGTGGAAATCAAACATAGGCCTTCAACGTGTGACGGCAACCTGAATGGGTTTCGCCATCAGTCCATTTCCGACATGATGCTACCCAATCCAAGATACTCTCCTAAAAAACAATGTTATAATTAAGTACCGTTAAGCTGAAATGTATACGACATTCTATCTACGGCTAATGAGAGTCAGTGTTCTGGTACTTGGCGCTGTTTAATTCTATTCATTTGGAAAATTACTTCCGCAATCGCAATCTATCGAGAAAACCGCCTCGGCCCATTTAAACCTAGTTGTTAATAGCAATGTTAAAAGGTCGCACACGGACAGTATTGAAGAATACTGAGCAAATATATCCACATTGTGCAGTCTATGCTATTCCTTTCATTATTTACCCAGTCATCAGCTGTTGAGCAAACAGGCTATTTACTTGAATGGCACTGGGAATATACCTTACACAACATCTAGGCTTATCAGCAAGGCATCTATACAAGGGTTCAACTGAGTACAAGGGTAAGAGCTGTCTAGAATTAAGACCGAGGTGCCGAGGATATTTTGAGTGCAGACTATTAGATTGAATGTATTACTGCTATACGACGAACATTTAAAAGCTTTTTTTTTGTAATTCTAAAACATTATAGCACGAAGAGGATGTTTTGAAGTTCTCATGGGCATATTGACAGTTCTCTAAAACATTCTACCCAGGAGGTTAATTCGTTTTTAGAATCAATATTTGTTTGTTTTTAATACATTCATTAATGTTTGTACGCTACGGGGAACTTGAACGTGATGCTTCCCAGTCTAAAGCAGATGTGCTGAACATCAATGTTGGTACGTTCACCCGACTCAAAAGTTCAAAATTAGATATCTATTCCCAAAAATATTCTTGTGAGAAGGCACCGAAGCGTTTATTTATCTTTGAAATTGGCGGGCCGCATCAGTAGTTTAGTGTCTGCCCAGGGAGCGGATGGGTAAAAGAAAGGTAAAATGATGCTTGTTGTTACCCTGCCTAGCACTCGAAATTAAGGGGATAAGACAAGGATTTGTCGGCTCGGAGTCAGGATGCTGTGTCTGGGTTGGGTATTCATGTCAAACTGTGGCATGGTACCTCAGTGGGCTAGCACTATAGAACCTGGTTAGTCCGGACATCATGTACAAGTAGACACACAAGGACTGATCGGCTAGGAATTAGCATACACGGCTGTGTCTGAGTTGATTAATCTCTCTCTCTCTCTCTCTCTCTCTCTCTCTCTCTCTCTCTCTCTCTCTCTCTCTCTCTCTCTCTCTCTCTCTCTCTCTCTGTGACATATATACCTTTCGGTAAAACCCACTTGGTCAAACCAAGGAACATAATCAGTGCGCATCTGGACTGAAACACGACCATCGGATTCTGGGACGCCAAAGGAACGCAACTCCGCACAGCGAGATGGAGATACAATGCCCTATACAACTGAGGATGAGACCTCTATTATCAAGGGTGATCCCTGTTATTTTAGTCAGTCCACATGATGTTTTCCAATATATTTTGATACACTCGTAAATACAATTAATCCGTACATACAATATGATTCCCCATACAGTCGAGGATGGGACCTAAATTATCTGGGGTGATTTCTTAACTCCATCCATGTACCGGTCATCATAGGCTGTTTCCACATCCAATATTCTGCATGCATACAGACATGTTACACCAGTATATACAACGGAACCACCCCGAGTCACTCCTCAAAGACGATACAAAATCCATATTGTTTGTATACACTAATCGCGTGCGTGTGTTTTGTGTTATTGTACACAACATCACAATAAGGAACACACAAAATAGCAATCCACACAATATAGGGAATCGATCACCACTTGTGGCGTCACGAGCGAACACTCTTACCCCTAGTCCACCCATCAAACGGACGAGGCCAGTCTGAAGCGTAGTCTCTCTCACACTTCCCTAACCTTATTATGTCCCCTTCAGCAAATCTCTCACTCCACTGCTATACCCCTAAATGAAGCAAGTCTAGATTTTACACAGGTTCTCACGGGGCTCATTCAACTCACATGGAGTTGTTTGTTTCTATCAAAATTATAAAATATCAAAGACTACGCGTTAGTCTAGCTGAAGTGATGCAGGGCTATTACACATCTGGGAAATCCATTGAGGATGCTGACAGACAAATACCATCATCGGAGCGGACCTTGGATTCAGAGCAGTCATCAGCGGATCCTGACAACTAAGGGGAGCAACTCTGCGGATGGCGACTCCTTTGACCACGTCCTTTTGAAGTAGGTTTTCATTCTCACATCCAAACACCTTGAACCGAATTACACGCTGTAGATCTTGGAGGGGAATTGCAGGCAGGGCCAGAACGGCTGCAGTAACGCTATTATACTCAACACACTACACAGAAGACAATGCACCATGATGCATAAAACAAATGTTGAAGTCGACCACTTTTCGGAACGTTCAATACCTCGATGTGAACTGCCTCATCGCCTAACATACGGCACCTGCTGTTACAGTGGATGGCATAGCCGGTTATCGATTACTTTTTATCGCGGTACAAGATGTACAGCCAAGTCCGCCAACATCAGAATGTCGCCTCAGGGAGTGTCATGGACGTTTTATCTTCAAATTACAGGCACAGTTTATGTCGTAGATAATATTTCCTTACTTAGCATGCAAAATTGATGACAAAATTTGAATATTAAACTTTCTTCCTCGGGATTTGTTATCAGAAAGAACACGACCAACATGACTAAACAAGAACCTCTGTTAGTCTGGACCCCGTTAATACGGAATCTTCCCTTTTCCGGATGGCTAATACAAACATTCAACTTTCGCTTGGTGTCGATAGACAAGACGACTTCCCAAATATACACAAACTACTCTTAGTTTTGACCCCGTTAATGTGGACCCCCGCTTTTATGGACAATCACTGTTAGGAACTTGTACAGAATCTTATTACTCCGTTAGTCGGTACTAAAGGTGTTTTTCCGGACGTTTTTACTAGGAACGGTAACGTCCTGCATAACGAGGTTCAGGTATATAGAGGTTATTAGTTGAGTGTGTTTCCGTATCATGAAGTCATATACCAGGAATAAAAATTGCATAAATAAAAAAAATGGAGATATATATTTTCTATTCCTAATATTTGATATTTACGACACGTAAACACACGAGGGTAAATGTCTTTATCTATGATGTCAAACTTAAAATAATGTTCAGAAGTAACTTTAGAAACCCCATTTGAATATAGTGTCACATAGCGCCAAATGTTTTGGCAGTCATGTTTGTCGACATAATGCGCCACACATCGGAAAATCTATATCTAAACTTATTGGCATCCTTCGTCAATAGTTTATTGAAAAAAGCAGACATTGAATCGATGTTTGGAGGTTAAATTTAGTTCCTGCCTGGTGATCTCGTTTGGAATCTTATCTGATCGTGATACCAAATTGATCGGATAGGTTGGCTGCAGAGATAACACTGTTATCATTATATTACATGATAAACTAGCATTTCAGAAGAGACAATGTCCTACTTTCTAAATGTAATTGTTTTATCTGTTTAGAATTGCAAAAAATATAATAACTTTAAGATATATTTTACATAGATAATGTACATATATAAAAGCAACGATGAGTCATATTTTATACATATTTTATTGCGAGATATACTTTATACATCCACTGTACATAATTTCGTCCATGATTTTACAAAACTGATCCAGTATCTTACAGCAGATTAAAAACTCTGTGTACATTATCGATACGTACAGCATCAAATCACGTGTGTGTAACACTGCCAGGTTCGAACCAGCAAAGCACAACCGACAGACAAGGGCCACAGAACCAAACACCTACACCAGAGTTGTCTGCCCCTACACTGGGTGACCTTCAACAAAGGGAGAGCATCCAGGTAGAGAACCGACAGGCCGACATTAATCAAGTGTGACCCGATACGGGTTTAACAAAAACAAAAATAGTTTAGTCTTAACACTGTTGATGAATGTGTTGAATAATTTTGAATGTGGCAGAAACGGATACGTATTCAAACGTTCGCATCAAGTATATTCTTCATTTTAAAGAATTTAACAATTTCTAAAAGTTCTTTTAATGTAAATAATTAATATTAAGTAGAATTGTTTGCAATATATTGGCCGTAAAATAGACAGAATTACAAGCAAATATATTAATTTCATTGTGGGTGGTGTAATATTATTTTCATCTTGCAAGATTGTATATTGATCACATACACTGCAGGATAAATAATTGAAATAACCAATTCCATAGCAAACAAGTTAATTACTAAATCACTGAATATTACGTCATATAAACATGTGTTCAATATTAACAATAAACATGACAAAATCAATGATTATCCACCAAATAAACATGGCCACGATGGAGATTAATGAAATTTGCTTTGGTAAAAGCAGGAAACCCTGTGCCCTTTTGTTGGACATGACATCGAAGAAAAACTGAATTGTCTGACCAAGGTCAGACCCCGTTGTTCAAGGTGAAGGTCGGACGCACGGACACACGATTTATAGCTGATGAAATGGGGAAGGCACGTACACAGTGTCGTTATCGCCCGGGAGTGGAGCCAGGGTGGATCCAGATGGGATCCATTTGGAGCCCGGGTGAAACATGCGCATCTCGGACGATTGTAGGAAGTGACTAATCACAGCTCTACACCATAATAGGCTCTGTCGCGGAGTGATATACAAGAAAATAGCGCCATGGCGCAGGAAACAAATGATTGTATGATTGTATGTTCCTAATTTGGCAGAGTGTATACATAGCAAAATAGTTGATATCCATTCATTCAAAACACCGTGTCTCGTTAGTCATTCATATACATAGTAAGTGTTTGTGGTATCCAGTCACCGTGAATACTCTTTTGAAAAAAACACATGTAACTATAACAAATAAATATTCAACCATTAACAACGTCTTTGGAAACACGTACACTGCGAACAGCCGTGTTGTCCAGATCTATATACTATTCCTCTGCATCACAAACACCAAACAGTATCGATATCATATCTCAACTCGCATATAGCCGTCATAATGAAATTGGCATCTTAAAATGACGTCATGATAAAGATGATGATGATGATGATGATTAGGATGATGGTGATGATGATGATGATGATGAAAGAGCACTTGGATCGTCTGGGGATATGTCCGATTCTCTTAGAATAGTATGCCGTCATTGTAGCAGCGTGCCGAAACGAATCCTTCTGCGTGAACAGACAGCTGTAACAAAGAAAGACTCAACACCAACTTGCCATTTTGTAATAACAGCTTCCTCTAACCGAATGTGCGTGCTGGGTGAATGAGAAGCGGAAACACGTGACGTCATTTACACCCGGCGCATGCGCACCAAGATTGGCTCGGTAGTCCCCTGGGCTAGTTATTGTCTGGGTAATAATATGATACACGTCTGCACATAAGTTCCTCTTAAACATAATTATGTATAGCCAATATGGCGATCGCCCAACACAGCAACTTTCATTCTTGTAGAAACGCTCATCTGTACTATCGTACTGGTTATGACGTTTATTTAAGACGTTTGTTTATGACGTTAGCCATAATGAATGTTTGCTCACTGAAATCCAATGCAGACTTCTTTCTCACACACATCATAAAGCATTTGGGTAGTTGCTTCAGACTGAACTTGTGTCTATTTTCTTGTGATTCCAACAGGACAGTGTTTGTACCCTTTTAGAAAAGCACGCCTCTATCCTAGAAGGTCGCGCTACGCCTTGAGCAACGTCCAGATGTGGAATCACTTCTTTCGTTGTGGGATTGCCAGTGCCCGATTCAGTATAATCTTTATGACATGAATACAAAACGGATAATATCACATATCTGTTCGCTCGATAGGAATGTTGAAACAGATTTCTGACAACGATCACCCAGCAAGTGCCCCGAATAGGGACCTTGGAGGGCCTCTTGAGCACAATGTCATGATGTCATGATGTCATGGTCCTTGACGGTCATGTCACCTTAGCGATGACAACAGTGTCACAAGCACACATAGAAGAGTTACACACAGTGAACAGGTCCGCCTTGTGCCTGTGTTTATGATTGTGATGTCTTTCTTATCCAGCTGGGGGATAGTATTATGGTTATTGTCACTATATCCTCGGTTGTCTCGACCCCCCCTCACGTCATGAGTGTGTCCCTCTCCCTCCGCCCTGGTATGGGGGTTCGTACTCGGCTGGGGCTGGACCCTCCGATCGGGAGTTTTACAGGCTTCTGAAAAATGATGACATCGACGTTATTAGAAAGACAGAAAACTCCGATCTGTTTAAGGACGTTTCTTCAAACCTTATTCTCATGGGGAATCAAAAATGGATCAGTTGGTCTCCGTGTCCTACTAGAATGTATAGTTCCTAATTCTGATTGCTCACACTAACAACCCTTGGTTTGGCTGTTCCTGGACGTGCGCTACCGTAGTGTGACTATCTTACGACAAGCAATGTAACCTCTGACGGCTAGTCTGGATCTACAGCCACCAATACTTGCCGTAAGAGGCGACTATGCATGTCCTAAGAGGCGACTAACATGATCGAGTGGTCAAGCTAGTTGACTTGGTTAATACATGTTATCGTATCCCAATTGCGTGCATCGATGTTCATGACGTCAACCACTGGATTGTCTTGTCCAGACTCGATTATTTACAGACCGCCGTCATACAGCTGGAATTTTGCTGAGTGTGGCGTTAAACAACAAACAAACAAAACCTAAAGGCGCAAAATTGAATTCCATTGACATTATCATATCTCAATTATAATCTCAGTTATGTTTGTTGTTTTATGACACATCAGCAATATTCCTGCAATATCAGCCTGTATCTAGGATACGGACCTGACTAGCCGGTGATTGACATTGAGTAACATGGAGAACGGTGATGACACGACAAGCAAGAGAACACGACGGACCTATAATAACCCGGATCCACAAGGGGGAAAGAAAATTTAATAAAGGTTCTTAAAACATCGACATAAACAGCTGTATTGTCAGAAGATCTCGAGCATATAAACTGCTAATGCTTGATAGAAGCTGAGATAGAGTTGTACAATCACGAACGCACACACTTCCTGGAATATCTTAATGGCCTAGACTTTCATTCCAGCGATACACGAGATCTGCCCCCAAGCATTGTTAATGCAAATTAATTGAAATATAAATTGATCCTTGTGCTTTCTGAATTTCAGTATCTTTGGAATCCTGTTTCAAGGGCGATTTCAAACTTCAACCATGAGCTAAAACGAGAAATTACTTGTAATGCAAACCAACTGCCGGCCCTAACTGCGAACAGGTCGAATTGCAAACAAACTCACCGAAATGCGTGGACTTCAACAGAACGCGTAGTGCGGCCTAAATTTGGATTACATAAGTTGAATTTGTCAAATTTGATGACTCAGGTAGAGTGGAGAGAATGAAAATCAATAAATCGGGTCATGGTGACCTACTTGAAATATGAACGATAGAGCGGGTTTTATAGGTTCTCAATTGAAATGGTATTTGTAACAACAATGTTTGAAGAAGGATTCAAATATAACAGCAACTGCCGTAACAGACTGTTATCTCGAAAAGGAAAGAGTAAATATGTTTGATGCATATTATGTGATGAATAAAATCCATCTGGACCATGATGTTAAAATGCAAGCCAAATGGTCCGAGGGTATTTGAGATGGCATCCAAAGGGTATTTAATGATTGTAGTTCAAAGTTTAGGGGATAGGTATTCCAAGGGAGAGGATTCAGAGATCAAATCAAACCTTATTGAATAACTGTAGAACAAGGCTTTTCGGGGAATGTATTCCCTGGGGATTTGTAAAAGCTATTCCTAAGATTTATAAGAAAGGTATTCCATGGGAATTAGGGAAATGTTGTCCAAGGGTATTCCAGAGGGTATCCCAATGGTATTTGTGGATCTATTTGGGGAAGGCGGTCCAAGGGTATTTGGGGACGATTGTATTCGGAGCAGGTATCACAAGGCTACTTTGGTGTGGTATGTCCAGGTCATATTAGAATACAACCACAAGGGCATTGGGAAATCATTTCAGACGGTATTCTAAAGTATTTGGGAAACGAATACAAGTGTATTTATTGAAGATATTTACGTCATTAGTTTAAGCGTATTTGGGATGGTATCCCAATGGAATTTGTAGATTGCAGTCCATATCATTTGGGGAAGCAGTTCCAAGGGTAGTTGGGGACTATATGACAACTATATTCGGAGCAGATATTCCAAGGATACCGTAACGGTATATCCATATTAGAATACAATTAAAGGGTATTTGGAAAGCAAATCCTGGTATATTTTGAGAAGGTATTCCAACGATTTGGGAAAGGTATACAAGGTTATATAGGAAAGATATTCACGGTATTAGTTTAATGGTACTAAGGAAGGTATTTCAAGGGAGGAAGTGAAGAGGCCATTGTTAAATCCAGCCATGCTATAACTCACGTCGGGAAGGTTGTATGATGACGCCGATTGGCTTCTTCATCATTCGAAGATTACCCCCTCCACACTCCTCCTCCGCAACCAGCTCGAACCCGTCTATGCTCTCCTTGTACACCTGCAGACAAGACAAGCACACCTGCACAACACGTGTCCTTCGATGCAGCACACCACTACCGTTCATCTGGACGCTGCCAGTCCAACGTAAATCGTCCTGATTTACATAACCAAACATTTTGGACCAAACGAAAATGTCAACTGAAAAAATGGTATAAATTTGTATTCAAATACACGTTTAAATATGGCTGAAACGAGTGGAAAAGACAAATTGTTTCAACTACAAGAACAAATATAACAACGAGCCAGCCCGTGACCTAATTATCTTTGTTTGCTATAATTTTGTACTGTCCTTATCTAAATCTCTTAAGAAAATCAGTTTGGATAAAATACTTCCTAATGTTCGAATATATATAAAAACCTTCTTGAAAATACGTTAAATCTTGTTTTTGGGGGGCAAATTGTAACTTGAATTATACATTAAGTGTTGTTTTTGTCCATAACATGCACGTGTTGAAATGAAAAAAAACCTTAATGTAATTTCTTTGAACAAATGTGACAGCTTTCACAATGATTTCTCAATGTTTTCCACATCATCCTGAAGTATGCAGACTCAATGGCCCAAAAGAGTCCTCGTATATTTTTCTAGCATTCTTGGGAACAGATGATTTGTTTTAAAAACAACCCGGAATATCTCCACCCAACTCCCATTATCAAACTGACGTCCCCTTATCTAAACTACCATGATAAACATTTGGCCAAAGACAGTATTATTTCACCATCATACAGATGCAATGCATCATTGCCACTGTCTGTTCCCAACAGTGCCCTACCACCCACCCAAGCGTCTCCATGTTGGAAGTATCTATCAATGTTAGGCATTAAGAGCTCATAAATCTACAGTCATATTTCAAGGCATCTTCCTCGAAGACATTAGCGTATAATTAAAGTCTTTCACGCAGCAATAAACCCAGCTATGGAGTATTAGGCTGAACGTGTGTATATGAGGATGTGGATACAAGAT